>NW_024871067.1:0-319857 GCF_019054845.1 Dipodomys spectabilis
TAGCTTTTGGCACATTAAGGGTTTGAGATTTAAACTATCCCCCATATTTTGAAACTTTAGCTTTTTACTACTATCACAAAGGACTGGCAAGTTCCTGTCCCTTACAAGGTAAATAGCCATGGACATTAGGCATGTTTACAAACTATCTCCCTGTGACCTCTTGGCTCTGACCAAATTTTGAAGGGCTATGCACAAATGAGTATAGGATCTGACATTATTTTTGCCATCCAAGCAGTGACTTATTGCCTAAGGATGCTCCTCATTGCTTTTATCCCAGTAGTGTCTTCTCCATACTGGAATAAATGCTTCATGGGCATTTCCCTTAGCTGGTCGCTGGACCTAAACTCGGGGCCTGAGTGCTGTCCTTAGCTAGCTTAAGACTAGCATTCTGCCACTTTGAGTCCCAAAGCAACTCTGCTTGCTCTGTCAGAACTCCGCTGGCTGATTAGAAGTGACAGTCTCACAGGGACCTTTTTCTGCCCAGGCTGGCTGAGAACCAGTTTGCAGATTAATGAAAAGTGGCTTGTGAAAGGCCACTTTAATTAAAAGCAAGCATAGAAGTAGCTTTTAAGCATGCTCTTACTTGAAACGTACTAAGAGCTAGAGTTACATCTGACAAACTTGTAAAAATCCTCTGTACTTTGCTCTGGGCTTACTGGAAATGTTAAAAAGAAGAAGAAAGAAGAAGAAGGAAGAAGAAGAAGAAGAAGAAGAAGAAGAAGAAGAAGAAGAAGGAGGAGGAGGAGGAGGAGGAGGAGGAGGAGGAGGAGGAGGAGGAGG
Organism: Dipodomys spectabilis; assembly: GCF_019054845.1. Taxonomy (NCBI): domain Eukaryota; kingdom Metazoa; phylum Chordata; class Mammalia; order Rodentia; family Heteromyidae; genus Dipodomys; species Dipodomys spectabilis. Next base: position 781 of record NW_024871067.1, read on the forward strand.
AGGAGGAGGAGGAGGAGGAGGAGGAGGAGGAGGAGGAGGAGGAGGAGGAGGAGGAGGAGAGGAAGAGGAAGAAGGAGAAGGAGAAGGAGAAGGAGAAGGAGAAGGAGAAGGAGAAGAAGAAGAAGAAGAAGAAGAAGAAGAAGAAGAAGAAGAAGAAGAAGAAGAAGAAGAAGAAGAAGAAGAAGAAGAAGAAGAAGAAGAAGAAGAAGAAAGAAGAAGAAGAAGAGGAAGAAGAAGAGGAAGAAGAAGAAGAAGAAGAAGAAGAAGAAGAAGAAGAAGAAGAAGAAGAAGAAGAAAGAAGAAGAAGAAGAAGAAGAAGAAGAAGAAGAAGAAGAAGAAGAAGAAGAAGAAGAAGAAGAGAAGAAGAAGAAGAAGAAGAAGAAGAAGAAGAAGAAGAAGAAGAAGAAGAAGAAGAAGAAGAAGAAAGAAGAAGAAGAAGAAGAAGAAGAAGAAGAAAGAAGAAGAAGAAAGAAGAAGAAGAAGAAGAAGAAGAAGAAGAAGAAGAAGAAGAAGAAAAGAACCTGTAAGAGTAAACTGGATTAGCAATTATTTTGGTAATTCTAGTTTTTTTTTCCTTTGTGCACTTTAAGGTAAATGTTAAGAACAATTTTACTTTTAAACTTTATATCCAAAATATCCATTCCTAATTTTTAAGTTTCTTATTAATCTCTTTTAATATTTTATACGTTAGTTTTAATTTGTGTTTTGAAAAGAAACCTTGAAATCTTGAGGCCAAGTGTCACTCATTGTCTCTTTGGCTGCTTGTTTTAAAACATGCACATTAAAACTTTTAAACTTAAATGACAATTTTTTCTCTGTGCAAGAATTACAATCACTATCACTGTACCAAGAAGCTGGACTTAACACCTTTATGACTTTTAAAAGCATCCTAATCGGAGAACATCATTGAAAGCAAGTCACATTATACAAATAAACTTTTTAACCTTTTTTTAAAGGCTTTTTTAATTTTAATTTTAACACATCCAAGGAGCAGTTTTAGCAATACTAATCAGATAATTACATCACTAATTTTTAACATCGTGTTTTCAGTGTCTATCTGCAAGGAAAAGGGACAGAACAGCCCCTCCTATGGAATGGGCACACACGCAATCCAACTCTTTAGGGTTAGATAAACTGTGTTTGGTCTCCTCCCACAGCCTGTTCCACAACGCATGACCTGCTAAACTGCACTTCTGCCATGCTCACCTCTCACCCCTAAAATTAGGTCTTATGTTGGCCTCTAAGTTTTTCCCTTTTTTTATCTCTTGGGTTTTGAATGAAATACACAGTTTTAAACAGACAAAACAGGTAAGGTCTTTGACAGTGTTAAACTTACCTTTACATTTAAATTTTTAACATTTATCCCCAATTTTAAGCCAAGGGAACTAAATCTCATACAGCCAATGTGTTTTTGTTAAGCCAGATATCTTATGGTGTAAACAGCCTTATTCATTCTAACATACTAGATTTTTTTTTTTAATGTTTTAACTTAAAGAATCCTTAAAAAGCCAATTAAAACACTGTGAAGATTCTTTCGTAATGTCCAAACCACATAACCTTTTGAAAATTTAAACTAACCCAATTGTTACAGCATGCTGACAATTCTTATCTTGAACACGTTTACAAACATATACAAAACACACAGATACTAACACACGCAAAAATCAAAATCAGTTGTACGTATATTTTTTAAGTTTTTAAACAAAAATTTAAGACAGCATTTCCTTTAAACCAAGTACCTTTGTTGAGCTTCATTTTCTCAGAGCATGTTTGTTTAGCAAGGCAATTTACCAGTGGATCTTTTGAATCTCATCTGTTGAAGAATGGCTGGGGAGAGGGTTACCTGAAACTGAATTTGTATACAGTTTTAGACAAGATCATTTTACAAATTGATACATTGTCAGGACTAACTAAAAAGTCCAAACAAGGCATTCAGTCTTCTACACCCTTCCCGCTGCAGCCTCCACAAGGAGAAAATGCAGCCTGAGCTTGAAGTGAACCAAACTAGTCCAGAAACCTTCCACACCTCACAAGGAGGGGGGCATAGCAGGCCTGTGACCGAGCCCAGCCGGAGGCTGCAAGTTTTATTCTCCCAGAGATGTCCAAATAAATATCAAAAACATAAATAAACACAAAACCAGGGATCCACATTTAAAACTGGTACTAATTCTAAAACAGACCTAGACAAGAAAACAACCAAAGGCTGAGTTGGGTACTAATGGGCCCCCAGTTTACCCCTACCAGAACTCTGTACCATTCTCACTCATCAAGCTGAATCCAGAGTCTGAGTAAGCCTGGGGAAGCCTGAGACTAAGATCGTGCTGGGGCCACTTGCAGGTGGTCAGTAGCAGTTCATCTTGAATATGGTTGATAAATTGAAGGTCTCTCCGGCTGGCCACCCCATGTCAAGGTGGGCCATTCCGACTTGCAGTAAGTAGTTTTTCCTTTCTGAATTTTCACACTCAAATTGTGGGTCATGTTTTTAGCATTCTTGAAATGGTTTTGGGGAACTCCAGGATGCCCTATTGATCTGAAAATAAAAGTAAGATGAACAGGGAAGAAGGTGCCAAATCAGTACGACAAAACAGAGCATTCAACACAAAGATACAACTCAAGACAAAGACACACGCTGCACATTGTAAATTGCCAACCAGAAAGTGCCAGCACGAACGTGTCAGACTACAGATCGAAAAATTTCCCCCCCAAATCTGCACTAAACAGAAATTTACCCAGATGGTCACTGGGGTCGTCTCCCACAGATCCCATTGGCAGCCTTATAGTGCATTCACCAAGACTCTTTGCCAACTAGAAAATAGACCCCGTGGGAAACCAGAATTACAGATACAGAACATGCAGGCGACCAAAAATACAGAACGGCAATGCCTCAACTTACCGGCTGGGTTTTTCATGACTATGTGATTTGGTGTCTGAGTGGGCTTATGGACTTTCATGACTCTATGATTTGGTGTCTGAGTGGGCTTATCCCAAAAGAGCCCCCAGATGAAGTTCCCATTTTTCAGACACCCCCTCACAAGCCACGAGACCATGATCTATGCAAACAGCAACAGCAAAGAGTTCTTTATTGCAAGCTCGAGTTTGGTCTTCTGTGCACTTGGTAACCAGTGATGCTAAGAGAACCCAAGCACAAAATTAGTTTATCTTTAATAGTATCAAGTTTAGGAGGTTTCCACACAAGCAAGTTCACAAGTTCAGCAACTTCACAAGTTCAGGGGGTTTAAGTCCACCCTGATTGCACTTCCCTTTTTCTGCTGGAACACTTGGGCAATTGCTCTGTTTCTTAAGGGTGTGCAGGTTTGGTGGCAATCTGCAGTTTTTTCGAGAAATGTTCCTCTTTGGGGGTTACTCTGAGAGCAGCACAGTTCAGGGGGATTGATCTTAAATGGAGTTACTTTACCTCTTCAGTTGCTACTAGTTCATAATGAATTTCCATGTTCAAGGAAGGAGCTTGAAGTCTGAAAGCCCCTGAATTTTCTCAAATGTTATGATGTCATGATGTATTATGGAGGTCAGTTCTGGGAGTGCCATATTGGCCACATATTTGATTGTAGGGTCTGGCAACTTGCTTTCATGCTGGGGGAAGAATATATATTATATATATATTTCCATTTATATCTATACACATATATATGTATATAATGGTTATGAGTTCAAAATACTTTGGTGATGTCACAATGGCATGTTCTGTCTCACAGAATAGGCATTTGCAATGCATCTATCACATCATAGTACCATATGATGTCATAATGCTATGGTGTCATTATAATTTTGATGTCACAGTGGGCTGATGATATCATGATGACAATGTGATGTAACAATGTTGATCACTCAAAGGGTTTTTGATGTTACAATGGCAAGTCAGATCTCAATATTCTAATATTACAATGAGGAAGTGGGTACACAGGGCACTCTGCTGTCACATAGGCCCTGTGTTTCTCCAAGTTGCATCTTTTTTTTTTTAAATTTAATTTTATTTTATTTGAGAACATACTGTACAGAGGGGTTACAATTACATGGGCAGGATAATGCATACATTTCTTACCAAGCATTGCAGCCTCCTCCTTTGTTTATCCTTCACCTCCTTTCCCAGCCTCCCCCCTCCCCCCCACCCAACCCTTCCCCCCCTCCTCCCCCACACTGACATTGTAAAGCTCGTTTTTGACATGACATTTTGTACTTCTCATTGTTGCAACAGGTCCACCTGAATCCTTAAACGACTTGTTTGTCCCCACCTCCTCCACAAGTTATACTGACATCAAATATAGTGAAAGCAGGGGTTACACTGTGGGAGAGGGACATACAAAGCAACAAAGAAATAATCTTATAAATGCGTTAGAAACACATGCATGAAAGAAAAAAAACATTAAAATACATATTTAAGGGTTCGTTTTCCTAACATCACATTATCTGACCTTTTCCGCTTGACTCATACCTATACTAGATATTGCAAATAAGGGAAACCATGGGACCTATGTTTCTTTGGGCCTGGCTTACTTCACTTAATATTTTTTCCAAGCCTTTCCATTTCCTAACAAATGGGGAAATGTCATTCTTTCTGATGGAGGCATAGAATTCCATTGTGTATATATACCACATTTTCTTGATCCATTCATCTACTGAGGGGCATCTGGGTTGGTTCCATATCTTAGCTATGGTAAATAATGCTGCAATAAACATAGTTGTGCTGGTAGCTTTAGTGTGGTCTTGTTTGTAAACATTAGGGTAAATGCCCAAAAGTGGGATTGCTGGGTCATAGGGGAGTTCTATGTGAAGTCTTTTGAGGAACCTCCATACTGCTTTCCAAAGTGGTTGAACAAGTTTACATTCCCACCAACAATGAAGTAAGGTTCCTTTCTGTCCACATCCCCTCCAGCATCTGTTGTTGTTAGAGTTCTTGATTTTTGCTGTTCTAACTAGAGTGAGGTGATATCTCAATGTTATTTTGATTTGCATTTCTTTTATGGCTAGGGATGTTGAACATTTCTTCATGTGTCTATTGGCCATCCTTCTTTCTTCTTCAGAGAAGCTTCTCTTTAAGTCTTTCGCCCACTTACTTATTGGGCAGTTGTTTCTTTGAGGATTTGTTGTTGGGTGGTTTAATGTTTTGAGTTCCAATTATATTTTAGATATGAGACCCTTGTCCGTTGTATAGCTAGTAAAGATCTTCTCCCAATCCGTCGGCTTTCTATTGACCTTGCTAGCTATGTCATTTGCCCTGCAGAAACTCTGCAACCTTATGCAATCCCATTTGTCCAACCTTTCTTTGATTTGTTGTGTTTCCGGATCTCTATTCAGAAAATTTCGTCCTGAGCCAAGAAGACCTAGGGTTTCTCCTATTCCATCCTGTAATGTTTTCAGAGTGTCTGCTTTGAGTTCAAGGTCTTTGATCCATTTGGAGTTGATTCTGGTGCAGGGTGAAATATAAGGATCTAGCTTTAGTTTCCTACATGTAGTTAACCAATTTTGCCAGCACCACTTACTGAAGAGGCTGTCTTTCTTCCATTCTATTGTTTTAGCTCCCTTATCGAAGATTAGATGGCTATAGGTCTGTAGGTTCATTTCTGGGTTTTCAATTCTATTCCACTGGTCCTGAGGTCTGTTCTTATGCCAATACCAAGCTGTTTTGATTACTATGGCTTTATAGTAGAGTTTGAAATTTGGTATTGATATTCCTCCAGCAGTGTTCTTTCCATTCAGGAGCGTTTTTGCTATTCGGGGTCTTTTATTGTTTCATATGAATTTTTGGATTGCCTCTTCTATTTCCTTGAAGAATGAGGTTGGAATTTGGATAGGTATTGCGTTGAATTTGTAGATAGCCTTGGGAAGTATTGCCATTTTCATGATGTTAATCTTTCCAATCCAGGAGCATGGGAGGTTTTGCCATTTTTTAAGTTCTGTGTTGATTTCCTTTTTCAAGATTTTAAAGTTTTCATCATAGAGGTCCTTCACTTCTTTAGTTAAGTTAATTCCTAGGTATTTTATTTTTTGTGGGGCTATTACAAATGGAGTTGCTTTCCTAATTTCAGCCACATCCAAGTTGCATCTTGTATGTACTTTTTTGTAATTTGTACAGGAAGAGAATAACAAATAATGAAATAATGATACGTGTTGACCCATTGTAACATTAAGGTGTATACGACTCTACCTTAAATAGAACTTTACAACATGGGGAGGAGAGGAGGAAATGAGGAAGTGAGGAGGAATGGGATGGTAGTAATAATAAAAAGGTGTACCATGCTTCATAAGAAATGTGCTCAGTACTTTACTTATGTAATTGTAAACCATCTGAACAATAGCGTCATAATAGAAAGTACATTTCAAAAGGTGCTATGAGTACACAATAGGTTCGTGATGCGTCAACGAGTTTGGAATAGCTCAATGACATGTTCAATTTCAATTGCTACTAGTTCACAATGAGGATATGAGTTCACAGAGACCATATTCTAAAATGTTATGGGGTCATATATTAATAAATGCCCAAGGTTTTGGGACCATGGTATCATAATAGAAAGATGATGTCAAAATATAAGGGCATACTAGTGTTTTGAAGTCAAAATTATTTGATGCCATGATAGTGATGAGGTCACAGTAGGTTTTTTTTTAATGTGAGAATGGCATTCCTGCTCTCAATTATCACTAATTCATAATGTGTGTATGAGTTCATAAAAGTACTGTGCTACCACAAAGACTATGTGTTTTCACAAATGTTATGAAATCCTAACAAGTTTATGATGTCACAATGTGACAGTAATGTCATGATATGATGTCACAATAACTTTCTGATTGATATATCTGAAATATTATAAGGTCAAAACAGATTGTAAGCTCAAAAAAGATCTAAGTTATTAGCCTGGCAACATTTCACAAGATTTATAGGATAGGTTTGTGGTGTCACAGTGGTCTAGTGTTATCAGTAGTGGTCTAGTGATATCACAAATATTTTGAAATGTCACAATAGTTATGAGGTCAGGATGGGTTTATGATATCAAAGCATATGCCACATATGAAATAGGATGAAATCATCCAGGTGAGGTTGCTAACACCTGTAATCTTAGTTACTCAGGAGACAAATCATGATAGAGGTTTGGGACCTGTCAGGAAAGGCCATGAAAATTTTATCTCCCATAAACAACAGAAAACTAGAAGTAGGGCTGTGGCTCAAGTGGTAGAGTCTTAGCCTTGAGCTGAAGAGTTGAGGGACAGAACCCAGGCCCAGAGTTCAAGCCCCATGATGGACAAAATCAAAAACAACTAAAGAAAAAGAGAAATAGAATGAAATCAAAGACTAAGCATTCACAATGTCTCTTTGACATCATAACAAACATGTGATGTCATAATTCTGATATCATTGTATTTTGTGATGTAACTGTGGGCTGATTTTGTCATGATGACAATGAGATTTCACAATTGTGATGATGTCACAATGGATTCGTGGTGTTACACTGACATGTTCAATCTCAATTGTCATTAGCTCACAATGAGGATATGGGTACACAAACGTCTGTGATGTCACAAAGGCCATGGTCACAAAGGAGCTATGAGGTCACCATAGATTTTTGATGTCACAATGACATTTTAATATCATTATGCTATGCCCAAACTCAATTGCTAGTGTTTCAGAATGAGGATATGAGTTCACAGAATCTGTTTTCTAACATATTGTGGGGTCATCCATAATGTGTGTGTGTGAAATCAGTATGACAGTGTTATCCTAATACAAATGTGATATCACAATATGTCATAGTAGTTTTGTGATGTTAATGACTTGGAAATACCTCATTACTATGTCACGATAGCAGTGTGATGGATGTCACAAAGTTGATGCCATCACCATGGATTTGAGTTGTTACAATGATGTATCAGATTTCAATCGTTATTAGTTCACAATGAGGATATGAATTTACAAAGGAGCTTAAGATCCCAAAGGCCATGAATCTACTAAAATATTATTAGGAAATAATGGGTTATTGATAATACAGTCAGATGGCGATAACATAAAGGCAATGTGATGCCAAAATGGTGAAGAGATTACAATAGGTCTGTCATATCACAATGGTTTTGTCATGTCTCAATGGATGCATGCCCTATCCCAATTGTTATTAATCACAATGAATATATGTGTTCACAAGGAGACTGAGATGTCAAAAGTCTCATACGTTGTCACAAATGTTATGAAGTCCTAACAGGTTTGGGTGTCACAACCTGACTGTAATGTTATAATGGCAATATGATACTACAAAGTTTATGATGTCACAATGAACTTGTGATATAACATGTCTTATCCGAAATATAAAATAAAAAATATTATGAGCTCACAAAGGCCTAATACATGAACATGGCAACCTGCTTCAAGAGTTAAGACAGGACAGGTTTGTGATGTCACTTAGAGTTAGTGATATCACAAAGGCAATGTGATGTTACAAAAGGTTTTTGAAATCACAATGATTGTGAGGTTACAATGAGTTTCTGATATCAAAGCACATGACACATTTGAAATAGAATGAAATCACAGACTAGAAATTCATGTGTCTATGACATCACAATGACCCTGTGATAGCACAATCTTATGATATCATTAATAGTTTTCTGATGTCATGGTAGGCTGATGGCGTCATGATCACAATGGTGATGATGTCACTAAAGGATTGTGATCTAACAATAGCCTGTCTGATCTCAATTTTCTCTAGCTCACAATGAGGATATTGGTACACAAAAGGACTCTGGTGTGGCAAAGGCCATGTGTTTCTCAAAGGTGCTATGAGCCATTGTTTTGTGATGTCACAAGGTGATAGTGTTGTCAAAATGGGAATGTAATGTAATAATTTCTTTGTGATGTCACAGGCTGATGTGGTCACAATAAGTTTGTGATATCACAACAAGTTTGTTATATCGCAATAACATCCAATTTCAATTTGTACTAGTTCACAATGAGGATATGGGTTCACAAAGAAAGCCTGTGATGTCACTCCTAAAGTATGGAGTCATTAAAAAACGTGAGCAAAATCACAATGGACAGTGTTATCATAACTGAAATGTGATGGCAAAATACGAAGTCATAGTCGTTTTGTGGTATCAATGTTGTGTTAATAGTTTTAGGATGTCATGATGGTGATGCCATCACCATGGGTTTGTGATGTCACAGAGACATATCAGACCACAATCCCTATTGGTTCACAATGAGGATATGAGTTTACAAATGGAGCTTGAGTTCCCATGAAGGCCATACATTTTCTAAAATGTTATGCTGTCATAATAGGTTTATGTAACCCAATGGGACAGTGATACTATAATGGCGATGTGATGTCACAACATTAAGCCATTATAAGGTTTGGAGGTCACAATTGCTTGGTGATGACATTATGTTGGCTATGTCACAATGGATTTGTGATGTGACAATGGGCTTGAAATGTCACAGTGGTGATGAGGTCGCAATGGGTTTATGAAGTCACAAGTTTGTAATAATATATCCAATTTCAATTGCTACTAGTTTATAATGAGGATAAGAGTTCAAAAACAGCCTATTTCCTAAAATGTCATGGGGATATCCATAATTGTAGAACAAAATCATAATGGACAATGTTATCATCATAGAAATGTGATGTCAAAATATTTCATAGTTGCTATGCAATACATTGAAATACTACAATGTTATTTAATTATAGGTTTTTGATCTCACCCTAGTGATGCCATTATAATGGGATTCTTATTTCATAATGATATATCACATCTCAACCACTATTAATTCACAATGAAGATATGAGATTACAAAATGAACTTGAGGTCCCTGAGGCCATATGTTGACTCAAAAGTTGAAGAACTTAACAGGTTTGTGATATCACAATGTGACAATAATGTCATAGTCGCAATGTGTGATCATGATGTTCATGATATCAATGGATTTCTGATATCACATGCTATATATGAAATACCAGATCAATAACAGATTATGACCTCACAAAGAGCCTCTAATATCATCATAGCAATGTATCACAAGAGATATACAGAGAGGACAGGTTTCTGATGTCACAATGGGTTAGAGATATCACAATGGCAATGTGAGATCGAAAAGTGTTTGTGAAATCACAATGATTATGAAGTCACAATAGATTTCTGGAATCAAAGCACATGCTACAGTTAAAATAGAATGAAATCGCAGAGTAAGTATTCACAATGTGTCTATGACACCTCAATGACCATGTTACGTCCTAATGCTATGATATCATTGTAGTTTTGTGATGCCCAGTGAGCTGATGGTATCATTATGATGTCATAACACAATGGTGATGATGTCACCAAGAGTTTGTGATGATACAATGGCAAATGAGATCTCAATTGTCATTCGCTCACGAGAATATGATTACACAAATGTCTGTGATGTCACAAAGGCCATGTGTTTCTCAAAGGTGTTATGAGGGTACCATAGGTTTGTGATGTCACAATGTGATGGTGATGTTGCAATGACAATGTGATATCACAATGTGTATGATGTCATAAGGCTGATGTGGTCACAATGGGTTTGTGATGTCACAACGTGTTTATAATATCACAATGATGTCCAATTTCAATTGTTGAGTTCAACAGAAAGATATGAGTTCACAAAGAGAGTCTGTTTTCTAACATATTATGGGGTCATCTATAATGTGTGTGTGTGTGTGTGTGTGTGAAATCAGTATGGACAGTTTATCCTAATACAAATGTGATATCACAATATGTCATAGTTCTGTGATGTCAATTATTTGGCAGTACCACAATATTATGTCATAGTAGGTTTGTAGGTGGCAGTATGATGGATGTCACAACGTTGATGAAATCACCATGGTTTTGTGATGTCACAATGACATATCAGATTTCAATCACTATTAGTTCACAATGGGGTGCTAAGTTTACTAAAAGAGCATGAAGTACCAAAGGCCACGATTTTTCTAAAATGTTGAGGTCATAAGTTTTTGATTATACCCATTCTAACTGGGGTAAGCTGGTATCTCAATATTTTGATTTGCATTACTTTTATGGCTAGAGAGGTTGAGCATTTCTTCATGTGTCTATTGGCCATCCTTCTTTCCTCTTCAGAGAAGTTTCTCTTTAAGTCTTTAGCCCACTTATTTATTGGGCAGTTGTTTCTTTGAAGACTTGTTGTTGGGGGATTTATTTTTTTGAGTTCCAGGTATCTTTTGGATATGAGACCCTTGTCTGTCGTATGGCTAGTGAAGATCTCCTCCAAGTCTGTGGGCTTTCTACTGATGTTGCTAGCTATGTCCTTTGCCATGCAGAAGCTCTGCAAATTTTCCAACCTTTCTCTAATAACAACAGATGTTGGAGGGGAAGTGGTCAGAAAGGAAACTTACTGCATTGTTGGTGGGAGGGTAAACTTGCTCAACCGCTTTGGAAAGCACTATGGAAGTTCCTCAAAAGACTCCACAACGAGCTCCCCTATGACCCAGCAATACGCTTTTGGGCATCTACCCAAATGATCATAAACAAGACATAGTAAACCTGCCATCACAACTATATTTATTGCAGCATTATTTACCATAGCTAAGATATGGAACCAACCCAAATGCCTCTCAGAAAATGTATATATACACAATGGAATTCTATGCCTCCATCAGAAAGAATGATATTGTCCCATTTGTTAGGAAATGGAAAGCCATAGAAACAATTATATTAAGTGAAGTAACCCAGGCCCAAAGAAACATAGGTCCCATGGTTTCCCTTATTTACCATAACCAGTGTATGTCTGAGTCAAGCAGAAAAAGGTCAGATAAGTTGATGTTAGGGAAATGAACTCCAAGATAAGTATTGAAATGTTTTTTTTCTTTCATGCAATTGTTTCTAACATATTTCTAAGATTATTTGTTGCTTTGTATGACCCTCCCCCACTGTATAACCCCTGCTTTCACTGTATTTGCTGTTTGTATAATTTGTGGAGGGGAAGGGAAAAAAACAATCGTTTAAATAGGGATACAAGTGGACCCATTGCAACAATGAGATATACAAGTCATTATGTCGAAAAACAAACTTTACAACTTTGGTGGGGGGGAAGGATTAAATGAGGGAGTGGTATTGAGTATGGGAAGGGATGAGAAGGGGAAACAAAGGACGAGGCAACAATGCATGATAAGAAATGTACTCGTTATCTTGCCAATGTAATTGTAACCCCTCTATACTGTATTTTCACAATAAAAAAAGTTTTTGAAAACACAATGGGACAGTCATGGGTACTTGATATCACTGTATCATGTCATAATAATGTTTTGATGTCACAATTAATTGGTAGTGCTATAATCATGACCAGGTCATAATGGCTTTCTGATGTCCCAATTGCATATCCACCTCAATTGTTATTAATTCACAATGAATATATGAGTTCACAAAGGGACTATGATCTCACAATAGCCATGGCTTGTCGCAAATATTATGAAGTCATAACAGGATTTTTTTGTTGGGTTTGAACTGGGCCTGGGAACTGTCCCTCAGCAATTCAGCTAAAGGCTAAAGCTCTACTACTTGAGCAACAATTCCAGATTTCTTTTGTTTTTATTAGAGATAAGAATTTCATGGATTTTCCTGTTTGGGCTGGCTTTGAAGCATGATCCTCAGATGTCAGCTCTGAGGCATGAAATACAGGCTTGAGCCACCAGTGCTCAGCTAGTCTGAAAAAGTTTGTGCTAGTGATGTCACAATGTGACAGTAATGTCATAATGGCTATGTGACATCACAATGTATGATGTCACAAGAGAATTCTGATATCATATGTAATATTTAAAATATGAGTTTGAAAACAGATTGTGAGCTCACATAGTGCCTAAGATAGCATAATGGCAGCATGCCACAAAATATATGAGTACAGGACAGGTTTGTGATGTCACTGTAAGTGTGTGTCATCACAATGGCAAGATGATGTCACAAAGGGATTGTAATGTCACAATCATTATGTGGTTACGCAGGGTTTGTGTTATCTGCCAACATACCACATTTGAAATAGAATGAAATCACAGAATTGGTATTCACCAGTGTTTTTTTTGATATCACAATTATATATGATGTCACAATGGCATACCATTGCATAATTACACTTTTGTTATGTCATGATGAGCTGAATGCCTCATGATGTCAATGTGATATCACAATTGTGATGTTGTCACAAAGGGTTTGTGATATTACAATGGCATATCTGATCTCAATTGTCATTATCTCACAATGCGGATATGGGTACCAGAGTGTGATATTGGGAAGGCCTTGTGTTTTTCAAAAGTGGCATGAGGACACACTAAGTTTGTGATTTCACAATGTGATAGTGATGTCAGAATATTAATATGAAGTCACCATGTGCTTGGGATGTCACAGTGTTCATGAGGTCACAATATGATTTTATGTCATAATGAGTTTTTAATATCACAATGACATATCCAATTTCAATTGCTACTAGTTCACTGGAGGATGCAGCCATGCCTTACAGCAATTGGCCAAAGACCAGTGCCCAGAGTATAAGTGACCCAAGGTATCCAGAATATCAGATGAGTGCCCAGGCACCTCTGTAGCTGTGGGCAGGATTGGAATTGGGATAGAAGCAGCTAAGTGTGCATGTGATTCTGTAAGACAGCTTCAGGAAAGCCTGGCTTCCAGCGATGACTCAGAGGATGTCCGTAAATCCTTGAGGCTGATCTCAGTGTTGCTCATCGTGGCAGAAATCTTTGCTTCCAAGGGTGTCAAAAGGACAATTAATGGATTTAGGAAGTACTACCAAGTGGAAAGTTTGGCCAAGGAGCTGGCCAAGCACTGGAAAACTTTGGCTGATCCTCAAATCAGAGGTTCTGTGTATGGACCCTGAACAAGAGGGCACTAAAAAGCCCATGGGGGATGGATTAAGGCAGGAGAATCAGGAGTAGAAGCAGAGGCAGGAGCAAGAACAGGAGCACAAGGAGATATTTAAGGCATCAGTTGCGGATCTGTTCTCCCAAAACAGGGGACATGACACAGTGGAACCTGGAATGCTGGTGGGTGCCCACAAGTGTTGGTAGATATGGTCAGGGGTGGCATCTAGATATGGGTGGCAAAGTGAATGTGCAGAGCTGTGTGGCAGTACCAGGAGATCCTTGCTTCCAGCCCACATGCAGATGAACTCGGTAAAATCTTGAGGCTGCTCACAGTGTTGCCCATCATGGCAGAAATCCTTGCCCTCAAGAGTGTCAGTAAGACAGTGAAGGGTTTTAGAAAGCACCAGCAGGTGGGCAAGTTGGCCAACAAGCTGACCAAGCACTGGAAGTCCTTGACCGTGCTAAGCCTTAAATCAGTGGCTTTGAGCCAGGATGATGAATAGTATGGTGATCAAGAGACCAGGAAGGATGATCCTGGATAAGGAGAAGGAAAGGGAAAGGGTGAATGGGAGAAGGAACAGGAAATATTGAAGGACTCAATTGTAGATCTGTTCTCTCAGAGAAGGGCAAGTGACTCAATGGATGCTGGAACTCAGATGAGTGGCCCACAAGTATATGTAGATGTGGCCAGGGGTGGGTATCCAGATGTGAGTGGCCAAGAGGATCTGCAGAGCCCCGCAGAAACTCCAGGAGAGCCTGACCATCTGCATGAGCTCTGCAAATACTTGAGAATGCTCTCATTCTTGAACATCACTATAGAAATCCTTGCCCCCAAGGGTGTGAAAAGTATAGTGAAGGTTTTTAGAAAGAACCAGCAGGTGGACAGTTTGGCAAATGATTTGACCAAGCAGTGGAAGACCTTGGTTGTTCTGAGGTCCAAATCAGAGGCTCCGACCTATAATCCTGAGCAAGGTGGAAATCAAAAGCCCAGGAAGGAGGATCTTTGGTCAAGAGGTGTGGGAGAGGATGGGATCTGGAACAAGAGGAGATAATAAAGTCCTCAACTGTGGATCTGTTCTCACAGAGCAAGGTGAATAATCCGCTAGAATCTGGAATCCAGGTGAGTGATGCATGAGTCTCTGTAGATGTGGTTGGTGTAGCTTCAGGTTTGAGGCAGCCAAATGGGTGTGGGAAACCAGGGGAAGCTCCAGGAGCACCTGCCCTCCAGCACCCACAAGAATGACCTACGCCAATCCATGAGATTGCTTAGTCTTGCCCATCATGGTAGAAATTCTTGCTGCCACAAGTGTCAGAAGGACAGTGAAAGGATTTCGGATTTGATGTTTGGCCAAGGAGCTGGCCAAGCACTGGAAGAGTTTGGAGCTCCTGGGCCACAACCCAGCACTTCTACCAGCCTTTCTGAGCCAGATTCCTGAGCAGGAAAGCATTCAAGATTCCAGAGAAGATGCTCTTGGGCAGTTTGAGTAGGGTTGAGAGTGGAAAGAGATGTTCAAAGAATCCAGTGTGGTTTAAGGATCCCTGAAAAAAGTCACAGTGACCAAGAGGGGAGGCCACAACACCAGGCCAGATCACCCATACTTAGGCATCTGAGTGAGCTCCAGAGTGTTTACAAGTGGTCTTTCAGTCCTTCTCCCAGCTGTAGGGGCAGGGAGAAGTGTCCCAGAATGTGCCCAGTGTACTCTAAGGGCAGCAATGAGACACATCATTAGCCTGTGGACAGCTTTGTATTTCCACAGGTCTCAGAGCCCAGAGGTATGAACGGGATGACTGTTATGTGTGTCCACCTGCCCCACACACCTGGGACGCAATGGTGTGCCCACAAGAAGCTCTCACAACGGGACCCCAGGGGCAGGGTGGGGCTAGACCAAAAGAGAGGCACCAGTCCTGCATAGAGGTGGAGAGGGACACACAACTACTGTCATCTAAGGTAAATCAGAATTCTGTCAACCCAGAGACCCAGCCAGCAAAGCAAAGCTGGCCGGGTATAACCTGAGCGAGTCCCTGCCACTACATGAGTTCTGCATGCCTCCCCTGTCTTTGGAGGCATAAAGAGGGCCAGGCTCAAAACGCAAGCCGCTACACCATCTCAAGGAGGCCGGAAAGGAAATGGCTTGAGCATCCCCAGTATAATCTCAGATTCAGTGCACAGTCAAGTTGACACAAAGCAGGTGGGAAAGCTTGCGCTTGCCCAATCTGCCAATCCAGCAATATCACTGACTCTGTGCAAGAAGCTGGGGTGCCAAGTGTGGTGCCTAACATAGAAGTACTAAATTTCACCCGGTGCCTAATCCAATCAGGTGTGCTGCTCGACAATCAACAGGTGATCTTCCTCCCACCTGTGCTTGGAATCTCTGAACCCCTGAAGAGGTAGAAGGGGAAGGGCTGCTCTCCGTTTCCTCAGAATGGCGCTAAAAATAATGTACTCAGGACCAAAGTGTGGCTCCCTCATTGTCTCCTGTCCACATCACATCTTCAAGATCCCACAATACAGTGCTCCTGCCGATCCCAGGCTGCACTGAATTCTCCTCCCACCTGTTTCTGATAGTTATACCATCTAGGGAACAATCACCAAAGGGCTGTGGCTCACAGTGGCACAAAAGAGCTGTGGCAAATACACTGTTCCAAAGAATTCCAGAATGAAAAAACTACAGGGAGTGAATCCTGGCAGGAGCTTTTCTTGCGACTTCATCAAGACCTAGAACAGAGTCTGCAAGCAGTGAGTGTCAAGATTGATGCTGCGCAAGCCAAAAAGAGCCAGGGCCAAAAGGCACTGATGCTTATACATCTACCTCCAGAAAAGCCCCCTGTCCACAATGCAAGATTCCAGGCCTGACTGCAGAAGCAGCTTCTTCCCAAGGAGACCCATTCTTCTGTGGGAGTGGCCAAATCCCTGTTCGCCTAGGTGGCATGGCAGGCAGCTCTGCTCAGCAACGAGCTGGAGATGTCAAAGGAGGAAGATGTGGTGGTGGTGATACTCTTGCTGCTGCTGGTGGCAGCAAAGGCAAAAGCTTTCATCCACCAGACTAGAAAACAGCCTGAGAACGGCTTCCCTCATGTCCATGTTCAACACCAGAAAGTCTGCTGGTAAGAAAACTCCTCTCATCACCAAGATCATTCACAATTACAGCAATTTCAAGGGTAAATTCCCCTGGCAATGACCAGGAGAGTTCTGGAACACTGGTAGGATGTCCAAAAAACATTACCTGCTAGCTTTCCTGTGCCTCTTTTGGGGCTGCAGACTCACAACCTGTACACTCTTAACTTACCCTTGGATCCTAACACCTCATGACTACTCCTCCCTCCTGAACTCTCTCCCTTGTACAACTCGAATCAAGATGGGCTAAAAAACACATATCCCACTTGCATTGTGTTTATAAGCATATACACATTAATAAGTACAGTATTCTCAGGGAGGAAGAGGATTTTTCTTCAAATAACAGAAAACACCTGTATGGTCTTGACAATCTATCCACACAGAGACCCTAATAGCACATAAATTGTGCAGATGTGTTATTCATAGGGTAAAGCAGCAGCCGTTTTTGAGGAGCAGGAGGTCAAAGTCCTGTACCAGGGAGATAGAAAAAAAAAGCATGACTGTCAGTAGAAAGTGAAACTTCTAAACCTGTGCAATTTTGGTATTGTCCAAATGTGTCACTGTACCATAGCTGTCACTCACAGATCACAGATTTAAAGGCAAGATGGTTCATAGGGGAAAGCAGTAAAATGTAGTCAAAATACATAAAATAAATTCTTATAGCAAGATATAAAGGAATGTAATATTCTTGGGGATTTCAAACTTTCTCTCTCTTTACCTCTCTCTTCCTCTCTGTCTCTCAGAGTCAAGTGAAGAAGAGACAACACTGTTGGCCTCTGGATCAGGGAAAGTAATCAAATATTTTCAAATTATGGGAAAAGACAGCACTTCTGAGTCAGGATTGTCATCTGAGCTACTCAGAAGATTGGAATCTGTAACCCTGATTCCAGTAGGACAGGGCAGGAAAGTACAGGAGCCTGTTACCTCCATTGAAATACTTTTCCCCAATTGCATTCTTTCTCAAAAAAACATGGCTGTAAGTGGAGCACTGACTCAAATGGTAGATCACTATCCTCGAGGAAGGAAACTTCAGCAAGGGCACCCAGGTCCTCAGTTTAAGCCCCAGAACCAGAGCAAAAAAAAAAAAAGAAAAAGAAAAAAAAGAAAAAGAAAATAAAAGAAAAAAGAAAAAATTACATATGAATGGTTACAAAAATATTACAAAACTCTTAAAATTAAAAAAATAAAAGTTTTAATTTAAGAATATCCATAAGAAAGATGATTGCTGGAAAAGCAAAGGCACATATGCAATGGCACTCAATCCGGGAATACCTAGGGAAGCAAATGGAGAGAAAGGAGCCAAGGATTTCATGGTCAGGCTGTCTGAAAAACCAACACTTCATGTCCAAGGAAAAATTGAAAGGAGGTCCAGAGGGAAGAGGAGGAAGCAGAGGAGCACAGATCTGTCAGATCAGTTTTCCACTGACACTAATTCTGGTGTCTTGAAATACCTAAAGAAAACACACAAGTTGCCACCACATTACTTGCATCATGAGGGAGAGGCTGTAACAGCAGTGGGTAGTTTCCAGACACCATCACCCAGCTCATTAAACTCATCAAACCACATGTTCTGCAGCTAGCAGCACTCGACCAGCAACCCCCACCTCCTCTTTCATTTTACCTGCAATACTTGAAATTCGGTGGGTGAGCCATTACCAGCTTCCCTTACTTAATGCTCCAGAATATGCAATGGGTCCGAGGAAACAAAGCCAAGTAAGGGGTTCAAACCACACTCAAAAGTAACTCTCTCCCATTTCCTCAGCCTGCTTTCCAATTATCCAAAGCATCAATCCCAGATCAGAATACATCCTAACCGCGGAGGATGGGGTGGGGTGAGGGTTGTGAGGATAGGAGGTTAGGAGAACATTGTTGATGGTCCACACTTGTGACCCCAGCCTACAGGAGGCACATAGGGTTCCAAAGCTCAAGACCAACCTGTTTTTCTTGGAAGGATCTGTCTTTAGCAATTCTTCACTTGTAGTATTCAATATCTAGAGCACCCAACTTGGATCAAGGAAACATACTCAAATACACTCTTCACAGCAATCTTTCCTAGAGCATATTCCCGCTCAATTTTAAGGTCCTTTTCTTCCCAACTCCATTCATACTTTTTGTAAGTTTTTGAATTTGTATACTTGAATAATTTGTCACATGTAATGTTATTCCTTTGTTTGGCTTCTCTTCATGATTTCGTGTATCATTAGATTGCCATGTTCACACTGAGCAGATATTTCTGCTATTAATTTCATTATCTCTTTATTGGCTCTGTGATAATTAATTAATTAACATATGGGTTTCCAAAAAGTTGCCTCTCCAATCTTCCAATAGTATTATACTTTTTTCCTTTCCTATCATACTTATCTGAGAGTTCATTTATCTTTGTGTTTTTAGTATTCACCTTTTTTTTTTTTCATCACCTTGGGTCATAGTTCACCCTCAGAATACACGGTGAAATCATTGAGAAAAGTCTAATATTCTCTTAATGCTATTTTCAATTAGTTTGTCTATCTTTAGGAAAAGGAAGCCAGAAATTACCTTAAAGAAAATGTGATCCTTACACTAATTTCTTTAAATTAAAAATTCAGATTCATTATGAAAACAAAAAATGCCAGGCATAAGAGATGATCCCTATATACATGTATGATTGCATACCTGAATTGACCACATATGAGGACACATCTGTTGTCTCATCTGAATTTCATATTATTTGCTGCAGTCCACTTATCTTTTCGTGTAGGTGCTCATCATTCTTTTTTTTTGTTGTTGTTTGTTTTTTTGGTTCTGGGCGTGGGGCCTGAACTCTGGGCCTGGGCGCTGTCCCTCAGCTCTTCAGCTCAAGGCTAGTGCTCTACCACTTGAGCCACAGCACCACTTCCGGCTTTTTTCTTTTTTTGCTTATGTGGTGCTGAGGAATCGAACCCAGGGCCTCATGCATGCAAGGCAAGCGCTCTACCACTGAGCCACCTTCCCAGCCCCCGGTGCTCATCATTCTTGAGTAGGTGAAAGAATGCTGGTATTTATGCTTAAGAAGACCTCCATGAGATAATAGTTTTCTTTACCTTCTTTTTTATGCACTGCTGTAAAGTGTATATGTTTTTCAAAAGTTACAGAATTTTATAATAGAGGAACTAAGATTACTTTATCTTTCAGGATCTTTTTAAAAGATCTTTATGGTTATTAACCTCTCTAAAGAACAAATTTACAATATTTTCAGAGTAATGGCTTGAACTGGCAAACATTATGTTTAGTAATCTATACTCCGAGATGGTAAATCATGTTTTTCCTCATTTAGGAAATCTCAATTCTTTTCATTGAAAGAAAATATAAATCTAGGTGCCAGTGAATCATACTAGCTTATCCTAGCTACACAAAAGGTTGATATCTGAGTTTGTGTTTCAAAACC
Source organism: Dipodomys spectabilis (assembly GCF_019054845.1). Lineage (NCBI taxonomy): Eukaryota > Metazoa > Chordata > Mammalia > Rodentia > Heteromyidae > Dipodomys > Dipodomys spectabilis. Next base: position 21,134 of record NW_024871067.1, read on the forward strand.
AGCTTGGCCAGGAAAGTCTGTGAGACACGTCTCCAACTAACCATCCAAAAACTGGATGTGGAGCTGTGGCTTAATGAGGTGGAACAAAAAAAAGCTCAGGAACAGTGCTTAAACCCTGAATTTCAGCTCCAGGAATGAAACAAGAAAAAGAAGATGCATAAAAGTAGATGACAAACACCTGGAAATTAGAAGCAGTAACTGAAGATGGGCAGGGAGATACAAGGTGGGGGAATGAGCAGAGTACACTGTATATACTTATGAAAATATCTTGATATTCAATAAGATAAGATCTGAGGATCATAGTTTGAATCCAGCCTGCGCAGGAAAGTCCAGAAGCCTCTAAGCTCTGACAAACTACTCACAAAACTCTGGAAGTAACACTGCAGGTCAAGTAATAGAATGGTAGCCTTGAACACAAGCAGGGTCAGGGACAGCACTCAGAAAGTAAGTGCTAGCACCAGTACTGGCAAAAAGAAAAGGAAAATGGAAAAATGTAAGAAATTGTGTATCAAAGCTTATTTGGTCTTTGAGTATTTTTGCATTCATGATAAAAAAAAAGTGAAAGAGATGTACAGATTAAACCATTTTATCTTAAACTCTATTTTTTTTATTGTTGAAACATTTATTCTAATTACTGGGTATATATTTTTTTCTTTTTTATTGTGAAAATACCGTACACAGGGGTTACAATTACATAGGCAAGGTAATGAGTACATATCTTATCAAGTATTGTTGCCTCCTCCTTCGTTTGCCCTTCCAATCCTTTCCCATACCCCCCAGGGCCCCCCCTAACATCCCTCCTCTCCCCGGCCAAAGTTATAAAGTTCACTTTTCGACCTAACGTCTTATACATCTTATGGTTGCAACGACTCTAAATTTTAAATGTACAAAGAAGTCTGGGTCCCAAAGAAACATAGGTCCCATGGTTTCCCTTATTTGCAAAAACTAGTATACATCTCGGATAATCTTACAGACAAGCAAAGATGGTCAAAAGCTATGTACATATGACCATATAGGATGGTGCTAAGTGAAATGAACCCCAAGATAGGAACACAGAGGATTTACCTTTGTCCTTGTTGTGTTTAATGTACTATATGATATATTTTTTTTCTTTGGTATGTTCTTCTCCCTGGTATAAACTCTGTTTTCACTGTATTTGATTCCAGTGCCCTTTATTTTGTGTACACATTTTTCTAATTTGGGGAGGGGAAAGGAAATAACAAAATGCTGAAAAAGGATACAGGTTGACCCATTATAACAATGAGATGTACAAGATACTACGTTGAAAATGAACTTTACAACTTGAGAGGGAGGGGGAAGTTGGGGAGGTGGGGGAGGGAAGGGATAGTAGCCGAAAATCAGAGAAAGGGTAATAATACTCGATAGGGAATGTAGTTATTACCTTATTCATGTAACTGTAACACCTCTGTACAGTCTCTACAATAAAATATTAAAAAATACCAAAAAAGGAAGAATTCTGGGTTCTGCCTCAGTTCTAAAATGCTTGTGTAATGGGTGCAAATTCATTGGCTTAGATCTGCAATAACAATCTAGACAAAAATATCAGAAAGAATGACACCATCCCATTTCTTAGAAAATGGAAGAATTTGGAAAAAAAATAGTAAGTGAAGTAAGCCAGACCCAAATAAACATAGATCCCATTGTTTCCCTTATTCAACATAACTAGTATACATCTAGAATAATGCTATCAGACAAGCTGAAAAGCTCAAAAGCTATGTATATATGACCTTATAAGATGATGCTAAGTGAAATGAACCCGAAGGTATTGACAAAAGAGGATTTTTCTTTGATGTTTTTAATGTACTATGTGATTTTTTATGAATGTTCTTCCCCCTATGGTATAATCCCTATTCACTATTTTTTCTGGTGCCCTGAGTCTTGTGTATACATATTTCTAATTTGGGGAGGAAAGGAATTTGGGAAAGCAAATAACAAAATGCTGAAATAATTTTATAGGATGACCCATTATGATAATGAGAGATAGATGAACATTACAGTTTGTAAAGAATTTTACAACTTTGGGTGGGTGAAGAGTCCAGGAGGTGGGAAAGGACTGGATAGTAGGATAAAAACAAAGGAGGGGAAAACAATGCTTGATGAAAAATGTACACATTACCTTACTCATGTAAAAATAACTCTGTGTACAGTAACTTTACAATAAAAATAACAACAAATATTAGAAAAAATTCTATATCCAAATATTTACTACCTGAAAGACACAAAATACTTCATCAGAACTTCACAGAGACAAACCTGAATTTATTAAGGTTGTCAAGGGAGACTGATCCAGTAAAACTCTCTTTTCCTCTCTCTCTCTTCTCTTTCTCTCACACATACACACACACACACAACCACACACAGAGTCATTCATTGCTATACATAATTACCTTCAGATACAAAAATTTATGCATCTCAAATATCACATAAAACGGCTTGATATTTGCATGTAGCCTACATACATCCTTTATATATTTAACGTCATTTCTACATAATTTAAAATACCAAATAAATGTATGTTAAATGCAAATAAGTAGAGATAACATGGTTTAGAGCATGATGATAAAATAGGTTTGTTCAATATTGGCATTCCATATAAATATAATGTAATTTATATTTATAGAGATTTACTATAAGGATTTGGCTCACACAATTATAAAGATGGATGAGTCTTAAAATATGAAGTTAGTAAGTTAAAGATACAATGTAGTTCTACTCAAAAAGTTTGCAGAATCGAGATTTGGGAAAAGCAAGTAAGTCCATTTAAAACAATGCCAGGAAAGAAAGCACCCATGTGCGATTTTGACAATAATCAGGCAGGATGAATACTATCGGGTGAATAAGAATAATTCTGTGGAGAATTCAATCCTTTAAAAAATGATATCAAGATAAGACAGAAGAAGCAGCTGCCTTGAACTGATTAATGAGTATGAGTTTGGTAGGTACTCACCCAGTTGAACCACAATACAAGCTCAGGCACAAGAAAGAGGCAAGGAATTTTCTTGGAGGCTATATAGTATCCAAGCCAAGAGAGCAATCAGAGCCCATGGTAAAGATGTGGAAGTCCAGAAATCAGGACATACACAAAAAGAAAGCACTTAGAAATGAGCTCACCATATTGACGGAGTTTTACAGTCCTGTCAGAAACTTTGCAAATATATGGTGAGAAATATTGAGAAGCCAACATGAGAGTAACGAATTTCTTAAAAATATGATTACTTTCCAAAAGTTTAAATAACAAATATTACTGTGACCAACTATTGGGCTCAGTATTTACATGGTTGTATTCATAAATATTGGACTGATCTAACAAAAATTGTAATAGAACTTCTGCCTTAGAAAAACAGGGATTTATATGGTAATGATGGAGGAGATAAGTAGAGCAAAATGCTCATCTTCTATAAGAATGAATATCCTAGATCTGAGAGTGAAAGATTAAATTTCAGGAACTATAAATGTTGGTAAGCTTTAAATCTTGTTTTACAATTTCTCTTTTATGTCATAAAGATGATTCTAAGGAGTATTAATTGAGAAGGTGTCTCCCTTTTTTGAAGTTTCATCAAACCATTAAAATCTCAAATTACATCTGGCATTTCTTTGTTTAAAAAATGAAATTGAGTCCAAGTGCTCATATGAACTGGCTTATACTATAACCATAGTGACTCAAAAGACTAAGAACAGAAAAATATCAATCTTGAGGCAACTGAAGCAGAAAATTCTCCAGGCTTAATTTTAAAATACCAGAGTTACAGTTGTTTTTCAGGCGCTAAATGCCAGCTTAGTAAGCACAACCATTATCAGAGTTATAAATAAATAAACGATAGGTTGGATGGATAGATAGATAGATAGATAGATAGATAGATAGATAGATAGATAGATAGATAGATAGATAGATAGATAGATAGATAGATAGATAGATAGATAGATAGATAGATAGATAGATAGATACTCATGGTGATGCACATCTGTAATGCCAGTATTCAAGATACTCAGGCAGGTTTATTTCAAGTTTGCGGCCAGCCTTGCCTTGGTAGTTCAAAACTGCATGAAACTAAAAAAAGGGGGGGGGGGGTTGAAATTATGATATCAAATTTTCAGCCCTAGGCCTGATTTCAAGGGAAAACCATCTGTCAATCAACGAAAAAAATCAAATTGAAGATGTGTATAAGTAATGTGAAATAAAGTCTATTAAAAAAACAACAAAAGAAACATACTGAAAATCCTAATATAGTAGCTCTTGTAGTGACCAAAAAATTTGAAGACAGTTGTCTTTATATAAAACTCATGGAATCATCTCTTACATTTTTACCTTGTCCAAAACATTAATGAGCATAGTCTTTTTTCCCCCAGAAACTTGATAAGCAGTTATTTTCACAATCTCTGATGAGCACAGTACCTTTGACTTGATTTTACAGAGATCCTTCTATCAGTGAGCTTATCTGAATAATGCTCTCAGCCCCATCTGGAGACTAAAATATAAAATCAGACTGGATTTATAAATGACAAGAAATTCAGCTGTTATATAAGGTTATAGAAAACAGAAAATAATTAAATATGTGAGATAGCACAATTAAATATTAAATTGGCGGGGCATGGAGGCTCTTGCCTGTAATGCTAGCTATTTAGAAAGGTGAGATATGAAATTCACAGTTCAAAATTGGCCCAGGGAGAAAAAATCTGCGACTCTGCTTTGTCTAGTCAGAAGTGGAGGTGTATCTCAACTGGTACAGTGCTAGCCTTAGTAAAAAAAGTCAAGTGAGAGCAATACTGACAAAATACTTGAGCTGGAGTTCAAGTCCCAATATTGGCACAAAAACAAAGCACTAAATTGTGTGGTACAGATTATATAGATTATAGAGATAAGTCAGAACACAGAGAATGTGGCTGAGCAAGGTAAGGAGACAGGGATGAGAAGAGTTTGGAGAGAGAAGATAGGCTATGCATCTGGATTACTATGCCACTGGAATATTTTATAGGTCCTATCAATGTTTGCTGTTTATCCCAAGTATAATTGAAAGACGTTAAGATTGTGGGGCTGTGGGGCAGAGACATAGACTGTCACAAATTATGAGGCACCAGTGGTTCAGACCTGTAACAATCCCTATCTGGGAGAATGAGAACAGAAAGATTATCGTGAAAGGCCAACAAGGCAAAAAAAAAAAATCATGAAAATTCTATCTCATCAGTGTACCTGTCATTCCAACTACAAGAATAAGACAAAAGGAGGTGCATCTCAGTCCAATAGCATAAATAAGCAAGAAATTAGACACTATCTTAAAATTAATCAACACATGGAAGAATGATTTTGTTCAAATCATATAATGAATCCCCCTAGTGTTGCAAGCATAGCTTAAAGGTTAAAAAATCTCAACACTTGTAACTCATACCTGTAAACTCTAACTACCATGGAAGCTGAGTCCTGGAGGATTAAGGTTTAATGTTAGCTCAGGCAAAAATTATATAAGATTATATATCCAATTAACCAATAAAAGCTGGGATTGAGATGTGCATGAAGTTGTAGAGAATCACAACAGAGCAAGAACACAAGGTTCTGATTTCATGTCCTGGTACTGGCAACCAAAGAAATATATAAACAAATATAAAAAATACATAAGACAGGGCTGGAAGTGTGGCTGGAAGTGTTGCTGAAGAGTTCAGTACCTGCCAAGGTTGATCAAGGTCATCAGTTTCAATGCCAATGTTGATAGAATAAATAAATTAAATTAATAAGCAAACGAATAAAGAAATTAACATCATGCTTTGGGATAAAAATGGACATGAAGAAGATGCACAAACAAATAGAGAGTAGGTAGGAGACTAGTAAAGTGTTTAGATGAGAGATTTTGAGTTTTTTTGACCAGGATAGTGGTTATGGAAACTTAGATGATTAAATATACAATAAGATCTGCTGATGACAATCTTCCGTGAAAGACAGGAGAAACAAGATGAAGGAGCTATGGATGTTGACTTGTGAATTCACTGCATGATAATTTCACATTTCCAAACTAAGGATGATTTTTAAAAGGGAAATTTTAGAAGAGGAGCTACAAGTGCTGCCCAAGTTCAACTACAGGTACTTAAGCAACTCCAGTAGATACATCAAGTAAATAGGTGATTCAGTATTCTGTATTTCATCTTCTGGGACTTGGATCTGGGTCTAAGCAAAAATTTGAGTTAACAGTTTATCTGGAAGAGTGTTTGGCATATGGATGGTATTGAATTTAGGAAATCATATGTGGCTATTGAGGGCTGTGGTTTCTAAACCTGGAGAGTGTTTTATACAATGCAAGTTGCACGACCCTATCCCAGAGTGTTTCAGAAAGGCCTAGAAAGGATCAAAAGTCTGCTTTATTAATAGTATATTAAGAACTAATGTTTTGCTTCTACTGCAAGCAATGAAAGTTCAAATTGGCATGGATTTAAGTGTAATTCATGGTTATAGAAGTACCACTCGTATATATTGTTAAACCTTTGTTGAATGTAGAGAGCAACAAACAATAACCGGCAGCTAAAGAACATAAAAAGAGTTATCTTGTTGTTAATAAGTTTTTCCTCAAAATGGTTGAAGATATTAGTTTTGTTATACAGCACAATCATGTTTTAAGCATTTTTAAAATGAATTGGGCATGATACACATTTGTAATCCCAGCACTATAGAAGTATAAAGACAGTCTGGTATATAAAGTTCAAAGAAAGTTTGTACTTATACACACACACACACACACACACACACACACACACACACACACACACACATAATATGATTAAATATTTTGCCCGAAGTAGGCTCTCTTGGAGTAGGATGCAAACACAGATTTATTTTTAACTTTTAATTTTATTCATCCTCCTCCACACCAAAGCACTGTTCTTTTGTGCCCTCAGTGTATGGCATAAAACATGCTTCCAAATCCTGTTGCATATTGTGGGAATTATTTTTAGGTTACAAAAGATACTGTTACAACCAAACAACACAGAATGTATTGTAAAGATCATATAATCTCTGTGAAAAATTGATTACAATCACTTTCTTATATTCACATGAGAAACTGAGGCCAAGAGAAGAAATTAAATGTCTCATATGTCTAGCCTCCCTAGTCACGACTCAAAATTAATCCAGGATTCTACTTCCAGGTCAGTGCTTTTCTGCCTTTCAGCTTTCTCATTTGAATCCCTCTCTATTCTGCTGGGCAGTCCTCCACACTGAGACATGACTTTCTGGTCCCAGAGTTACTTTGTTTGTTGTTGTTTGTATGTTATTCTGTTATTCTGACTATTTCCTGTGCCTGGTGAGTCAAATTCAAAGTCTGGTAAGAAAATTCCATCAGTCATTTTGGAAGGAGGGCAGGGACCAGGACTGAAAAAGAGCCAGTATCAAGGCTTATTAGTACTTCCTAATAATTTGGTTCATGAAATGTGATGATACACCAGCCCGCCTTTTTCAGGATTGGCTGGAGACTGGCTCAGCCAATCATTGCCAAGCTATGAATTATTTACCATGTCAATCTCTGTGAAGCTGAGCATATCTTGGTCAATCAAAAGTAGGTAATCAGGAGCCTGAGATCTGAGGATCATACTTGGAATCCAATCTGGGAAAGTCCAGGAGAAACTTTTATATGTCCAATTCAACTCTCTCTCTCTCTCTCTCTCTCTCTCTCTCTCTCTCTCTCTCTCTCATACACATACACACACATGGCTCAAGTGTTACAACACTAGCCTGGAAAACAATAGTCATTGTGTGATGAGTAGGATAACCTGGGAAATAATGAGGGACATTCTGACCCCATCAAAAAAATATACTCTTAAGCTGGTGTCTCATGCATGTACTCCTAGCTACTCAATAGGCTAAGATCTGAGGATTGCTATTCAAAGCCTGCCTGGGCAGGAAAGTCGGTGAGACTCTCATCTCCAAAACCTACATGAAAAATGGAAGTGGTACTATTGCACAAGTGGAAGAGTGCTAGCCTTGAGCTGAAGAGCTGAGGGACAGCCTTCCAGACCTAGAGTTCAAGCTGTACAACCAAACCAAAAAAGAAAAAACGAAAAGAAAGAAAAAAGAAACGCACTCTTACTTGAGTTATGTAAATGTAACTACTTTGTACATAAAATTAATAATATTTGTTTTTAAAAGTCATGATTCCTATGAGGGGGTAAAAATAACATTACCAAATATTATAGAAAAATTGATTCTGAAAATTATGAATAATTTCAAATAATTCAGAGATCCAGTAGAAAAAAGAAACTGCAAATGTGGTTAAAAAATAACCAGAGAATTATACATGCAGTTTTGACTAAAGTGCTGCAATCTCTTGATAAAAATTTAATAGCTGAGATGTTCCTTATGGATGAGGAGGAATGGAACTTACTTGAAATGGAACTTATTCATCCTAAAGATGCTACAAATGTACTTTAAATGCTAGCAAGTTATTTAAAATCGCAAATAATGTTAGTGACAGACTGGAGAAGCATTTTGAGAGGAATGACTACAATTCTGAAAGGGTTCCCATGGATAAGATGCTTTCAGACAGCAATCACATGCTCCAGAGAAATCTTTCTGGAATCAAAAATGTTGCAAATTTCTGAAGTTGCAGAGCTTCTGCATGGCAAAGGACATAGCTAGCAAAATCAATAGAAAGCCCACGGATTGGGAGAAGATCTTCACTAGCCATACAACAGATAAGGGTCTCATATCTAAAATATACTTGGAACTCAAAAAATTAAATCCCCCAACAACAAATCCTCAAAGAAACAACTGCCCAATAAATAAGTGGGCGAAAGACTTAAAGAGAAACTTCTCTGAAGAAGAAAGAAGGATGGCCAATAGACACATGAAGAAATGCTCAACCTCCCTAGCCATAAAAGAAATGCAAATCAAAACAACATTGAGATACCACCTCACTCCAGTTAGAATGATAAAAATCAAGAACTCTAACAACAACAGATGCTGGAGGGGATGTGGACAGAAAGGAACCTTACTTCATTGTTGGTGGGAATGCAAACTTGTTCAACCACTTTGGAAAGCAGTATGGAGGTTCCTCAAAAGACTTCACATAGAGCTCCCCTATGACCCAGCAATCCCACTTTTGGGCATTTACCCTAATGTTTACAAACAAGACCACACTAAAGCTACCAGCACAACTATGTTTATTGCAGCATTATTTACCATAGCTAAGATATGGAACCAACCCAGATGCCCCTCAGTAGATGAATGAATCAAGAAAATGTGGTATATATACACAATGGAATTCTATGCCTCCATCAGAAAGGATGACATTTCCCCATTTGTTAGGAAATGGAAAAACTTGGAAAAAATTATATTAAGTGAAGTAAGCCAGGCCCAAAGAAACATAGGTCCCATGGTTTCCCTTATTTGCAATATCTAGTATATGTATTAGTCAAGCGGAAAAGGTCAGATAATGTGATGTTATGAAAATGAACCCTTAGATATGTATTTTAATGTTTTTTTCTTTCATGCATTTGTTTCTAACGCATTTATAAGATTATCTCTTTGTTGCTTGGTATGTCCCTCCCCCACAGTATAACCCCTGCTTTCACTATATTTGATGTCAGTATAACTTGTGGAGGAGATGGGGATAAACAAGTCGTTTAAGGATTCAGGTGGACCTGTTGCAACAATGAGAAGTACAAGTTGTCATGTGGAAATTGAGCTTTACAACGTTGGTGCGGGGGGGGGCGGGCAGGGGGGGAGAGGGGGAGGGTTGGGTGTGGGGGGGAGGCTGAGAAGGAATGTGAAGGGTAAACAAAGGAGGAGGCTGCAATGCTTAATAAGAAATGTACGCATTATCCTGCCCATGTAATTGTAACCCCTCTGTACAATGTGTTCACAAAAATAAAATAAAATAAAATAAAAATGTTGCAAATTTCATTATTGTCTTATTTGAAGAAATTACCAGAGCCACCCAATCCTTCAACCACCACCACTCTGATCACACATACACTTACATGGGAGCAAGTCTTGTTACCATGAACAGATCAGGGGTTATCAAAGGCTTTGTTGATCATTATTTTTTAGTACCAAGAAAATGTTAAGATATGTGCAATTTTCAAAATAATTTGACTTCACAGAATAGACTAAAATATAAATGTAACTTTTTCAGTACTAGAGGTTAAACATAGAGCCTAGCACTTGCTAGAAGAGTCCTCTACCACTTGACTCACATCCCCAGTCCTTAGGTTTGTATTTTGTTTCAACACAGCCTTCTGCTAAATATAAAGCTGTTGAAGGACCGATAATGCAGTAGAAGTGAATATCAGTACATAGCTTGCAAAGTTAAATCCTTTTGTATTTGCTATTAGTATCTTTTTAGTATAGAATCATCCCCTTCAGTGAATTCACTCAAGACTCAATATCATCCTCAACCTTGGGATATTTTGACTTTCAATTGTATGTTTTTCTGACACCTTCAGAAAGAAGTCTCATTCAGTGAGCTAGTCCAATGATGCTTTTCTTTCCATTTTCATTCTTTATATAATATTGATGGCATTTTAATTTTTCTCTATGCATTGGATCTTTTGATTTTCTTGTAGTATTTTTGATGTTGTTTTGGTCATGGGGGCTGAACTCTGGTCCTGGAACTGTCCCTCAGCTCTTCAGCTGAAAGCTAGAGCCCTACCACTTGAGCCACAATGCCACTACCAGCTTTTTTCTGCTTATGTGGTATTGAGGAATTGAACCCAGGGCCTCATGTATATGAGGTAACACTCTACCACTGAGCCAACTTTCCAGTCCTCTTGTAGGATTTTTTATATATTATTTTGGGACTGAGAAAGGATAGATGCTTAAATAAGGTGTGGGCAAACCTTGTACATTTTCGTTATTCCAAACTCCTCAGTTTGTATCTTGGGTACAAACTGAGTTTGTACACAGTTAGGGTACAAACTGTGTTTCCTATGTAGTAGCATGGCCCAGGCTCTGTCTGTTGTAGAAATATGTGTTTTTCCATGGTCATAGGAAAAGGAATTCGCTGAGAATACTTGAGGCACATTTTCCATTAGGAATAACCAAAATGGCCTGTGTAGTACAGAAAGAAACAGGTATGAAATATGAAAAACCAGAAGCCCCTACATGGTAAATCCAATCAGTCCCTAGACAAGGCCAGATCCAGTCTGGAAAGAAAAGCACTGTTGTTGGAATTGTTTACTGGAAGGTCCAGTTTGCCAAGCATACCAATCAGGTGTATGGGGATGGGATCAGTTCTCATAGGCAATCATGATGGGCATTTCGTGGCTCAAGAACTGTCCAATTGGGAGTGCAGTTGGAAGGCCGGCAAGACACAGGTGCCTCCAGTTCTTAGTAGCCATGTTTGCTCCTCATGTCCGGTGATCAGTGAGGCATGAGATGGCATAGCATGGAGTCTATTTGTCTATTATGACATTTGAAAACCTCCAGGAAAACACAAAACAGGTGAGAAACAGGCCTGGGTACATGTGGGAAGAAACTGGGGCATGGTGTGTACACTGTGGGAAGCAGAAATATGGTGCCCCTTGGACTCCTCAGTAGGCCAAGGGTAGTGGGTGGGGACCTGATTCTCCTGGATTGTGGCATATGGTTGAGAAGGGAGTTTGGAGACACCTGCCATGCCTGGTACCCGTGAACTTGTGTCCTTGCTGTCTGCAGGCCTCTGATGCATCTTGGCAGGTAAACACCCACTGAAGTAATCTTCTCAGAGTGGAGGCAGGGACTATGTCCAGCTACTTGGGGAAAACCCTGGGTCTGCCTTTGCACATGAGGGGGAGAAAGAACTAGAAGTCATGGTACCCCTCCCTCTTATATTCTTTTTTTGTAGGTCGTAGGGGCTAAACTCTGGGCCTGGGCACTGTCTCTCAACTCTTCATTTTAAGGCTAGTACCCTACCACTTCAGCCACAGTGCCACTTCCAGCTTTTTTTGCTTATGTGAAGCAAGCATACTACATTTGAGCCCCGCCCCACTCCTTATTTTTTTTTATTATTACAATATTATACAGAGGGATTACAACTACATGGACAAGGTAATGAGTACATTTCTTATCAAGCATTGTTGCCATCTCTTTTGTTTCCCCTTCCCAAATCCCCCCCCTCCACGACCTCCTCTCTTCCCCTCCCCCCGATCCTCCACTCCCCGCAAAGTTTGTAAACTTTGTTTATCGATATAATGTCTTGTACACCTCATTGTTGCAGTGGGTCCACTTGTATCCCTATTTAAACAATTTGTTTTTTCCCTTCCCCTCCAAAAATTATACCAACCTCAAATACAGTGAAAACAGGGTTTAACATGGGGGAGGGACATACAAGGCAACAAAAAAGTCACATGATACCTTATAAAGATGTTAGAAGCAATAGCAAGGAAGAAAACAACCACTTGTGTCCTTATCTTAGGGTTCATTTCTCTTAATATCATCTTATTTGACCTTTTTTGGCTTCTCTCAGACATATACTAGTTATTACAAATAAGGGAAACCATGGGACCTATGTTTCTTTGGGCCTGGCTTACTTCACTTAACATAAATTTTCCCAAGTCTTTCCATTTCCTAGCACATGGGGCAATGTCATTCTTTCTGATGGAGGCATAGAATTCCATTGTGTATATATACCACATTTTCTTGATCCATTCATCTACTGAGGGGCTTCTGGGTTGGTTCCATATCTTAGCTATGGTAAATAATGCTGCAATAAATATAGCTGTGCTGTAGCTTTAGTATGGTCTTGTTTGTGATCATTTGGGTAAATGTCCAAAAGTGGAATTGCTAGGTCATAGGGGACCTCTATGTGGAGTCTTTTGAGGAACCTCCATTTTTTTTCTATCTTTCATTGTACCCCATCAGTACTTGCTAATCAAATCCTGAAATTCATGTTTCCCACACATTACTGAACCCATCAACAAAGGGAATCCATGCACACATAAGGTTAACGTTAGCGTAGAAACAAAGGCCTGAACCTCTCTGATCTGTGAGCCCTATTGATTCTTTCTAGAAAAAGATTTTCAAAAATGAAATAAATTTAAATATCAGATGATGGAATGGAAAAAAAGATAACTATTATGTCTGGAAAACCTTTGTGCTTGTGAGAATGGATTTGATGCTTTAGGCTTACATGGAGGTAGAGACCAGTTACTAAAAATTCAAAGCTAAGTTTTTCAATACTAAATGTTGATGATTGTGGGCACTAACTTCACAGATGTTCAACTGATTATTTCAAACATCATTTCATATAAGGAAAGCTGGAAATTTGCAAACATAAGAATAAATGAGGTGGGAGTTTTCTATAACTTACTTGGATGTTTGCTGTCTTTTAAGCAGAAAAGCGGGAGTCAGAATTCTATAATCATAGCTGCTTACCAAGATGGATTATAGTTCTTAGGGAAATTTTTTTACCTCTTCTATTACCAGGTTGTTGTTCCAGACGTGTAATTGGTTGCAATTGAGAAAAGCTAGAAAGGTCAGACTGAAACACACCTTAATGGACTTTTATTTTCCGGTCGTGGTACTTGAACTCTAGGTCTGAGTGCTGTCCCTCAACTCTTCTGCTCAAGGCTAGTGTTCTACCACTTGAGCCACAGCCATTTCTGATTTTCTGGTGGTTTATTGGAGATAAGAGTTTCAAAGGCTTTCCTGCCCGAGCTGGCTTTGAACTGTGATCCTAAGATCTCAACCTTCTGAATAGCTATGGTTACAGGCGTGAGCACCAGCAACCTTGATGATCTCTAAATCTTTTTGTTGTGTTCTGACTAGTATTAACTACTTGCTTCTTAATGGGTAATCAGTATTTTACTCTCCAATAATAATCCAATTGTATTGATGAAATTGTATAAATCAAGAAGAATGATAAAATATGAATTTTAATGGAATCTGTATTTTGACTATGTCTTGATAAAAATATTAATAATTTAGGAATGTTTGCTAAGTAGTATTACTTCTGCAAGGAATATAAACACAGTGTGAGGTTTTATTTGGCCAATAATTCCAATTTAAAAATAAAAAGCACAGTCGGAGCTTGAAGAACTAAAAGGACATACAGGTTTGTTAATACAAAATGGGCAGTAATATCACAATGGCAATGTGATGTCACAATATCATGTCATAATAATGTTTTCACGTCACATTAATTGGTGACGCCACAAGTGATGAGGTCACAATAGATTTATGATATCACAAGAAGTTTGTGATGTCACAATGGCATGCTGGTCCTCAATTGTCATTTACTCGCAATGAGCATATGGGTTACAACAGGTGATGTCATACCTGAAATAATGTGAGTTGAAAACTTTGAATTCCATTGTGAATGTATACCACATTTTCTTGACCATTCATCTACTGAGGGGCATCTGGGTTGGTTCCATATCTCAGCTATGGTAAATAATGCTGCAGTAAACATAGTCGTGCTGGTAGCTTTAGTGTGGCCTTGTTTGTGATCACTTGGGTGAGGGGTCGGGGGGAGGATGAGAAGGGATGGGAAGGGGAAACAAAGGAGGAGGCTACAATGCTTGATAAAAAATATAATCATGGGGCTGGAAAGGTGGCTCAGTGGTAGAGTGCTTGACTTGCATGCTTGAGGCCCTGAGTTCGATTCCTCAGCACCATATAAGAAAACAGAAAAAAGCTGGAGGTGGCACTGTGTCTCAAGTGGTAGAGCGCTAGCCTTGAGCTGAAGAGCTGAGGGACAGCACCCAGGCCCAGAGTTCAGGCCTCACGACCGGACCCCCCCCCTCAAAAAAAAGAAATGTACTCATTATCTCGCCCATGTAATTGTAACACCTCTGTACAGTATTTTCACAAAAAAAGGTCTGTCCTAAAAACAAAAAAAAAAACAAAAAAACACAAAATGGATTTTGAGCTGTAAGTGGGTTTAAGGTATCACAAAGGCAGCATATCACAAAAGTTATTAGGATAGGGCATGTTTGTGATATCACAGTGTGTTAGTGATATCATAATGTGACATTCTGCCATTGTGATATATTAGGCTCTTTGTGACCTCACAGTCCATTTTTGACCTAATATTTCTAGTATGACATGTGATATCACATTTCCGCTGTGACATTAAGATCATTTTAACACTACACTGCCAGACAACATGATAATTGTTTCACATTGTGACATCACAAACCTGTTGGGACTTCATCACATTTATGATAACGCATGCTTTTGGAGACATCACAGTACCACCTTGTACTCATATATTCATTGTGAGTTAATGACATTTGAGATATGTCATGGCATTGTGAAATCACCAACTGATTGTGACATCAATACATGATTACATCATGATTTATGTCAAGTATGACATGTGATATCAGAAATACACTGACATCATGACAACTGATTTTACACTGTCATATATCATGACCATTGTGTCACATTGAGACATGACAAAGGGATTGTGATATTACAATTGTTATGAGCTCAGAATTGGTTTCTGGTAGCAACACACATGCCATATTTGAAAGAGAAAGAAATCAAAGAATAGACATTCACAATATATCTATGGTGTCACAATGATAATGTAATATAATACTGTGATATCTTTGTAGTTTTGGAAGTCAGAAGGAGCTGATGGTGTCATTAACAAGTTGATATCACACGCGATGATATCACAAATGGTCTGTGATGTTAAAATGTCATTTGTGATCTCAATTTTTGTTAGTTCACAATGAGGATATGGGTACAAAAAGGGACTGTGATGTCATAAAGGACCAGGTGTTTTTACACAGGTGCTAACAGATCATAATATGTTTGGAATATCACAATGTGATCATGATGTGACAATGGCAATGTGATGCCACAATGAGATTCTGATATCACTGTGATGATGAGTTTACAATGAGATTGTGATGTCTCACCTAGAGTGTGATTTCAAAATGACATCCAATTTCAATTGCTAGTAGGTCAAAATGAGCAAATGAGTTCAAAGAGTTGCAGTCCTAAAGGCCATAATTTTCAAAAATGTTATGAGATCATATTAGGTTTGTGAGAACACAACGGGACAGTGATATCCTAATGGCAATGTGATGTCACAAGATCATGTCATAATAATGTTTTGATTCACAATTAGTTGGTGATATCATACTGGTGATTAGGTAATAATAGTTATGTGATATAAAAATGAATTGGTAATGTCACAATAGCATGCTGAATCTCAATATTCATTACCTCACAATGAGTACATGAGTTCACAAGGGAACTGTGATGTCTCCAAGGCATAGGTTGACACAAATGTCATGAAGTCCTAACAGATTTGTGATGTCACAATGTGACACAATGGTCATGATGTCTGACACTGGGATGTCAAAGTGGTCATGATGTCACAGTGGATTTCTGATACCTCATGTCATACCTGAAATATTATTAGGTCAAAATCATATTATTCTCCCAAAGGGCCTAAGATATCATAATGGCAGCATGTCACACAAGTGATTAGTTCAGGACAGATTTGGGACATCACAATGGATTAGTGATATCAGAATGTCACTGTGAAGTCATAAAGGGATTGTGATATCACAATGGCTATGAGCTCACATGGGTTATTGATAACCCACATGCCACATTCGAAATAAAATTGAATCACAGAAGAGGCATTAACAATGCGTCTATGATGTCAAAATTCTAATGTGGTGTCATAATTCTATGATGTCATTGTATTTTTGAATGTCATAATGAGTTGATGGTGTCATAAGGACAAAGTAATGTCACAATAGTGATGATGTCACAGCATTTGTGATGTTACAATGGCCTGTGTGATCTTTTCTTTAGCTCTCAATGAGATGGGTACACAGAGGGACTCTGATGCCACAAAGACCATGTGTTTTTAAAAGGTGCTAAGAGGTCATAATAGTTTACATATCTCACAATGTAATCATAATGTCACAAGGGCAATATGTTTTCACAATGAGTTCCTGATGTTACAGTTGTGTGGACGTTAAATGGGTGTGTGGTATCATAACGAGTTTGCAATATCACAATGACATGTCCAATTTCAAGAGCTACTACTTTACAATGATAAGGGTTCATAGAAGGAAGGACTCCAAAATTCCATGAATTTCCTAAAATGTTACAAGATCAAAATAATTTGAGAAAACAGAAATGGAATGGTGACATCACAATGGTTATGAGGTCAAAATGGGTTCTGCTATCAACCCATTTGAAATAGAATGAAATCACAGAAAAGGCATTCACAATGTGTTTTCCTAACGCTATGATGTCAATGTAGTTTGGTGACTTCATAATGAGCTGCTGGTGTCATAATGACAATGTGATATTACACTGCTGATGATGTCAGAAAGAGTTTGTGATGTTACAATGACATGTCTAATCTCAATTATCAGTTCACAATGAGGATATGGGTACAAAAGTGACTGTGATGGCACAATTGCCCTGTGTTTTTTCAAAGATTCTAATTGGTCATAATAGGTTTGGGAATATCACAATGTGATTTTGGTGTCACAATTTCAATGTGATTGTGATTTCACAGTTCTGATGAGGTCACAATAGGTTAGTTATGTCACCATGAGTTTGTAATATCATAATGACATGTCCAAATTCAACTGTTACTCATTCACAATGAGGATACAATAATAACCAGCCAGGCCAATATGATCTGAGGGAAACTATAATCTTTGTGTCCCCATGTCCTGGCTTTCTAAAGGACTAGAATGTCCCCAATAGGTGCTGGGCATGCTGCTGGTGGGTGTGGAGTGTCAAGCCTCACTTGATTACCTGTCAAGAAGTGATTGTGCAGTGGTCCATTTGGGAAGTGATGGTTATAAAACTCTTCGGCAAAAGACTGCTTGGTGTGGGGGAGGGTACAGCCTAGATAGATAGATAGATAGATAGATACATAGATACATAGATAGATAGATAAACTGAGGGGAAGAGAAAGAGAAGCAAGTCCTAGAAAGAATGTGGTGATGAGACAGCAGGAGGGGAAATACCTGTGAGTAGAGGAAGTTGAGGGAGAAAGGCAGGAGTAAGGATGACAACAAGCCACCAGTGCAGAGCAAGACAGGCCTTTAGAAAGTGGAGAAGAGAAGAAGGAAGTGGTCGAAGGGAAAAAAGAAAAGACCTGGAATAAAGGACAGTTCTTTAGAGAGAGAAGAAGGAAGGGAAAAGCAAAAGCCTTATCTTTAGAAGTTTGGAGCTTTGGAGATAATAGTTTTGGGGTTGGTGGTTTGCAGACCAATTAACAAAGGGCAAGCCTGCCCAGTGGAGGTCTGAGGTTTGGTGTTCGAGGCTGCTCTTCGCTCTGGGTATGCAGCCCAGACAAGGTAGTTGCACGCCACTTTCTAGTGTAAATAAATTTATCATCTTATATTTGCCTTCATGGATTTTCTCACACTTTGAAGGTCATTGTTTTTGAGGCCCCAGTGAAATAATCCATGTAGATGGCACTGAGCCTTGGCCCCCTTGAAGATGAGTATCTCAGCCCTCAGGTGTGAGTGTGTCCCTCAAGTGTTTGTTTCCTGAGGACAATGTGGACAAGAGTCACTTAGGAAACTTCTAGTGGTAAGTCTGGGCACGTTTGCCAACTTGTTTTGGGGACCTCTTCTGGAGGTCATCTGACACTTCATTGTGAAGACTTCTGGGAACTCCTCGAGAGGTAATCTTGCACTTCCTTGGGAAGCCATCTGGGAGCTCTTAAGAGGTCATCAGGTGTCCTTACAAGAGGCAATCTGGGACATCCTCTGGAGTCATCATAGGCCTCCTGAGCGGGCATCTGGGACCACCAAGAGAGTCAATCTGCGACCTCCACAGGAGGTTATCTGGGGCTTTGGGGGAAGCCATCTGGGACCTCGGCAGAAGTTATCTGGGGCCTCCTGAAGAGGTCATTGGGGCTTTCTTGAGGGGTCATCGTTGAGAGATGTGGGACATGTGAGTAAAGGGTCTGTGGCTATTGGTCTGTGTGTGTATGCTGATAGTTTTATCTGTTCCTGTATACACCTGTTTACTTCTTTTTTCAAGGATGAGCGAACAATGTCCTAATATTCTCTGAACTGAAAAAATCTTCTCCTCCGTTGTTACAGGGTCTCCCAGAGGAAGAACTACTGGTAATCTGGCCCCTATTCTGTGCTATCATCACCTCCGATAAGTAGTAGGTGATATTGTCCCTTTTTTACCCCTGAGACAGACATATGGGGGAGATAGTGGGCAAGCCCACTTTCTAATGTATATTCCCTTTACAACTAGTGACCTATAATAGTGGAAACAGCAAAATCTGTCGTTTTCTGAAAAATCTCAGGGGCACAGTAGTTTTGATACACCAGCCCATCTGGGATGACTGTCAGCAATATTTACAGGTGCCATTGACCTGGGAAGAAAGAAAGCAAATCAGGCACAGTGCATTAAAGGTGGTCCTTGTACAAGATGGTTCCTCCTCTGATAACCCAGTGCATTTGGAGCAAGTCTTTCCCCAGACTTGCCCAAGGAGGAACTATAACAGCACTCGAGGTTAGGAGACACTTACCAATTAATTCCAGACTCTGATAGCAGGCATTTTGACAGTGGCTAGGAGACCAACTCATTTATCTAAGTTGACTGAGTCTGTACAGCTCCCCACTAAGTCCCCTAATGCTTTTCTGGAATGTTCCTAGAGGCCTATAGACCTATAACCCTATAGGTCCTGAGGTGCCAGAGATTCAAAGAGTCCTAAATATGGCCTTGGTACACCATTGGCCCAGATATTAGGAAAAAGCTTCAAGATAAGGTAACACCTTTGAGGAAAAGTTGTTATCTGAATTGGTAGAGGTTTCCCAGTGTGTGTTTGATAACACACATACCCTGGAAGAAAAACAGTCTAAGAATGGGATTAGAGTTTTGGTAGCAGCACCAGGACAGGGATCAAGAAACCATTGAAAAGAAAGTATAATTCATTTGCAAAATGTTTGTAGACCTCTAGGACTAGTGTGCTTATTATAAGCAAAATGGTCATTGCAAAAAAGAATGTAGAGGGAGAAGAAAGAAAATGACAGGTTAAGTAAATGCACTAGCAACTTATAATCTATGTTCATATCTCCTGAGAAACATGGAAAGGAGCTTGGAGCTCTGAAATTCAATTGTGTTCAACTTAAAATCAGTCCTCTGCACTTAACAAGTAATATGGAAAAGAACAAAATTCTGATTGAAAATACATGCTTAAAAAAGACTCTGAATCTCCAATATGTGCTAGACAAAACCCAGCAAGAGGTTAAAATTGTATTCAAAAACACACTGTAGAAAACTAAGAGAGAATTATCAGATGTGAAGTAAAGATTTGAAGACATAAATCAGGAACTGGTGAGAGTCAAAAAATGAGAAAAAAATTTCTCAGCATGAACCTGGAAAACACTCAGAATCAAATGAAATCCAAGTACAACAGCCTAGGTGAATATGAGGCAAAACTGGGGATGACAGGTCAGAAGCTGAAGGAGGAACAAGATGCCAACAATGCCAACATTGCTGACTACACGGTAGTCCAGATGGAGATCCTGATGCTGCATGTGGAAATCAAGGCATAGAGAAAGGAGCTGGAGGTAATACAAGGATGAATAGCCTGAAGTACCCAGCAACTATAAGCTTTGAAGAGTGTGAGCTGAAATGTAAAGCAATAGAGAAAGAATGGAAAGAGAAGTTAGCAGAGCAGCCACAGAAGTACCTTGTCATAGAAAAGTAGGCAAAGAAAAGTGAACAGGAAAATATCAGGCTTAAGGAAGAAATTGTTACTCATCAGCAAGAGTTAAAGGACACACATTCTCTGATGGGGAAGGCTTGGGAAAGGGTAAGAGCATTAGACAGAAAAACAGAAGAACTAAACAGATAAAAAGTCTATTACAAAATAGACTAGAGTGCAAAACCAGAAAGAGAGGCTACTAGAGGAAAAGGCCAGACTGCCGAGATCCTCACCATATTGCAGTGTGGAAGCAGCATGTCCAATGGAACAGGAGGAGGTGTGAAAAATCCTCAAAATAGCAACATTGAGAACTGAAAGGAGGAGCTGAAGAACAAGCAAAGGTGCTGGAAAAAGAAGTGGCAGTTGGATAGCCAAAAGAACTCTCCTGTGACTCTGCAGGACACTTGCAGGTTAAGGAGGACTTTGAGAACGACATTGGGATAGTGAAAATGAACTTTCATGAAACAAAAGTAGAAGGATAAAACGGAAGTCTCCAACCTCCACACTGAGGTTCAGAGCTGTAAACAGGAGTTAAAGAAACTAGAGACCCTGATTTTCAGATAAAAAGCCAAGTTGATCAGACAGTTGGGGACCACACTAAAACCAGTGGGGTCTCTGGAGATACTAGTTGTTAAGATTAAAGGAAGAGGCAAAAACAGTGGTAACAAGTGTGCAAATGTGGAGACTGAACTTGTGAAAAATGGTTACAGGCACAAGCATTCTGTCTGTATATATCAGTTTTTTGACACCCTGGTAAATTGCCCCAGGCCACTGCCCAAAACTGTCTTGAAAACCAGTGGGGTCTCAGACTCACAAGCCTATGTAATGTATGTAGGAAGTTGCCAACAGATAAATGCTGGAAAGCTTGAACACGTGAAGGGGGTGCGTATTGGATGAACCTCACCTGATGAATTTTTGGAAGTGGACTTCAAAGAAGTCAAGTCTGGAAATTATGGATATCAGTATCTATTACTACTAATAGTCAGTTTTTCACCTTTGACTAAGGCTTTCCCCACCCCCCAAAAGAAACAGATAACAGCTAAAAATTACACCCTGAAAACATTCTCTATTTTGACTTACCCTTAGCAGTGGCGTCCAACAATGACTGGGTCTTCATGGCTCAAGTTACTCAATTATTGGCTAAAGCCTTAGGAATAAATTGGAAGTTACATTATATTTATAGACCTCAGGTAGAAAGAATACGACCTTAAATGAAACTTTAAATTATTAGAGACTGGCCATGATTGGGAAATCCTTCAAGCCAGATGCACCCTTTATGTTAAAGGATTCACTCCCTTTAAAATAATTATGATAGAACACTATCTAAACTTGGGAAATCTATATTAACAACAGTATAATCACAATCTTGTGCAGTCCCTGCAGGCTTTGCAATATGTTGTTTTATGTGCCTATCCTTTGTTACCCAATTCCCACCAGCTTCCTGAAAAAAAATTTCACCCACTCTTTTTTGTCTGGATAGCTGGTGTGGGTAAAATCATCACAGTCCTAAATTGCAACCCAAATAGCAAGGACCTTACTCGGTGGTGCTAACTACTCCATCGGCTATTAAATTCGTAGGTAAACAGCATTGGATACATTATTCTCAAGTGAAACAGACGGTGGAGCAATATCCAGAGAAGTCTGCAACATGGACTGTTCAGAGACAGAGGATCTGTTATGGATAAGATTTACCAAGTGTTAATCAATGTTAACTAGTGTGTTTCTGTTTTCCTCATTGTTAACGGTTAAATTTACTTCTTAAGCCTGTTCAATGTGGGAAGAGAAAGGAAAGATTAGGATTTCATCCCGAATAAACCAATGATTTGATTAGAAATGAAAACCAGTGAGGCTGGGATATGCCACTACATGGGCTGGAGTGTCAAGCTCTACATGGTAAGCTGTCAAGAAGTGATTGGTAGTGGGCAGTTTGGAAAGTGATGGTAGAAAGCTATTAGGTAGAAGACCCATTGGAATGAGGAAGCATATATGGTTGATATTCAGTGCAAAATTAGGGGAGAGGAAGAGTGTAAAGACCTGGGAGGAAGGAAATGGTGAGACATCAGAAGAGGAAAGACCTATGAGGAGAGGAAGTTGAGGGAAATCAGGAGGGGAAGAATGGCAACTGGCATCTGGGCAGAGCAGGGCAAGACTGTGGAGTGTGGAGAAGCCTGAAGAAAAGAAGGAAGTGGTGGGAGGGAAAGAGGAAAAGACCTGGAAGGAAGAACAGGTATGTTGAGAAGGAAGGAGGAAAGGAAAAGAAAAAAGCCTTGCCCTGTAATGCTTGAAGTTTTGTGTATCATAATTTTGGGCACTGGTAATTTTCAGACCTATTAACAAAATCCAGGTCTGCCCATTGGAGTTCTGAGTTCTCATGGTCAAGGCTGCTCTTGGCTCTGGGTATCCAGCCAAAGACAAGGTAGTCACAGGTCTTTTACTAGGTAAATTAGTTATCTTAAATGTGCCACCATGGATTTTGTAGCACTTTTAGGTCATATTTATATGAGTTCACAGAAGGAGTTTGAACTCTCAAAGATAGGCATTTTCTAAAATCCTATGAGGATATAGTAGGTTTGTGAAAATCCAAGGGCATAGTGATATCACAATGGCAATATGGGATGTCAAAATAACATGTCCTAATTGCTATGAATTCATATGGTTTTCTGATTTCAACTCGCATACCACATTGGAAATAGAATGAAATCACTGAATGAAATCACAATGAAAATGTGATGTTATAATAAATATGATATATTTTGGTGTTGTCACGATGGCATATCTGATCTCAATTGTCATTAGTTCACCAGGAGGATATGGTACATAATAGAACTCTGATGTCACAAAGGCCATGTATTTTTTTTTACTGGCGCTAAGAGTTCATAATAGTTTTGGGATATCACAAAGTGATTGTAATGCCACAACATCAAGATGATGTCAGAATGTTTTGATGATCTCACAGTGGTGATATGGTCACAATGGGTTTATGACATCACAATTTTTTTTCAGGTAAGGGGTAGTTTATTCATTGGTCCAGCCGACATCAGGCCATCTTGGTCCTCCACGTGGTGGGGAAAGGCCTGGGAAAGAGAGCTGGGAGAGCTGGGAAGAGAGAGAGCTGGGAAAGAGAAGGAAAGGAAAGAGCTGAGAAAGAGCTAGAAAAGAGCAGAGAGAGAGCATCTGGGCCTGGGCTAGGCCTTATCTAGGGTATGGGCAGAGAAAGGTTCAGATGTGTTCTCAAGTTCAGATGTGACCTCAGCAGATGCAGATGTGACCTCTTCCAGGTGTCCCAGTTGCCTAGGTAATGCAGGTACTGGGTGGAAACTTTGCTGTGGAGGTAGGAGTCTGCTAGCCATCCAGGAGCGGACCTTACATTCCAGCCTTATAATAATCATTAAATAGGGCGCGGTTTTTCTCTGGCTACTTCCTGCTGACAAGTGGCGTCGACAATAGGGGTAAAAGGCTGGAATTTGGTCCCCTCCCAGAGAAGGCAGTGAGCAGCAGATGTCCCTTGGTGGCGTGAGTCCTTAGATGAAGTCTGGAGAAGTCTCATGAGCATTGAGGGGCTGGAAAAAAAATACTAGAGAGCAAATAAATGGCAAGAGGAAGGACTTGGGGCTGAAAATGTTGGTAGAAATGTCCCTAGCTACTTCTGACATCTGGCGACTAGGTAGAGAAGTCAGGTGACAAAGGCAAGAATATAAATTCCTGTTCAGTTAATAGGTAGACAGGTATAGACATTGGATGGGCAGGCTTCTTCTCAGGCTTCTTCTACTGACCTCCTGGCTCTGGTTAATTTTGAAAGGGCAGGCACAAAGTGGCTGATGTGACATCATCTCCTCTTACTCCTGTCCATGTTCCCTTCCCCAGACTGGTTGAGTCTAGGTGCTCGTTGCTGGGATGGCTTGTCCCAGTTGGTATTCAAGGAGGTTTGAACTCAAGGCCTGGGCACGGTCCCTGAGCACTTCTGCTCAAGGCTAGCACTGAACCACTATGAGTTATAGTACCACTTGCAGTGTTAGCTAGTTAGAGATAAGAGTCTTGAGCCATACTTCCAGCCTGGATCTTTGCAGGTTAGTTGGGAGATGGAGTCTTAGGGATTTTTCAGCCTGGGCTGGATTTGACCTGCAATCTTTGCCGTAAAAGCCCTTTATTATTTCCAATTAAAGCAACAAGGAGATCAAGTAGAGTAAGTAGAGCTTACCTGGTTCTTATCAAGAATTTACCGACAAATATTCTGGAATGACAAAACTTCTTAGATGTGAGAATCTTAGCACAGATATGCCCAATATTTTAGAGCTATGTAGTCAATAGTAGCATACACAACACAAACCAAAAAAGGCAAAACTCAAAACCTAAAATTTTGACAACAATGTTTAGAAAAGTGCAACTTGTTAGCAAGGCACATTAGAATAGATGGAGTAGTAAGCTTGGTAAAAGGTTAAATGTCAGATGTGGCCAAACCCTTAACCCACCATGTGGCCAAGATAGCGGACTCAAAATGGTGAATTTCTGAAAAAATGCAAAGAAGCTCTGAATTAATAGATCAAGCCTACATTGGCTAGCCTTTGAGAGGAACCTAGAGGGGAGTCCCTGGGACCCAGCCCATGTCGCACTCTTCAGGACACAAGCCAAAATGTAGAAAAGAGAAAGGGAGAGATAGGGAAAGTTGGGCATGAATGGCAGGGAGAGAGAGCAAAGAGAGCCTGAAAGCAAACAGATTTCTCACCATTTACCATTGCAGTGGCAAAAACTGTCTACATCTAAGAATGGCATAAAAATGAAGCACTCTGGCTTTCCAGGGAGTGTAGAAGGCATTTCAAAGGGGTTTCATGGCTCAGGCGTGATTCGCAGCACCCGATTAAATGAATAGGAGAGTCAGTCTGATGAGTGGAGAGCTGATCAGTCAGAAGTGGTGTCCCCACTTCCCCAGAACCCTCTAGAGAGAAATGGCCAAGTCCCCAAAACCAAGCGTCCTCAGTTTCAGAGGTGACCAGCCTTTCAGCTAAAGGCCATAGGAGCTCTCTGCTGTGGCACCATGTCTGGACAGAGACTGAGTGACAGAGAGCTATAGAGGGTAGTTTCACTCACCAGAGTAGAGAAGTGGTGTGGACGTGGATGTGAAGGCCAGCAATGGTATCTATGGGCTGTGTCCGCAGCAGACAGATGGATTCGCAAAAGGCCATCAGAACTGTGGGTATTCCTCAAGCAAAAAAGGAAGAACAAATAGAAAAAGAAAAAAGAGGAAAAAAAACAGAGAGGAATCCCAGCTATCCTGACTTTCAGCCCTTTATCCGAGTCACGGCACCATTTATGCTAGGTTTTTTAAAAGAGATAGCCTAGTAAGAACAGCACCACTCACATAGTATTCAGGTAAGGGGTAGGTTTATTCATCGTTCCAGCTGACACCAAGCCATCTTTGGTCCTCCACGTTGTGGGGAAAGGCCTGGGAAAGAGAGCTGGGAGAGCTGGGAAGAGAGAGCTGGGAAAGGGAAGGGAAGGAAAGAGCTGAGAAAGAGCTAGAAGAGAGCAGAGAGAGAGAGTCTGGGAAAGGCGGGAAATAGAACTAGGAAAGAGAAGAGAGATGGGAAAGAGAAGAGAAGGAAAGAGCTGAGAAAAAGCTAGAAAAGAGCAGAGAGCCATCACAAATTTTTAATATCATGGCAAGTCCAATTTCAATTGATAATAGTCACATTAAGGATATGAATTCACAGAAGGAGCTTAAGTTTCAAAGACCATGAACTTTTTAAAATGTTATTAGGTCATACTAGATTTGTGAAAACAAATGGGGAGAGTGGAGGAGATTGTGGAGGAGATGATGGAGGCTACACAAACTCTTGTGTGGAGACCAGTTTGAGTGTTCCAGTGTGAAGTCCAAGCCTAGAGAGTCACACCAAGTGTTCCATCATAATACTGAGAGTTTGACCAGAGAGGACAAAATCAGGCAGCTTGGTTAAGGAGACAGATTCAAGCACTTGCTTGTGGCAAGGAATGTGGTTGCTGCTACAGCAATTGTATAAACAGTGAGTTCCAGGGACAAAGACATCAGAGGTTGTTTGTGATAGGATTCTATCCATGCCATCAAGAACTGACAAGGAGTGGGAATCTTCATCCTGTTGAATATAGATAGTTACAGACTGTGGATGACCCTGAATATAAGAGAAAGGCATGAATACCACACAAGGTATCCTCACTCCTTTTCATGGACACCACTACATCACTAGGAAGGTAATTCCTCCCACAACATCTGAGAAGAACTCCATCTTTGATCCTGACAAAGACCAGGCTAGAGCAGCTGTGCAACTCAAGCCTTAGAAGACAATAGGAGCCATTTAACAGTTCAAAGGAACCTAACCTGGCTATGCTCCACCCCAGGAGAATGTTACAATTCCCAGGCAGATGGAGCTCTGCCCACGGAAGAATGACTTTCTTCAATGTGTGAACAGAGCCAGAGGCAGCAAACCCATATGCTTGAGGGTAAAAGAAAAACAATAGGAAACTCAGTAAACATAAATCTTGAGAATGGATCCAAGCTGGGATGTGTGTCTCAAGAGGTAGCACCTCTGGGAAAAGCTACTAATTGCTGACAGGTCTCAACCCTACCCACAACCTATCCCTATCACAGAAAGCCGAAGCGAAACAAAACGGCCATCTCATCCTATTGTGATATTCAAAGCTGATCATCCTTCCACTGAATAAGCCTGGGAGGAGTCATAAAGTCCCTAGTAAGGTAGAGCTGATTTAAGAAACCAATCAAGTCATAGGCAACCCAAACACCACAAGCAAAGAAGCAAGAGATTGATTATGGACAGAGGGGAGACACAACATTCCGCTCCTCCCCCAAAAAATGGGAGAACTTTTTTGTACCATTTTTTAAAAAATGTAATTTTTATCTTTTTTTCATCATTTTTATTTTAGTGTTTTTTAAAATTAACACATTACCTTTTGTCCGTTTTTTCCTTTCTTAATTGCTGTTCTGTTCATCCCCAGATATATACCCAACTTCTGTTATTAGGCTTATCCTCGTGTACATACTTAAGATATTGATTAATCAATTCATATACTCTCAGCCTTAATGTCATTATTGTAATATTATTTCTTTATAGTAATATAATTTTAAGTGTTTTATTTTAAAAATATTTTTCCCTTTGTATTTCTTCTCCTTTCCTTTTGACCTTCTCTCTGAATTTAGGTCTTGGTAATATTCCCTAATTCCCTTTTCCTCCCTACATTCCTTTAATCTTATCTCCCCCTCATATTTCTCTGTAATTCTACTAATTTCTGGTTTCCTGACTCATTCCTTGATTTTCTAATTTCATTGATCCCTAGTTGTTTGTTGTTAAACTGGATTGAATTTGTTGAACTAAATTGTACATGTACTCATTTTAACTATATCAGTCTGTTAAACTACAGAGTTCTGTTTGATGCTTGCCTTAAAATAGGATTCTAGCCTATTTTACATTCATATCCAAATGGGCAGAACAAGCAGGAGACACACAAGAAAAATGGCAAGTCCACGTATCTCAACTCCCGTTCATAATAATCAGGCAATAGAGTAGCTAGTGAAAAATCCAGAGGAGTGTGCTCAAAATGACCTACAAACAGCACAGGTAAACATATTGAATGAAAAGAAGGAAAGACTTCAAAGGACACTGTGTCAGCCTGATTGGGAAATGCATGAGCATGATGATGCTAACCAAAGATCAATACAGGAATTTTGCGAGCATGAGGAGGCTAATAAAAGATTAATAGAGGAATTGCAAGAGCAGGATAAGAATAAACAGAATAGAGGCATTCATGGAATGTACAACAGAAAGCTGGAGGAATCCATGGAGTACGCAAAGAGAATACAAGAGAATACTGAACGAATCACAACAGAAAGAAAGGGATTCCAATGAAACTATAAAAAAAATCAATTAAAGATTTGAGATGGAACACTTAAAACCAAATTAAGGAGGTAAAGAAGTACATATGAGATCTAAAAAAACAAACAAACAGAAAAAAAAACAAAACAAAAAACTCCAACAAAGAATTTGAAGCCATCAAGTCTGACCAATTAAAAGGAAAGAAATTTAAAAATTAGAAGGTAACAAATTAGAACAGAGTGTTTGGGACAGAAGAAAAATTCAGGCAGCTTGGTTGAGGAGACAGATTCAAGCAACAACCAGTTTCTGAAGTGGCAGCAGTGACTGCTATTGTGGTTGCCATATCAACAGAAAGATCCCTGCACTGCCAGCAGAAACTGAAAAGGAGTGGAAATATTCATCGTGCTGACCAAAGACAGACAGTGGACAGCCCAGAAAACAATGGAAGTGTAGTACCACACAATATATCATTACTCCCTCTCTTGGAGCGGTGGTGGGAAGATTGACTCTCAACCACCACAAGAGAACTTCATGTTTGATTCTGACAAACACTGGGCCGGAGCAGCTCGCACATAACTCAGGCCTTGGAAGAAGATAATAGGAGCCATTTAACAGATCAAATGAGCCTGACTTTCGGGGCTGATGTTTGCCCAGAGGAAAGGTGCCCATCCCAGGCAGAGGTACCTCTGCTCATCACTGGGTAAACAGAGCCAGAGGCTGCCCCAGCCCACTGCAGTGAAGGCAGTGAAGCTGCAGGAGGATAACAGAAAATAATTGGAAACTCAATACACATAAATCCTGAGAATGACTCCTAGTTGGGCTGTGTGTGTGTGTCTCAGGAGCTAACCACTCAGGGAAAAGCTACTGATTGCTCATAGGCCTCAACCCTACCCACAACCTCTTCCCACCACAGCAATTCCAAGCTAGAGGAAACAACTATCTCCCTCTTTTGTGATAATCAAAGCAGATCACACTCCCACTGATCTATCCTGGGAGTAGGATCATAAAGTCCCTGGTAAGGCAGAGCTTCATTCTACCTGCTGAAACAAACTAATTTAAGAAACCAATCAAGGCACAACACAAACAAATGACAGATTCCAGCAAGAGACTTGTTACAAAGAGAAGAAAAACGATACCCCCCACACCCTAAGAAAAATTGAAGAACACTTTTTACTAATTTTAAAAAAATTAAAAATTTTTTTCATTATTTTTATTTTAGGGTTTTTAAAATTCTCTTTTTATTATTTTCCCTTTTGTTCCTTTTTGGGTTTTTTGCTTTACTTAAGTGCTGTTCTGTTTATCTCCAGATGTATACCCATCTTCGATTTTTACATCGTATCTTTCATTGTGTGCATACTTAATTCATACATTAATTACTCACTTCACAAACTGTCGGCCTTAACTCCCTTGATTGTAGTATTATTTTTTATTTATATAACTTTTAAATGTTTCTTTTTCCTTTTTGCATTTTTATTTTTCTGTATCTCTGTTCTCCTTTCTTTCTTTTATCTTTCTGAATTTAGGTCTGGTTTTATTCCCTCACTCCCTTTCCCTCCCCACATTATTCATATTTTCTTCTCACAGTTCTCCCTAAATTTATTATTTTCTGGTCTGCTGACTCCTACTTTGATTTTCTTAGTCCATTCATCCCTAATTGTTGGTGAACTAGATTGAATCTGTTGACTGTCAATATGCACAACCACAGAGCTTTGGTTTTTGCTTGTCTTAAAACAATGTTCAACCAGGAATTGCTTTTGCTTTGATACCCAAATGGGTAGAGCAAGGAGGAGAAACACAAGAAAAATGGCAAGTCCAGGTATCTCAACTCCCATACATGATAATCAGGCAACATACCAGTTAATGAATAATCCAGAGGAGATGTTGCAAAATGCTCTACAAACAATAGTGGTAAATATGCTAAATGAAAAGATTGAAAGCCTGCAAAGGACTCTGTGATGAGGCAAACCAAAGGTTAATTCAGGAATTTTGTGAGTGTGAGGAAGTGAATCAAAGATTCATAGAGGACTTGTATGAGCAAGATGATAATAAACAAATATTAATACCGGCATTCATGAAATCTACATACAGAAAGCTGGCAGAATCCATGGGTGCCACAAAGGGAATACTGAAGGAAGCCCAACAGAACGAAAGGAATCCAATGAAACCAAAACCGATCAACTAAGGGATTTGAGAATGAACACTGAAAATAAAATTAGGGAGGTAAAGAAGTTCACATAGGATCTAAAATTAAGCTCCAACAAAGAACTTGAATCCATCTAATCTGTCCAATTAGAATGAAAGGAAATAATAAAGTAGAACGTCTTGATAGTAAGTTAGATCATGAAGAAGATTGAAACTCTAGGATTGAAATCAGCTAGACATTATAAAGAACAGAGAAGTATTCAAGACAAACACAAGAAATATGATAAATGTATTCAACATTTCGAAGACATTATCAGAAGGCCTTGTTTAAGCCTAATGGGAGAAGAGGGTCTAGGGAAAGAAGTAAAAGGTATAGATAATTTGTTTAACAGGATTCTAGCAGAGAACTTCCTAAGCATGAAAACAATATCCCCATCCAGATACAAGAAGCCTATAGAACCCAAATAGATCAGACCATAACAAAACACCCCACCGTCATTTTGTAATCTGCACAGGATCAATTGAGACCAAGAAAAGAATTCATAAAGCTGTAAGGAGAAATGATCAATCAACTACATAGACATAACCAATCAGAGTAACTTCAGATTTCTCAGCAGAAACATTGAAACAATAACATCCTGGAATGAGGTATGCCATGCCCTAAAGACAAACAACTATCAACCAAGAATACTTTACCCAGCTAAACTCTCCTTCATAATGGAAGGTCAAATAAATACCTTCCTGAGGAAAGAAAAATTATATATATGTATATCCATCAAACCAGCCCTACAAAAGATAAACAGGTACTACACATAGAAAATTAACAAGAGAACGATAAAGGCCAAGAAAAGGCACACAATGAATCCATGAATCATAGGATGAAACCAGTTGGCACAGCTCCCAAGAAGGTGAGTAACATGGCAGGAACTACCAAATACCTCTCAGTCCTAACTCTAAATATTAATGGACTTAACTCATCAACTAATAGATTTTCTAGTTGGATCAAAAAGCAAATCCTTCTACCTGCTTTCTTCAAAAGACATAATCTGTCCACAAAAACAAACATCTTCAGAAAGTGAAAGGCTGGAATAAAATGTACCGAGCTTGCGGCTCACATAAACAGGTGGGAATTGCAATCTTAAGACATAAATTAGACTTCAAATTAAAATTAGCAAGAAGAGATAAAGTCATTACACACTGATTAAGGGATCTCTCCTTCAGAAGGATATTATAATTCTAAATATCTACTCATCAAATAATAGACCTCCCAAATTTATCCAAGAAATACTACCTTTCCTAAAATCTCACATAGATCCAGAAACATTAATTGTTGGGGATTTTAACTCACCACTATCCCTGCTACATAGAACAACCTGGCAAAATCTCAACAGATAAACTTTAGATCTAAACAATAGCATGCATCAACTAGATTGAACAGATATCTACTGATGATGAAGTCTCAGTCTGCTGACACCATTGTCATTTCACAGTTGATTTCTACTGATTATTTTACCCATCAGAATCAGAACACATGTTCTTTTCAGCAGTACATGGAACATTATCCAAAATAGGACATATTTTAGGTCATAAAGCTAATTTTTTCAAATTCAGAAACATTAAAATTACAGTCTTCATTCTTTAAGACCACAGGGAATAAACATAGATTTCAAAACCAAAATCCTCCAAAGAAAATCCTGTAACACATGGAGGCTGAACAACATACTGCTGAACCTCATGGAAGAGATTAGAAAGTAAATTCAAATGTCCATTATATTTAACAAAAATGAACACACAAATCACCAGCTCCTCTGGAACTCAGCAAAGGAAGTACTCAGACAAAAGTTTATAGATCTGAGTTCACACATTAACAACTTGTAGAGATCTCAAATAACAAATTAACGAGGCATCTGAGGTTTCTGAAAAAAGAGTAACAAGCTAAAACCCAATTCAATAGATGAAAACAATTAATTAAAATTAAATGAGAATCCAATAAGTTAGAGTCCAAAAACACATAGAAGGAATCAACAAAACAGTTTGTTCTTCAAAATATTAACAAAATTTGCAGACCTTTAGCAAATCTTATCAAAAAAGATGAGAACACACACAAACTCAGAATTGAGAATAGAAGCATCACCACAGAAACAAGATTCAGAACATTATAAGGGGAAACTTCTCAAACCTTATGGTAATAAGTTTGAGAATCTGGAAAAAATGGATGAATTTCTAGCAAATAGTGACATGCACAAACTAAACCAAGATGATTTAAACGAATATAACAGACCCAGATGAAGCATTGAAACAGAAATTGCAATAATAGAACTCTCACCGGGAGTTCCGGGAAGATGGCGGAGGAGAAGCTGGAATCTGAACAAGCTCTCGCATAGAAAGCAGTTTTAGAGTTCCAGTGAACAGTCCTAAGCCAGAGAATCACACCAAGTGTGCCATCACAGGACAGAGAGTTAGACAAGAGAGGGGAAGCCAAGACAAGGAGACACATCTGAGCGCCTGCCAGCAGCCGCGGCGGCGGCAGCAGGGTCACACGGCAACCACAGCCGCGGCCATACCTGAGCGCTCACACAGAGAGTCCGGGACGAAGGAGCCAGACGCAGCGGGTGAGAGGATTCTACTCAACACCAGCAAGAACCGACAAGGAGCAGACATCTTCATCCTGCAGTTTGCAGACCAGAGACGACCCAGGATCCAAGACTCGGCGTGAGTAGAAGCCAGACTTCCTCACTCCTTCTCAGGGAGCAGAGGAGGGAAGGCCACCCCTCCCCCCCAGCACCGGTGATCTCCATCTTGGATACCGACAAAGCTCGGAGGAGCTGCTAGCTCCAACTCAGGCCTTGGAATAAAACGAGTCATTTAACAGGTCACAAGAACTTAACGGCTAAGTGACCTGCCAGACTCAGCTCCATCCAGGGGAAAGTCACCCAGCTCAGGCACCAGCCATTGGAGTGGCTTTCCTCACTGGGTAACCAGAGCCAGAGGCTGCCCCTCCCTCTAGCAGCCTCCACAATCAATTGAAAAACAGAAACCCTGAGAATGGCTCCAGGGTGGGCTCTGTGAATTTTTCACAAAATAGCCCCAGGGAAAAGCTACTGTTTGTTGAAAGGCCTCAACTCTACCAGAACCTAGCCTCATCACCCCTCTTTTGTGATTCTCAAAGCAGATCACCCTCCCAGTAAACTAACTTGGGAGGGGGATCTCAAAATCTTGGGTAAAGCAGAGCATTTTTCTGCCTAAAACAGAACTTCAACAAAGAACTTGAAGCCATCAAAGCTGACCAACTAGAAGGAAAAGAGATAAAAAACAAAGTAGAGAGTCTTGACAGCAGGTTAGACCATGCAGAAGATCGAATCTCAGGGATTGAAGACAGCCTAGATATTATAGAGAAAGAACATACAACCATCCAAGACAAGTCCAAGAAATATGATAGATCTATCCAACACCTGGAAGACACCATCAGAAGGCCTAATCTAAGGATAATGGGTGTAGAGGAACACCTAGAAACAGAAGTTAATGGTCTAGGAAATTTGTTTAACAGGATCCTAGCAGAGAACTTCCCAAACATACAAAAAGATAGGCCTATTCAGATACAAGAAGCTTTTAGAACCCCAAATAGACCAGACGAGAATAGGACATCCCACCGTCACATTATAATCCACACAGGATCAACTCAGACCAAGGAAAAGATCCTTAAAGCTGTCAAAGAGAAAAGGTTAATCACCTATAAAGGGAAACCAATTAGAATCACCTCAGATTTCTCAGCTGAGAAAATCAAAGCAAGAAGAGCCTGGAATGATGTATGCCATGCCCTAAAAACAAACAACTATCAACCAAGAATACTGTACCCAGCTAAACTCTCCTTCATAACTGAAGGCCAAATAAAAAACTTCCATAGCAAAGAAAAATTGAAACAATACCTCTCCACCAAACCAGCCCTACAAAAGATTCTTAAGGATGTCCTACACATAGAAAACCAACAAGACCGCAAAAAAGGCCAAGAAACTGCACCCAAACTGAGAATCCAATAACCATAGGAAGAACCCAGTTTTCACAGCCCCCAAGAAGGTGGATAACATGGCAGGAACTCCCAAATACCTCTCAGTCCTATCTCTTAACGTTAACGGCCTGAACTCTCCAATTAAGCGACATAGACTGTCTAGTTGGATTAAAAAACAAGACCCTTCTATCTGCTGCCTGCAAGAGTCACATCTTGCCCGTAAAAACAAGCACATTTTCAACGTTAAAGGCTGGAACAAAATCTACCAAGCAAACGGCCCCAATAAACAGGAGGGAGTTGCAATCTTAATATCAGATAAAATAGACTTCAAATTCAAAATCGTGAGAAGAGATAAAGAAGGTCGCTACATACTAATTAAAGGATCTCTCCTTCAGGAGGATATTACAATTCTAAATATCTATTCGCCAAACAATGGAGCACCCAAATTTATCAAAGAAACACTACTTTCCCTCAAATCCCATATAGATCAAAAGACATTAATTGTTGGGGATTTTAACACACCACTCGCCCCACTAGATAGATCAACTCGGCAAAAACACAACAGAGAAACCACAGTTCTAAACAGCTGCATAGATCAACTAGACTTAACAGACATCTACCGAATATTTCACCCAGCAGCATCAGAATACACGTTTTTCTCAGCAGCACATGGAACGTTTTCTAAAATAGACCACATTTTAGGCCACAAAGCAATCTTGTCTAAATTCAGAAACATTGAAGTTATACCTTGCATTCTCTCTGACCACAAGGGAATAAAATTAGAACTCAACACCAAAAGCCACCAAAGAAAGTCCGGTGTCACATGGAGGCTGAACAACACACTGCTGAATCAAGAGTGGGTCATGGAAGAGATTAGAAAGGAAATTCAAATGTTCATGCTATTCAACAAAAATGAACACACAAATTACCAGCTCCTCTGGGACACAGCAAATGCAGTACTCAGAGCAAGTTTATAGCTCTGAGCTCCTACATCAACAAATTGGAGAGATCTGAATGTAGCAATTTAATGACACATGTAAACCTCCTTGAAAAAGAGCAGCAAGATAAACCCCAATCCAGTAGACGGAAAGAAATAATCAAAATTAAATCAGAATTAAATGAATTAGAATCCAAAAAAACTATAGAAAGAATCAACAAAACAAAGAGTTGGTTCTTCGAAAAACTTAACAAAATTGACAGACCCTTAGCAAATCTTATCAGAAAAAGAAGAGAACACACCCAAATTAATAAACTCAGAGATGATAATGGAAACATCACCACGGAAACAACCAAGATTCAGAACATTATAAGGGAATACTTCTCAAAACTTTATGCTAATAAGTTTGAGAACTTGACAAAAATGGACTTCTTCCTAGCAAATATTGACATGCCAAAACTAAACCAAGATGAGTTAAACCAGCTTAACAGGCCCATATCAAGCATTGAAATAGAAACAGCAATAAGAGACCTCCCAGCTAAGAAAAGTCCAGGACCAGATGGTTTTACAGCGGAATTTTACAAGGCCTTCAAAGCAGAGTTCACACCAATACTCCTCCAACTCTTCAATGAAATTGAAAGAGAAAGCTCACTACCGAACACATTCTATGAAGCCATCATAACCCTCATCCCAAAACCAGGCAGGGACTCATCAAAGAAAGAGAACTATAGACCCATTTCTTTGATGAACATTGATGCAAAACTTCTCAACAAAATTTTGGCCAATCGACTTCAACAATTCATCCAAAAAATCATACACCATGATCAAACAGGATTCATTTCAGGGATGCAAAGCTGGTTCAATATACACAAATCAATAATATTATTCATCACATCAACAGGAGCAAGAATAAGAACCACATGCTTATCTCAATAGATGCAGAAAAAGCATTTGACAAGATCCAACACCCCTTTATGATGAAGGCTTTGGAAAAATTAGGAATCCATAGAACATTCCTCAATACAATAAAGGCTGTATATGACAAACCTACAGCCAGCATTATACTCAATGGTGAAAAACTAAAGCCATTTCCTCTTAACTCAGGAACAAGACAAGGATGCCCACTCTCTCCACTTCTCTTCAATCTAGTATTAGAATGCCTAGCTACAGCAATAAGATAAGATGCAGACATAAAGGGGATCCAAATAGGGAAAGAAGAACTAAAACTCTCCCTCTTTGCAGATGACATGATCTTGTATTTAAAAAATCCCATAGACTCCACTCCCAAATTACTCAAGCTGATTCAAAACTTTGGCAAAGTGGCAGGGTATAAAATTAACCCCCCAAAATCAATGGCTTTTCTGTATGCCAACAATGAGAAAAGTGTGGCTGAAATTAGGAAAGCAACTCTATTTGTAATAGCCCCA
This sequence comes from Dipodomys spectabilis, assembly GCF_019054845.1. Lineage (NCBI taxonomy): Eukaryota > Metazoa > Chordata > Mammalia > Rodentia > Heteromyidae > Dipodomys > Dipodomys spectabilis. The sequence goes on from NW_024871067.1 coordinate 58,153, forward strand.
CAAAAAATAAAATACCTAGGAATTAACTTAACTAAAGAAGTGAAGGACCTCTATGATGAAAACTTTAAAATCTTGAAAAAGGAAATCAACACAGAACTTAAAAAATGGCAAAACCTCCCATGCTCCTGGATTGGAAAGATTAACATCGTGAAAATGGCAATACTTCCCAAGGCTATCTACAAATTCAACGCAATACCTATCCAAATTCCAACCTCATTCTTCAAGGAAATAGAAGAGGCAATCCAAAAATTCATATGGAGCAATAAAAGACCCCGAATAGAAAAAAGGCTCCTGAATGGAAAGAACACTGCTGGAGGAATATCAATACCAAACTTCAAACTCTACTATAAAGCCATAGTAATAAAAACAGCTTGGTATTGGCATAAGAACAGACCTCAGGACCAATGGAATAGAATTGAAAACCCAGAAATGAACCTACAGACCTATAGCCATCTAATCTTCGATAAGGGAGCTAAAACAATAGAATGGAAGAAAGACAACCTCTTCAGTAAATGGTGCTGACAAAATTGGTTAACTACATGTAGAAAACTTAAGCTAGATCCTAATATATCACCCTGCACCAGAATCAACTCCAAATGGATCAAAGACCTTGAACTAAAGCAGACACTCTGAAAACATTACAGGATGGAATAGGAGAAACGCTAGGTCTCCTTGGCTCAGGCCGAAATTTTCTGAATAGAGATCCGGAAACACAGCAAATCAAAGAAAGGTTGGACAAATGGGATTGCATAAAGTTGCAGAGCTTCTGCAGGTCAAATGACATAGCTAGCAAGATCAATAGAAAGCCCACGGATTGGGAGAAGATCTTTACTAGCCATACAACGGACAAGGGTCTCATATCTAAAATATACTTGGAACTCAAAAAATTAAACCCCCGAACAACAAATCCTCAAAGAAACAACTGCCCAATAAATAAGTGGGCGAAAGGCTTAAAGAGAAACTTCTGTGAAGAAGAAAGAAGGATGGCCAATAGACACATGAGGAAATGTTCAACATCCCTAGCCATAAAAGAAATGCAAATCAAAACAACATTGAGATATCACCTCACTCCAGTTAGAACGGCAAAAATCAAGAACTCTAACAACAACAGATGCTGGAGGGGATGTGGACAGAAAGGAACCTTACTTCATTGTTGGTGCGAATGTAAACTTGTTCAACCACTTAGGAAAGCAGTATGGAGGTTCCTCAAAAGACTTCACATAGAGCTCCCCTATGACCCAGCAATCCCACTTTTGGGCATTTACCCTAATGTTTACAAACAAGACCACACTAAAGCTACCAGCACAACTATGTTTATTGCAGCATTATTTACCATAGCTAAGATATGGAACCAACCCAGTAGATGAATGGATCAAGAAAATGTGGTATATATACACAATGGAATTCTATGCCTCCATCAGAAAGAATGACATTGCTCCATTTGTTAGGAAATGGAAAAACTTGGAAAAAATTATATTAAGTGAAGTAAGCCAGGCCCAAAGAAACGTAGGTCCCATGGTTTCCCTTATTTGTAATATCTAGTATATGTATGAGTCAAGCGGAAAAGGTCAGATAATGTGATGGCAGGAAAATGAACCCTTAGATGTGTATTTTAATGTTTTTTTTCTTTCATGCATGTGTTTCTAACACATTTATAAGATTATCTCTTTGTTGCTTTGTATGTCCCTCCCCCACAGTATAACCTCTGCTTTCACTATATTTGATGTCAGTATAACTTGTGGAGGAGATGGGGAAAAACCAGTTGTTTAAGGATACAGGTTGACCTGTTGCAACAATGAGAAGTACAAGTTGTCATGTCCAAAACGAGCTTTACAATGTTGGGGGGGGAAGGGGGGAACGGGGGGAAGGAGAATGATTGGGATTAGGGGGGTAGGGGGCAGGCTGGGAAGGGATGTGAAGGGTAAACAAAGGAGGAGGCTGCAATGCTTGGTAGAAATGTACGCATTATCCTGCCCATGTAACTGTAACTCCTCTGTACAGTATGTTCACAAATAAAATTAAATTAAATTAAAAAAAAATAGAACTCTCACCAAAGAAAAACCAAGGGCCAGATGGTTTTGCAGCTGAATTCTTTCTACAAAGTCTTCAGAGCAGAACTCACAATACTCTTCCTACTCTACAGTGAATTTAAAAGTGAAAGTTCACTACCAAACTCTTTTTACGAAGCCATCATAACCCTCCTCCCAAAACCAGGCAGGGACTCAGCAAAGAAAGAGAAATATAGACTATTTCTTTGGTGACCTTCGATGCAAAATTCTTAACAAATTTTGGCCAATTGACTTCAACAACTCATCAAAAAATCATACAGAATGATCCAACAAGGTTCATTTCAAATCTGGTGCTATATACACAAATGAATTAAGATAACATCATATCAAGAAGATAAATATATGAACCACATGATTATTTCAATAGATTCAGAAAAAGCATTTGACAAAATCCAACACCGCTTTATAATGAAAGCTCTGGGGAAAACTAGGAATTCATGGAACGTTCTTCCAGATAATAAAGGCTACGTATGTCAAATTTATAGCCAGCATTATACTTAATGGCAAAAAGCTAAGACCATTTCCTTTGATTTTTTTTTTCAGTCTTCCAGTGTACCCCATCAGTACTTGCTGATCAAATACTGAAATTCATGTTTCCCTCACATTACTGAACCAATCAACAAGGGAATTCATGCACACATAAAGTTAAGGTTGGAGTAGAAACAAAGGCCTGCACTCTTCTGATGTCACGTGTCATAGCTGAAATATTGTGAGTTCAAAAACAGATTACAAGCTCAAAAAGGACCTAACATCACAACGGTAACATGTCACAAAATTTATGAAGACAGGACAGATTTGTGATGTCATGCTGAGTTAGTGATTGCACAATGGCAATGCGAATTCCCAAAGGGATTGTGATCTAACAACGTTTATGAAGTCATATTGGGCTTCTGATATCAATACACGTGCCACATTTAAAATAAAATGAAATCACAGAATAGACACTCAAAGAAGGAAGTGATAAGAGAGAAGGAGGGGAAAGACCGGGGGAGAGAGGAATTTGAAAGAGAGTAGGAGGGGAAGGACTGAAATTGGCCACTAGGTCAGAGCAGGTCAAGCATGTAGAGAATGGGGAGGCCTGAAGAGAATGAAGTGATGGAAGGGAAAAGGGAAAGACATAGAGGGAAGGACAGGTCGTAGATGAGGGAGGAAAGAAAAGAAGAAGCCTTTCCCTTTGACATTTGGAGCTTTGGAGATCATACTTTCTGGAGTTGGTGTTTGGCAGATGAATTAATAAAGAGCAGGGATGTCCACTGGAGGTCTGAGGTTTGGTATTCAAAGCTGCTCTTGGCTACTGGTATCCAGCCTATTACAAAGTAGTCAAGGATTATTTCTAAATAAATAAATTTGGAAATTTCTAAATAAATAAATTTGGAAATGAATTTGTTTATTATCTTAACGGTTCCTCGAAGGATTGTCTTGAGCTTTAGAGGTCATACTTTTTGGAGGCACCAATGACATAATCCCCCTGTAGAGCATTAGGCCTTGACCCCTGGGAAAACTCCCTTGTAGGTGAGTGTCTCAGCCCCTAGGGGTAAAAGCATCTCTTGAGTGTTTGTTTTCAGAGGACCAACATGGGCAAGAGCCATTTAGGACCCTCTGGGGCTGAATCTAGGAAAGCTTGCCAGCATGCACTCTGGTATCTGGGGCTTCATTGAGAAATCATATTGGACTTCAACATGAGCTTTACTGAAACTCCCTCTGAGGGTTTTCTGGGCGTCCTCCTAAGGTCATCTGGGTACCCCTCCAGAGGCCATTTGGGACTTCCTATAGAGGGCAAATGGGATTTTCTTGAGAGGTCACCTGGGTCCTTCTCGAGATGCTGTTTGGGACCACTTCTGGAGGTCTTCACAGACTTATTTGGGAAGCCATCTAGGACATCCACAAGAGGTCATCTGGAGCCTAATGCAGAGGTCATCTGGGACCTCCTCCAGAGGTCATTTGGGAACTCCTCAAGAGGTCATCAGGGAGGTTATCAAGAGGTTATTATGGACCTCCTTGAGAGGCCCACTTGAGAAATGTGGGACATTAAGTGTCTTTGGATATTGATATGTGTGTATTTGCTGATACTTTAATCTGTGTCTTGTACACATCTCTACCCCTTTTATCTATGATGGGAGAGCAATGTCCTATAGGTCTCATAACTGAACAATTGTCTCCCCCGGTGTTACAGGATCCTCCAAAGGAAGATCCACTGGTGTACTCTTCTTCCTATTCTGTGCCATTAGCACCTTTAATGCTAAGTTCCTCCCATAACAGAAGTCGTTCCTTGTACATCCTTGTGAAGCACATGGGCAGCAAAAATGGCGCTAAGAGGGAGTTGAGTGGGCAGAGCCTGATTTTCTTTATGTTCAGTGCATGACCAGCCCATGGAAGCTTAGGTGCATGATAGAGTGTGACCTTTACAGCGATTGGTTCCTTCTCCTCACCTTCCATGCCACCCAGTATTTTTAGCTTTAAAAGTGCTTGTGTGTGTTAATAAATCAGTTTTCCTGCTTGACTTTACTCCCTACTGCAACTGATTGTCTCCTGGGCTAAGGGAGGCTAGGGAACAGGTGAGCGGCTGCACTTACTTTTCCTTGGCTCCGTCCGTCTTTTGTGGGATGGACAAAGATCCACCATATGTCACCTAATGTGGGACATGAAAGGAAAATATACTGGCCAAGACTAAGTGGTCTCTCAGGGTAAGTGAAACCCTTAGTATGGGTAATGCTATTTCACAGAAGAAGGAGAAGGAGGGAGTAAGGGAGGTCTTGGGAAGTGAGAAGCAAAAGGAATGGGTCAAATTTGATCAAGAACACACTGAAAGATGCAAAGTGGAAGTCAATACAAAGGTGAAGGTTACCCCCTCTGACTCGGGTGCCCCTGATGGCCCTAGGCTCCCTCCCTATTCCTCCAATTGGGGGAGAGGTACAGTGCCCTACATGAGCTGTGAGAGGGAACTGAAAGACCAGGACCCCTACTGACATTCCATGGAGGGGCCCAGGACTGGGGAACCTACTCGAAGGCCTGCCCTTTAAGGGAAGTGCCACCCGGGATCCCGGACCCTGGGCCAAAGGATTCACTTCCCCAAGCATATCCAGTCAATCCGGCACCAGGAGCTAACAGGCCCTTCGAATGGTATCCATGTGAAGTTAAGGATCTTAAGATCCTTAAAGAGCTTTGCAAGACAGTGGTGAAGGATGGCCCAAACTCTCCTTGGGCACAGACCCTATTACAGGACATTGCTGATCACACATGTGTCCCTAAGGACTGGCTGGATGTGGCCAAAGCCATCCTCCAGTTCACAGTTTATTAAATGGTGTGGGTGGAGAATAACTAGCAGGCAGTTTATTAAATGGAGTGGGTGGAGAATAACTAGCAAGCTCAACTCTCGCTACCTATTACTTAGGCCATGTTAACAGAGACAGGGGAAATGTACTCCACTGGTGTCCTACAGGCTGCAATACGTGGCCCGTACCATGACCAGGTGAGGCAGGCTGGACTTGCCATAAGGTACAAACTGGATGCTGGGCCTACTGAGTCCCCCATAGCAGGAGTGAGACAAAAATCTGGTGAGTGTCTAGCTGAGTTTGTAGACCAAGTCCAACAGAGTATTAACCACAAGCTGCCTGCATGGGACCTCTGAGATCATTTTGTAAAGCTACTGGTCTGGGAAGGGATGAATGCAGACCACTGCATAGCCTGCACAGGATTGAGAGAGAGTTCCCTGAGCAGATAGGTGGTGGCCTCACAGGATGTGGGAACGCAACAGCACCAGTCCCAATCATTAGCTTTAGCCTTACAGGCTCAGACATCTGCAATGACTGAGGCTATTACCCAGGCACTGGCAGCCCAGGGCCAAGGAACCCTAAGACCATTCGGGAGAGGGACTTGTTTTAAATGTGGGCAGGAGGGACACTTTAAGAGGGACTGTTCTCAACAACCCCCTGCCAACCAGCACGGGGGGCCCAAACCACCCCCTACATACTGTCCCAGGTGCAGGAAGGTATACCATTGGAAAAAGGTTTGTCAATCCAAGTTTGATTTAGATGGAAAGCCTTTAAACTAGGGGAGGGGCATCTTCCAGCCCCGTTAACTCAAAGAGGAACCACCTCTGCTGTGAGGCCCAGGCTGCCTCTTGGCAGGATGACCCAGGCCCATTGGACCATCCTCCTGATGGAAGGACTCTGCCCTAAAATGAGTATTTTAATAGGCGGAAGGAGGTTTCACTGCCTAATTGACACAGGACCAGATCGAACCATACTCAGGGAGGAGGAAGTGCCCTTGGACTGGAAGCTTACACTCAGGCCTGAGATATTGGAGGTAGGGGGCATCTCCCAGTTCAAAGAGATGATTGCCCTTATGAAATGGACTAGCCCAGATGGAGAGAAGGGAAAGATATGCCCTTTAGTGGCAAAAAACCTCACTGCCAATTTAGTAGGGCAAAACATGCTAAGACAAATGGATGCCGTGGTCACTCCAGACCATCAAGAATCCTATGATGATATCCTGGATGGGGAAGAAGCACAAAGGCTTAAACAGGATCTAGAGGGACTTAAGGAAAAGGATTTTTTTAACTTTCATAATTACAGAGAAGAACATAGGAGACCCACTCGGGTGCACCCCCAATCCTAAAGGCCATTGCCCCCAGAGTACCTCCCATTAATTAGGTGGAAACCGGGAAGCCCTTTCTGGGTGGAATAATGGCCACTGAGCAAACCTAAACTTGTAGCCCTCCACCTTTTGGTGGTGGAAAAGATAAGCCTTGGGCACATATGCCCTTCTATGAGTCCTTGGAACACACGAGTATTTGTTATTCAAAAAGCCTCTGGGGCTTGGCTTATGCTCCAAGATCTATGTAAGGTAAATAAAAGGATGGAACTAGTAGGAATGCCCCTAAGAAGCAAGCCCTGGACTCTTGCTATACCTTCAGAACATACCTTGGTTGCGATTGATATTAAAGATTGTTTTTTTTTTCTATCCCCCTGCATGCAAGATGACTGGGAGATGTTTGCTTTCTCTATCGCTTCTCTTAATTTTTCCCAGCCTGATCACAGGTTTGAATGGATGGTGCTGCCCGGTCTTTTGTCAATAATACATGGCCACACTTTTAGGGCCTGTGCTGGGTTCAGATACCTCCCTTGCCTATGCCTATATGGATGATATAATTCTGGGGCACCAAGACCCAGGATGCCTAGAGGGCCTTCTGGCCCAGGTTCTCAGAACATTAAAAAGGGGGGCGGGGTTTACCATAGTCCTCAATAAAATTCAAAAGGTACCTCTTTTTAAGGTGCTCGGGTCCAACCTTAACTTTCTTTTTTTAATTTTATTTTATTTTATTTGAGAACATACTGTACAGAGGGGTTACAATTACATGGGCAGGATAATGCATACATTTCTTACCAAGCATTGCAGCCTCCTCCTTTGTTTACCCTTCACCTCCCTTCCCAGCCTCCCCACTTCCCCCCACCCAAACATACCCCCCTCCCCCCCACACCGACATTGTAAAGCTGGTTTTGACATGACATTTTGTACTTCTCATTGTTGCAACAGGTCCACCTGAATCCTTAAACGACTTGTTTGTCCCCGTCTCCTCCACATGTTATACTGACATCAAATATAGTGAAAGCGGGGGTTACACTGTGGGGGAGGGACATACAAAGCAACAAAGAAATAATCTTATAAATGCGTTAGAAACACATGCATGAAAGAAACAAAAACATTAAAATACATATTTGAGGGTTCGTTTTCCTAACATCACATTATCTGACTTTTTCCGCTTGACTCATACCTATACTAGATATTGCAAATAAGGGAAACCATGGGACCTATGTTTCTTTGGGCCTGGCTTACTTCACTTAATATTTTTTCCAAGCCTTTCCATTTCCTAACAAATGGGGAAATGTCATTCTTTCTGATGGAGGCATAGAATTCCATTGTGTGTATATATACCACATTTTCTTGATCCATTCATCTACTGAGGGGCATCTGGGTTGGTTCCATATCTTAGCTATGGTAAATAATGCTGCAAGAAAAATAGTTGTGCTGGTAGCTTTAGTGTGGTCTTTTTTGTAAACATTAGGGTAAATGCCCAAAAGTGGGATTGCTGGGTCATAGGGGAGTTCTATGTGAAGTCTTTTGAGGAACCTCCATACTGCTTTCCAAAGTGGTGGAACAAGTTTACATTCCCATCAACAATGAAGTAAGGTTCCTTTCTGTCCACATCCCCTCCAGCATCTGTTGTTGTTAGAGTTCTTGATTTTTGCTGTTCTATCTGGAGTGAGGTGATATCTCAATGTTGTTTTGATTTGCATTTCTTTTATGGCTAGGAATTCCAACCTTAACTTGACTCAGGCCAGCCCCCTTGAGCTGTTGCTGGATATTCCAGACTCTCTAACCTTAACCAAACTTCAGAGTCTTTTAGGGGAAATCAATTGGATGTTACCATGGGTTCCCATCCCTAAAGATAGTCTTGTGCCCTTATTTGCCCTACTAAAAGACAGGACACCCCAAGAAGTTATTGCAATTACAGACAGCCACCAGCAACATTTTTGCAGTTCCTAAAAGCCCTGGATGAAGTTTCCCTGAAGAGGTAATCTATTTTTGAGCCCATTTCCCTTTTGTTGTTTGCAGGTGATACACTGATTTCTACAGTTTTAACTGAAAGGGGGAGCCATTAGAGTGGGTTCAAACTCCTCTGGGGGACACACCTTGGGTGTACTCTCAGGCAGACCAATTGCAGATGGCATTGTCAAGGGAAGGACCCAAGCCCAAAGGCATTATGGCCTCGATGCTCACTCCATTGTTTTTCCTTTTTGGATGGCACACGTTGAGTGGCTCATTCGAGCCAATGCTTGTCTTGCTCTCTCCCTGGAGGGTATCTAGGCCATATTGACTGCTATTACGGGCCATCCAAATGGACTGTCATGTTATGGAGACTTCCCCTCAAAATGCCTTCTCTATTTTCTCCTACACCTATCCTGGCACCCTCCATGTTTTTACTGAGAGAAGTAAAGCAGGCTCTGTGAATGCTGCCTTTGAGAAACAACAAAAGACTCTGAGCCAACAAAGATTTCAACCTTTTCAAGGGTCAGCATGGTATGAAGAAATGCTGGCCATAATTATGGCCCTTCAAGACATTCAAAATCAACACTTTAATTTGTATTCTGATAGCCTATATATGATTAACTTGCTCCCTCATATTCCCCAGGCACATACTAAGCTGGAGGAAAACCCAATTTCCCCTCTTATGGTTACCCTTAAGGGCCTATTAGAAGGACAGGGAGCTTCTATTCATATTCAACATTTGAGAGGTCATTCAAAAATTCCTGGGTTTTTATCCCTAGGCAACAATTGGGAGGACCAGTTAGCTACTGCCCCACAAGCATTAATGTTACAAGAGGCTACCTGTTTGCGTGATTTAACCGACATTAATTGGAGAGGTCTTCTATATAGATTTCCTCAAATTCCTGTAAAGACCTCAAAATGATGGTACATACTTGTAAACATGCCAATCCTTCTTAAAAATATCCCCATTACAAACAGCAGGGGTAAATCCCAGAGGCCTTAAACCTAATGTCCTCTGGCAAACAGATGTTACTCATTTCCTTTAAAGTTACCTTTGGTAACTTTAAATATGTATTTGTCTCTATAGAAACCTACTCAGGATCATGCTGGGTCACAGTACATACAGGAGAAAGAACAAAACATTCACAAACACATTTTCTTCAATGCTTTGCCACCTTGGGCCTACCAGCACAAGTTAAAACCTATCATGAACCCTGGTTTGTTAGTAAAACAATGTCAGAGTTTTTTTTGACAAATGGCATATTAATCATACTATAGGAATTCCCTATAATCCCCAAGGCCAAGCAATTATAGAAAGAAATCACCAGTGTCTTAAGGAGCAATTATTAAACAAAAAAGGAGAGCTAGCCTCCACAGGCAGTTACGGATAGCTTTGTTTACCTTTAACATTTTACATTTTTCAAAAGGGTCAACTGAATCCAGATTTCAGAAGCCCGGGGACAACTAAACCCTAAGCTTCAAGTGAAAGTCAGGTGGAAGGACCCCTGACACAACAATGGAGAGGACCTAACCCACTAGTTACTATGGGCAGGGGATTTGGATGCGTTTTTCCCATAGGGGAGACTGCTCCCATTTGGATCCCTGCCAGGAACCTTAAGTTTTTGCCCATTTCCTCTATACAGGAATATGCCCAAGGATAAACTAACCAAGAAGGAAAGAAAAACGGCTATGGTGGCCAAGCCTTGTGTTTAAAAGATGGAAAGCAAGAAAGATAATTACTAACCATCTCCAAAGGCAACCAGCCCTTGAGAAGCTCTTGTGTTCTCTAACAATTGCAGATGGCAATACTCTAGCTGTTGGCTGTCCTGAACCTCCGAGTCCTGGCAATGGCCCTGCAGAACCTGCATTAACCTCAAGGGGTGACCTGGGCAGTGATCAGCGCTGGCAAAGCAGAAATCATCAACTAACTTGTCTTAAGTTCTTTTTCAACTTGTCTTAAGTTTCTTTTCCACAGGCAAATAGCTGGATTAGAACAAACCCCACATCTGCCTCTGAAGAGGCAAAGACTGCTATCCTATCCCTGACTAATGTTAAAGGACAGCTAGTGACATTGCTTGGCCAAGTTATGCTTTTTCTGCTGGTTTTTCTCTGCCTTCCTTGCATTATACTTGCACTACACAACACTTATGAGCTTAGTGAACCAGTTACATAAGATCAAGCTCCAAATGAATGAATTTCCCCCGCGAGGAATCACAGCCAAAGACAGATGAGAGGGGATGTCAGTCTGACCAACCTAAGACAGGGTCTTCAGCTTCGCTGTGAAGAAGTTCCCTATGATGAGTAAGGCAGACAAGGAGATCCACCCAATCTAAGAAAGGTGGATTCACTTCTTTAAACAAAGATGAGGGAGATGTTGGGAGCCATTGGGAGCTGACAGTAAAGCTCAAAGGTCATCTTGATTCCTGTGCTCGCTTAAAGGCACGTACAAGGAACTGGCTTACTTAAAAGATACCAGGTGCCCGGGATTGCTTTGCTATTTCTGCAGTTTGTGTTAAATTTCCCTTGTTTTTTTTTTTTTTTTTTGGACTATATTAGAAAGGCCTGAGTGTGGGGGCCCACGAGGAGGCACCAAGCCGCATGTGTGGAACTCCCAATACCCAGGCTGAAGAGGATGACCTTACAAGGTACTGACTTTTATATATGACCAGGAATTAATAGAACTGCTTTGGATATTTCTTTTTTTTTTCTTTTTCTTTTTTTTGGGGGGGGTCCGATCATGGGTCCTCCACTCTGGGCCTGGGCATGTCCCTCAGCTCTTCAGCTCAAAACTAGCACTCTACCACTTGAGCCACAGTGCCACTTCCGTTTTGTTTTTTTTTCTGCTCATGTGGTGCTGAGGAATCAAACCCAAGGCCTCATGCATGTAAGGCAAGCGTTCTACCACTAAGCCACCTTCCCAGCCATGCTTCAGGCATTTCTAACTGTAAAGGGGCTGATGTTTATTACTGTGCTAAGTGGGGATGTGAGGTAACTGGGATGGGCTCTAGCATCATGCACAAGGGCCCTCCCTATCTTTGTCTCACCCCCCAGACTTGCCTCTAACCCCTGGGTGGCCAATGCTATTCTTATTAATGTAATCCTGTCAAAATAACCTTTACAGTAGAGGGAAAAGGATAACTGGGAGCTGGGTTGGCCATTAAAACAAAAGAGGGGGAATCTGTAGAGCAGAAAAGGTCAGATAAATTGATGTTAGGCCTAATGATCCCCAAGTTAAAGACGCAAATATTTTTCTTTCTTGTTATTGTTTCTAACATATTTATAAAATGATTTCTTTGTTGCTTTCTATGTCTGTCCTCCACGGTATGATTCCTGTTTTCACTGTATTTTATGTTAATATAATTTGTGGAGGGGAAGGGAAAAACATATCGTTTAAATAAGGATACAGGTGGACCCATTGCAACAATGAGATGTAAAAGACATCATGTCGAAAAGTTACGAGGTTTTGAGGGAAAGGTTGTAACTGAGTTGGTAGCAGTTGCCCAGAATTTGAAAGAAAATCAGTCAAATAGGGTATTCAAGATTTGGTAGAAGCCCAAAGAAGGGGACTAAGAAAACATTGACTAAGACAATAAAATTCATTTGTAAATGGCAGAAGGGATTCTCTAAGACTAGATCGGTATGCATATTACAAGGAAAATGGACATTGGAAAAAGGAAGGAGAAAGATAGAAAATGATAGGTTAAGTAAACATGTTAGCAGCCTGGAAACTCTGTTCATATCTCCTGAGAAAGACACAAAGGAGCTTGGAACTCTGAAATCCAACTGTGTTAAAATTTTAAAACATTAGATCTCAGCACTTAACAAGAAATATGGCAAAGAAAAATTCACACGCTTCTGTCTGAAACCCAGGCTTGAAAAATATTTTGACTCTCCAATCTGTGGAATTCAAACCCACCAAGGGGTTAAAAGTTCTTTGAACACTACACTGGAGAAAACTAAGAGAATTATCAGATATGAAGAAAAGATTTGAAGACATAAATCAGGAACTTCAGAGAGTCAAAAATGAAAATAAAACCCTCAAAATAAACCTGCAAAACTCTCACAATCAAATGAAATCCAAGTACATCAGCCTGGGTGAGCATGAGACAAAGCTGCGGACCACAAGTCAGAGGCTGCAGGAGGAACAGCACACTAATGCTGCAATCCTTTCTATGTACAAGCCAGGTCAGGAGGAGATCCTGAGGCTGCATTCAGAAATCAGGGTCCAGAAAAAGGATCTTGACATGCGACCTAGATGTATTCAGCTGAATGTACCTAGCAATTATGTGGGTAGAGCCGGTCAGATCTCATTGAGTCAGCTAGAGCAGCAGTAGAAGCACACTTCCTGCTCATGGAGAGGTGACCCACAGGCATGTCTGCCTGGCTTGCTAGCCATGAGCTGCCCATGCTCCCTACATGCCCCCGAGGGACCAATCAGTGTCCATCACCAATCATTGCCCAACACAAGTGCCTTACATCAACTTCCCACCAAGTGATTGGCTGGGAAGGACTCAGGAGGTTGGGAAAGCTGGGGCTATAAAATCCCCCCCCACCCCGCCCCTTTGTGCAGAAATAAATGAGACCTGCTTAAGCCTGTTCTCCTGGTAAGCATCGTTCACGCTTACCTCCTGCCGGAGACCTAGCCTCACATTTCTAGTACATTGAATTGTTCATTTTGTATAGAGAGATTAAAGATAAGATTAACAAGAAACTTGAAAAACGGACAAAAGTTCTCTATAGACATGTTTTCCAAGAAATTCTGAAAATGGACAGTGGGTTTACAAAGTTGTGTTTAATACCAGGTCTAGGCAAGCTTAATGAACTGTGAATGGAAGTCCTTAGAGAAATTCAATTCAAAATTACTATGATACTACATCATAACAATTATGACATCAAAAAATCAAAGGAACCAGGTGCAGTGGTAAAGGCTTTTGATTCCAAGCAGTTAGGAGTTAAAAGTAACAAGTGTTTGAGTCTAAGGCGAGTCTGTAGTACTGAACATAGTAAAATCCTGCCCCTTAAAAAATTTAAAAGGTAATAATGTTGGTGAGACTGTGGAGAAAAGGAAATTTTCTACTCTTGGCCAATACAGGTTAGTATTATTTTCATAGAAAGTAATGCAAAGAAATGCAAAGTTGAAATATCATCTGACCCACTAATCATGTGGCTATTTCTCTCTGGATACCTCATAAATATATCTGTGTTCATTGTTATTCACATTATTCACCACAGCAACCAAGGTATAAAAAAAAGTTAAATACTCAATTACAGACTAACAAAGCAACTGTGGTATATGCACAAATGTATTTTTCTGTTTCATCCTTAAAATAGCAAGAGACTTCTCCCATTAGCCACAATTTACAATGACCCAAAAGATGTAATCTAAATAAAAATAAATGTTATCTTCTGATCTTTGTAAAACCGTGCACATGCACACACAGACACAGACACACACACACAGACACACACACACAGACACACACACACACCAACCTCAAAAATAGAGAATTTTTTAAAAAAGTAAAGCAAACTGGAATTAGTAGGGCATTTAGTTCCCAATGTAGAAGATAGTAGATATGCAGGATGTCCAAGTATATAGTTGTAATGTACAACATGAGATTACAGGGGACAAGACTGATTTTACATAGGAACTAACCTAAATAAGTACAAGTTGTTCTTTCTATTAGGGCTTCCTCTTTCAGTTGTTCTTCCTGAAATAATGGTTTAGATGAACATAGTTCTTTAAATATAACTGCATGTTCATTGAAGTAATAACAAAAAATATAGCAATATGTTGTATGTTCAACATAGAACAAGTTAAAATCCATGAGATTATCCTTGATGTAAACTAATTATTACAAATAAGTTAAACCATGGGACCTATGTTTCTGGCTTACTTCACTTCATATGATGATGTTTCCCAAGATTTTCCATTTTCTTACAAATGGGTTGGTGTCATTCTCTCTGATGGAAACATAGAATTCCATTGTGTGTGTGTGTGTGTGTGTGTGTGTGTGTGTGTGTGTGTGTGATTTTCTTTATCCATTCATTGACTGAGGGACATCTGAGTTATCTGAATTGGTTCTAAACCTTAGCAATGATAAATAATGCTGTGATAAATATAGTTGTGCTGGTAGCTTTAGTGGGACCTTGTTTGTGGTCATTTGGGTAAATGACCAGAAGTGGGATTACTGGGTAGTAGGTGAGCTCTATTGTGTACATCTTAGTAGAGGAGCAGAATAGCTCCATAACTATGTGCCTATGACTATATAAGATGATTCCAAACAAAATGAACTGCAAGACATGTTCTTTGTTGTTATTGTTCTTAATGTACTACATGATTTCTTTTTATCTTTTGCATTTTCTTCACCTAAAATTTATCCCCTGTTTCCACTGTATTTGATTTTGGTACCATGAGTATTGAGTATATGTTGATCTGAACTAGGGAAGTGAAGGGGAAAAAACAAAATGGTGAAACAAAAGACCAAGGGGGAACTTATGCAACCGTTATACTCACAAGACAATAAATTGGAAATAATCTGGGGGGGGGGGGGTTGGGAGGGAAGAGGAAGAAAAATGGAGGAGGTAACAATTCAGAAAATAAATAAATTCACTGCCCTACTCATGTAACTTGAACCCCTCTGTACATTATCTTGACAATAAAATTAAAATAAAAAATAAAATAAGACACATGAGGGCAGCAATACAGGAGATGAGAGTGGGGGAAATACTCTACTCTACAGAGAAGAGTATAACAGTTGTGGAGACCAGTAATTTTACTTCAAGATAGGAAGTACTAAACTAGTATACAGAAAATATGATTAAAACAGACATATGAATAAGCAGATTGAATGTAATATCTGTTCCTTATTACATAATGTAGAAACATCCAAAAGCCAAACAAATAGTCTACAAAAACAGTGTTTGGAAGATGGAAAAAGTGGTTTGGCTTGGTTGATATCTCCTAAAGTAAATTGGAGTCAGTCAAATAAAGCAGGATACCTTCCCACCCCCCCCCCCAATAAAAAAAATCCTTACCAGTTGGGTTTTTAACCAACGTTTTACACTGATTCCCTTGAGATAGATCTTTGTTATGGTGATAGGGCAAAGAATGTTCAATTCCAGTTCCTGACGCAGGACTCTCAGATCAACTTGTACTTGAGTCAACTGAAACACATAATAAAGGGACGGACTACCGGCAAGGGTTTAACATCCTTTTACTCTACTTTTATATAACAAATTTCATTGCAGTTACGCTGGTATTAGTAGATATGTGCCTTGGTGTAATCTGTATTCTGCAAAATCTGCAAAATGGATATTATATTTTTCTTCTTCTTATTCATTGTTTATGAGCATATAACAATCAATTATTCTCTTCCATTTTAAGTGTAGTGATAAAATAGGAGGAAAATGTTCGGTGTATGAGTAGCATTTCTCATAGCAAGAAATACAAAATAAGTCTGAACATATATATCCTAGTCCAAGGAAGTGTATGGAGATAGACAATTAATAGACAGATCTCCTTATGAAAATTGCCAAATGACAGTGTGAAAGCATAATAGGGCCAAAAGTTTTCTTTATTCTGGACACTACTTGAAGTTGTGAATTTCTCTAATGTGGCTTCAGATCTTTTATTTTAAAACGATTTACTAAAAGGACAGACGTGTTGTTTGACTGATAGTAGTATGAAATAATGAATAAGGCAATGTTTAACAGGCACGAATTTGAATCTCAGCAAATATATTAATATTTCAAATTCTCCTTTCAGATATTCTTCTCTATGGTTAATGTGAGGTGATAGTCATCAGCGACAATACTCTGTGATCTCTACTACCATAGAATAAAAGCATAAATAACAAAAGGAAATTGTTTATTGAATATTAAAAAATATGCCAACACAAAGAAATGGCATAACATGAAGGAGAAAGGGAGTCAAGGAAGGCTTTGTATCATTCTATGTCTTTCAGAGTGCAATGGGAAATATGAACATAGGATATTATTTTGCTTCAGATAAATGAAAGATTGCATTTTCAAAAATTGTTTTCGAGAGAATTAGTTCTGTAAATTATTACTATTAAATCTCTGCCAAGGTGATCTCTGTACTACTTGAGCCACAGTGAAACTTCTGATTTTCTAGTAATAAATTGGAGTTATGATTTCCACCAGATTGGGTGGCTTTGGACCATAATTGTCTGATCTCAGCCCCCAGCCTACAGGTGTGAGCCACTGGCACCTGGATTTCATGAGAATTTTAGAATAATAGTTTTCATCATTTTTCTTACTTGAGTCAAAAATAAATTATAACTCTAATGAAATATTACCATTAATGCTAAGAAATCCATTAACTGAACATTTTGTAAATACTGATGTGCCATAAGCACATGATACAAAAGGCCATGCGAATTTTACCAATCAGTTTTACATAATAATGCAATCATCAATGAATATTTGTTTTTCCCAACAAGTCTTGCATTGTTCATAAAAACCAGTATTGTTTATATCTTAAAATTCAATTTATTTGCAGAGGGTATTGCACATTAATGAATTATATACTAAAAATATGGCTGATGCTAATTTGGTTGATTGTTCAAACACATTTTATGAGGATTACCTTTGGAAAGAAAGAACAATGTAGTTATAATGTAGGTTAGATATATGAATTCAGAAGATGATCCCCAGATGTTGTGGTTTTGAAAACAGGTTGTTTCTGGTGATGTGTATATTTAGACGGTGGTATTTTTCATATTGAATGATATAAAATATTGTGTGGAATCTTTGGAGAAAGATTTGAAAGTAAGTACAATTTTGGGGATTGATTCAACACGGACATTTTCATGAAATCCTGGTAAAGTGAGGTACCTGTGAATCCAATCGTTTTCTTTTAAGATTGGATTTTGTAGAGTCTGTAAAAGTCTCAAGGAATCAACATAGGAAGGAGAAACCTATCACTCGATATATTATAATGGAAATTTCTGGCAATATCAAGTGATTGAGTATTTCTGCCCTTCCAGACAGTGACAAATGAAAATAAGTAAATATATCCTTGCTTTTAAATTTCTACATTTTTCCAAAAGTGTTCACGGCAGGAAATTGGGAGCCTATGTATATTAGGTAGAGGAATTATCAATGTCTATATTTTTTGATTCTGCTATGATGTTATACAGGCACAAAACTACAAGAAACTGAATGTCAGTATAGTCACTGAGAACTATATGCACTCCTCATTTCTCTAACGTCAATCAATACATGGATGCTTACCACAGAAAACTGTGATTAGTGAGAATCCATTTTGGGACAGTGTTTCAGAGAATTCCCTGTTATGCTGATTATAGTATTGCCATGAAGGAAAAGGTTCATTAATTCATTTTCCCTGTTACTAAGCTTGTGTGCACTTTTGGCCCAATGTTCTTAGTCTAATTGAAAATGTTCATAAATGCTTAAATATCATCTACTAGAATGCACATCAATGACTTTTTCCTGTTTCTTGAAGAGCAATACTAAAATATCAAGTTATATTTTACAAATGCATGCAATGTGTACTATATGCAATTGTCACGATTATTAGGCAAATTCTATGAAGAAAACCAGTCAAAGTCTACTCCATCTGGACAATGTCCTTAAGTCCTTCATAGGTAGTACCTAATTTATCTCTATTGCTTTTACTTGTAAATTCTGTTAGTAAAATATCTTGTATATAGTAGCCTACTGGAACACAATGGAAGGCTGAGAAAACATTGATGTAAGCTTAAAAGAAGGAATGCCAGCGATGATCAGATTGCATGCTGGTCAATAACAGGAAGAATTCCATGAAGATACCAAACGTAATGAATTTTAGTACAGTTGAAATGAATTGTAGTTCATTTAATCATAAGAAGATGGATAAAGTCTGATTCCATTGACGGAAGCACAAATTAGCCTAAGAGTCCTAAGATCATGATTCTTATGTGAACACTTATTTGTCATATTCCAAAATGATGAACATACATATAATAGACACTTACCTGATCATTACTTTTTAGAAACCTTCTGATGTGAATCATTTCTATCAACTTCAGAGAGGGTTCCTGCTCTACTTTGGATGTCTGATTAACTTCATGAGATATCAAGCACTGCACTACCATCCTTTCTATATTCTGTACCTAAGTTCCATAATTTTTTATTTTTTATTTTTTGGGTCTGCTTGTGCAGCCTGAACTCTGGGCCTGGGTGCTGTCACTCAGCTTTTCAGCTCAAGGCTAGCTCTCTACCACTTGAGCCACAGCGCCACTTCTGGCTTAAAAAAATTTTTTTTCTGCTTATGTGGTACTGAGGAATCAAACCCAGGGCCTCAAGCATGCAAGGCAAGCACTCTACCACTGATCCAACTTCACAGCCTGTGTTCATAGTTTTTGTTGCACTTAGGGATATGTCTAGAGTCTCCATTTAAAGACACATCATAGCCTTGTATTTTTTCTCATTCATGTCGATTTGTTTCAATTGTCTCAAACCAAATTTTATTGTTCTATCAACAGAAATACATAAATGCTTCAGTTCCTCGGGATTCATAAAACAGCAATTCCAAACAGACATGTGTAAACACAATAAGTCCTGTCCTCATTGTGTCACCAAATACAATATTTTCTAGTTGATTGTACATATACACTTGTTATTTAATGAAGAATCTTGCCACTGAGAATACATTATGCCAGTATCTCAATTCTCTCAAATTTTCCTGAGTGTATACCCAAAACTCTTTGGTAAATTACTTGGTATTTATGAAAAGTAATGATATATAATCTAGATAATACTAGAAAAATGACATATATTAGACAACACCTTTTCTATATCAGTACAAACTTAAATGCAGCTTTTCAAAAATTTGCATAATAACTTCATACATTATTAAAACTTAATTGAATGTAATGCTTTCTACATAAACCTGTCAATATACTCGAGTTGAAAATTCTATAATCAAAAATTATTATTATTGTTTGAATAATGCAAAATCTTATATGTACATACATAAACCATACATTCAAGGTTATGCTCTCTATCTTTTATGTTTGTATTTTTAAATATACAGTAACATTAATACTTATATAAGTAAAATATGATGTATAAATAAAAAATAGTTCTGGAAATTTCTCTCTTGTTTTTACTTAATCAAAAAATTGAATTAAAGAGAATATACAAAGATCAAGCTAGGCTTGATCAAGAAGGCTAAGGAACTAAGATCAAGAAGGCTAAGGAACTTTTATGGCCGAAGGTGAATAAATTCTAGAAGTATCTTTTTGTGAAACTGTCTCCTAATAAAAATATTGATGAGTAACTAAACAAAAAAAGAATAATACGTAAAGATTGATTATTATGGTTATATAGACAATGGAATGTGTACTGATGTCTAGGCAAAACACCTTACAAAGAATCAGTAGTTGATGTCCAGATGAAAAATGTGAGATGTCCATTCACACATTTTTATTTTACTGACTTGGAATCCACCAATGCATACTCTTATGGGTTCAGGCCAGAAGTGAGCACTTGTTTGCAAAACGGAAGTGAGATTTATGGAATATATCACAATAATGGTGGCCCCATGTAGTGAAGTCACTATACAGAAGTAATTGTTTCTGTGGAATACTTACTAGTGGCACATCATCTGTGGGGGAGAAAAGATCCTGAATTGTATGGTGAATCCAATTAACTGAAGGAGACAGGTAACAGTCACTTGCCCTCTTTTCCTTCTTCTACGTCTATTTTTAAATAATTTTTATAGTGAAAATACTGTACAGAGGGGTGACAATCACATAAGCAAGGTAATGAGTACATTTCTTATCAAGCGTTGTTGCGTCCTCCTTTATTTTTCTCCTACCATCCCTTCCCTCCCACCTCAACAATTATATACCTCTCTCCTCCCTCCCTCATCCTTCCTCCTACCATAAATTATAAAGTTCTTTTTTAAACAGTCTTGTACATTTCATTGTTGCAATGGGTCAACCTGTATCCCTTCTTAAACAATTTCTTTTTTTCTTCCCCTGCACAAATTATACCAACATCAAATACAACAAAAATAGCAGTTATACTATGGGCGAGGGATATACAAAGCAACAAAAAATCACCTTATAAATACGTTAGAAACAATAGCAAGAAAAAAAACAATTGTGTCCTTATCTTGGGGTACATTTTGCTTAACATCATCTTACCTGACCTTCTCTGCTTGTCTCAGATATATACTAGTTATTACAAATAAGTTAAAGCATGGGACCTAGTTTACTTCACATAAATTTTTCCAGTAAAACAGCATAGAAATCAGGTCGTAACAAATGGGGCAATGGCATTCTTACTGATAGAGGCATAGAATTCCATTGTGTATATGTACCACATCTTCTTGAGGGGCATCTGGGCTGGTTCCATATCTTAGCATGGTAAATAATGTTGCAATAAACATAGCTGTCTTATATATGTAAATTATCTCTTTGGCTCTTGTACGTACTGGAACATTTCTCGTTTTCTGCTCTTGACATCCCAAGGTGTAGTTCTATAATTTTCTCAAACTAGGCTGTATTGTTCCATGGGTAAAAGAACAAAAATTCTTTACTTCCTCAGACTTCATTCTGGCGAACTTGAAATTTACTTCCATTCCCGTCATTTTTTAGTTGGGCAAAGCAATCCTATCTTTAATGTCTTCTGGCTCTGCTTCATGGCCACTGGACACCAGCTACTGAAATTTAATACCTATTGAACCACAGCCCCAATCTCAAACTTTGACTCTCACAAGTCTCAATGATTCCTTTTCTCTTTGATACATATCTACTCTAAGAAGAAGTTTCTTGAATAAAAATCAATACTCACCTTATAATCTGAGTACAAATCAAGATGCATATGTAAGAGTGGCAAATTCTCCTGTAGATGAGTATATATATTCAATAAGTATTGGATATTTATAAAATGTATTCCAAATTTGTTAAGTCTGACATCCATAATTTAGAAAACGTTTTCCAAATTCACTCAAAATTTGTCATGATGCATCCTCTAATTTTTTGGTATGATGAAGAAATTAATGCCTGAAAAATATGAAATTTGTTGAGTTCAAAAGTTATACATTTCTATTGCTTGTTATAAGTGACCCTAATCTGTGAAGTAGGCCGATGTCAAAGTATTTAATTTTGTCTAGAAAAAAAATTATTAGAGATAAATAGGTTCTACCAGATTGTTTTTTCATATAAATGAGGAAATTACAATAATTAGGACGTGATTCTGAAGTATTTAGTCATGTTTTCCTTCAGAGAATTTTTTTCCTCGCAGGACTTGCTGACATTTATCTGCCTGTCACAATGGAAGAAGGTAAACATGTATATCCATTTCTTTGGGGAAATTATTTTAAATGGTCTATTTCACGTTATTTTTTTTCCTTTTTGGGAGTCACAGAAGGTATATTGACAGGAGTAGAGAGAAAAGGATAGTATGATTTCTCCTGATTGTGTGTCAAATTTTAAATGTGATAACTTTGAATTTTTCATATGATAGATTGAAAGGTAAAAAAAGGTATTTTCCCCAACATATTGATTTTTCCTGAGGTATTTTTCCTTTTCAGAGGAATCTGTGGATCCTGAGAGGTTATTGCAGTGTCCCTATGATAAAAATCACAAAATCAGATCATGCAGATTCCCATACAATTTGGTGGAATGTAGAAAGGTAATGTTTCATTGGAACATATAGATATTACATAATTTCTTTAGTTCATGGATGAATATTATTATTTTTAAGATAAATTGTTGCAAACGTATCTGAAACATGTGTGTATGGGAGAAATGTCATGGAGAGATCTCTGCAGCACAAAATGGAAAGCAAGATAATGGTAGTCCAACTTGTGTGCTTCTCGAGTTGTATTTCAAGATCTGTATTCCAAACAGAACATAGGCAACATGATTTGTGTGAGCAATTATGTCAAACTGTGTGTGCCATTTTTCACAAATATTAGAGGTGGTTTCCTTTTCCTCCCCATTCCCAAATGGCTAAATGTAAATTAATGTCATTCTTAAACATCAAATTATTTTGTTAAGACACCCACTGTATTCTCATATTGCCTAGAATTCATTTGGATACATTAGTTTTCAAGTGGTGGTCATCAGCTGATAACATGGGACATGCATTATGTCTCTGTTCTATATTTAAGGTATTGAATACAAAATTGCTCTTATTTTAAGAAAAATTTCATAATACTTGAAGTTTGACAGAATTATGGGTACAAAATTGCTTTTTTTTGTAGTAACATTACTACAGCAAGTTCTATAGCTGTAGGGGAAACACAATTTCTGCTGTTGAGTTTTAAAGAAGACAATGTGATGACCCTCCATCTTGGATATTTTCAAATATATTTTCAATCATCATTTCTATGTCTTTATAAATTGTGTATCAGTAATCCATATTTGAGTGAACATATTCAAAATTGAGTATATGTGTACATTTCTAAAGTTTGATATAAAATTTTGTGGAGCCTGGCACTGGTTCCTCCTACTGAAATGTATCTATCAGAAAGTTTGAGATTTCTGTATCATTTTTTGATGCCAGCTGAGGCAGGGGCGTCATAGAGAATCTTATCTCCACCATCAAATGAGAATGAGAGAAGAGGTGCTATGGCTAAAACTGCAGAAGTATAGCCCTTTGCAAAATGTGCACTAGCATAGCACACAAACCATGCTGTCAATCCCGATGGTAGGCATCCTCCCCAAAGAAATATAAAAAGAGAAAATTTGAATAGTTTTTAATATTTGAAATATTATTAAATAGAATCATCCTGATATTGCTGAAATTTGCCAATTTAGCCATTTTGGGCTACTTGTCCCTTCAATGCTCACCACATGCTTCCATGAGATCAACTCAGTAAACATATTGCAATTTGTATGGACAAAATTTCCCTTGAAGATGATGTAGGTAAGCCTGATATCTAAAACACAATCCAAATCAATGTAGGCTAATTGCACTAGAATCCTATTCTGATAGTAGATTTCTGTTTGCTTGTAGTCATCATCACTTGGAACCAGAAAAAAAGACAAGAGTTCCAAAAATACAGAGTGGTATAGAAAACAAACAAGACCATAATAAAGGCCAAGAAACTGCATCCAAACTGAGAATCTGAAAACCATAAGAAAAACCAGTTGTCCCAATCCCCAAGAAGGTGGATAACATAGCAGGAACTAAGAAACACCTCTCAGTCCTAACTCTCATCATTAACAGACTGAACACCCCAATTAAGTTATTTGGATTAAAAAGCAAGATCCTTCTATCTGCTGCCTTCCCTTTAGAAACCAAACATATTTTGAAAGTGAAAGCCTGAAACAAAATCTAACTAGCAAACAGCCCCAATAAACAGGAGGGAGTTGCAATCCTAATATCAGATAAAATAGACTTCAAATTAAAATTAATGAGAAGAGATAAAGAAGGTTGCTTCATAGTAATTAAGGGAACTCTCCTTCAGGAGGATATTACAATTCTAAATATCTATTTGCCACAAAACAGCGCATTCAAATTTATCCAAGAAATACTACTTTCCCTCGAAGCTCACATAGATCCAAAAAAAATAAATTGTTGGTGACTTTAACACACCACAATCCCCACTGGATAGATCAACTCGGCAAAAACTCAACAGAGAAAATGCAGATTAAAAAAGAACTGCATAGATCAACTGGATTTAACAGATATCTACTGAATATTTCACCCAGCAGCCTCAGAATAATCATTTGTTTCTGAAGGACATGGAATGTTTTCCAAAATAGACCACATTTAAGTCAAAGCAAACATCCAAATTCAGAAACATTGAAGTTTTACCTTGCTTTCTCTCAGAACACAAGGGAATAAAATTAGAACTAAACACCAAAAGCCACCAAAGAATGCCCATGGAGGATGAACAACTAACTGTTGAATCACCAGTGGGTCATGGAAGAGATTAGAAACAAAATTCAAATGTTCATGATATTCAACAAAATGAACACACAAATTACCAGCTCCTCTGGACACAGCAAAGGCAGTACTCAGAGGCAAGTTTATAGGTCAGAGTTCCTACATCAACAAATTGGATTGATTGGAACCAACAACTTAACGAGACATCTGAACTACTTTGAATGAAAGCAGCAAGATAAACCCCAAGGGGCTGGAAAGGTGGCTCAGTGGTAGAGCACTTGCCTTGTATGCATGAGGCCCTGGGTTCGATTCCTCAGCACCACATAAGCAAAAAGAAAAAAAGCCAGAAGTTGCACTGTGGCTCAAGTGGTAGAGTGCTAGCCTTGAGCTGAAGAGTTGATGGACAGCACCCAGGCCCAGAGTTCACGCCCCAAGACCGGACCAAAAAAAAGAAAAGGGATAAACCCCAATCCAGTATATGGAAAGAAATAATTAAAGTTAAATCAAAATAAATGAATTAGAATTAAAAAAAAAAAAAAACTAAGGAAAAAAATCAACAGAGTTGGTTCCTTGAAAAAATTAACAAACTTGACAGACCCTTAGAAAATCTTATTAGAAAAAGAAGAGAACAAACTCAAATAAATAAACTCAGTGATGAGAATGGAAATATCACCACAGAAACAACCAAGGTTCAGAACATTATAAGGGAATACTTCTCAAACCTTTAAGCTAATACGTCTGAGAACTTGGCAGAAATGGACCTTTTCCTAGCAAATATTGACATGCCGAAACTAAAGCAAGATGAGTTCATCATAACATGCCCATATCAATCATTCAAATAGAAACAGCAATAACAGACCTCCCATCTAAGAAAAGCCCAGGACTAGATGGATTTACATCGCAATTCTCCAAGGCCCTCAAAGCACATCTCCCACTAATACTTCTTCAAATCTTCAATGAAATTGAATGAGAAAGTTCACTACTGTCCTCATTCTATGAAGCCACCATAACCCTTATAACAAACCAGGCAGGGAGTCATCAAAGAAAGAGAATTATAGACCCATTTCTTTGATGACCATTGATGCAAAACTTCTCAACAAGATTTTGGCCAATCGATTTCAACAATTCATCCAAAATACCATACACCACGATCAAACAGAATTCATTTCAGGGATGCAAAGCTGGTTCAATATATGCATATCAATTAATATAATTCATCACATCAAGAGGAAGGATAAGAACCACATGGTTATCTCAATAGATGCAGGGGAAAAAAATTGACAAGATGCAACACTACTTTATGATGAGGGAACATTTCTGAGTACAATAAAGGCTGTATATGACAAACCAACAGCCAGCATTATACTTAATGGTGAAAAACTAAAGCCATTTCCTCTTGTGAGAATGAGACAAGGCAGTCCACTCTTGCCACTTCCCTTCAATTTAGTATTAGAATGCCTAGCTATAACACAAGCTGCAAACATAAAAGGGATTCAAATTGGAAAAGATTAATTAAAACCCTCCCTCTTTGCAGATGACATGATCTTA
Source organism: Dipodomys spectabilis (assembly GCF_019054845.1). Lineage (NCBI taxonomy): Eukaryota > Metazoa > Chordata > Mammalia > Rodentia > Heteromyidae > Dipodomys > Dipodomys spectabilis. The sequence continues at coordinate 84,195 of NW_024871067.1, forward strand.
TATTTAAAGAACCCCACGGACTCCACTCCCAACTTACTCAAGCTGATTCAAAACTTTGGCAAAGTAGCAAGGTATAAAAATTAACCCTCAAAAATCAATGGCTTTTCTGTATGTCAAAAATGAGGAAAACGTGGCTGAAATCAGGGAAGCAACTCCATTCATAATAGCCCCACAAAAAATAAAGTACATAGGAATGAAGTTAACCAAAGAAGTGAAGGACTTCTATGATGAAAACTTTAAAAAACTGAAAAAGGAAATCAAAACAGAACTTAGAAAGTGGGAAAACCTCCCATGTTCCTGAATTGGAAGGATCAACACCGTGAAAATGGAAATACTTCCCAAGGGTATCTAAAAATTCAATGCGATACCTATCAATATTCCAACCTCATTCTTCAAGGAAGTAGAAGAGGCAATCCAAAAATTCATATGGTACAATAAAAGACCCCGAATAGCAAAAACACTCCTCAACGGAAAGAACACTGCTGAAGGAATATCAATACCAAATTTCAAACTCTACTACAAAGCCATAGTAATCAAAACAGATTGGTACTGGCACAAGAACAGACCTCAGGACCAGTGGAATAGAATTGAAAATGCAGAAATGAACCCTCAGACTTATAGCCACTAATCTTCGATAAAGGAGCTAAAAAAATAGAATGGAAGAAAGGCAGCCTCTTCAGTAAATGGTGCTGTTAGAATGGTGCTGTAGAAAACTAAAGCTAGATCCTTATATATCACCACGTACTAGAATCAACTCCAAATGGATCAAAGACTTTGGAATCAAAGCAGACACTCTGAAAACATTACAGGAGGGAATAGAAGGAACCCTAGGTCTCCTTGGCACAGGCCGAAAATTCCTTAATACAGACCCAGAAACACAACAAATCAAAGAAAGGTTGGACAAATGGGATTGCATGAAATTGCAGAGCTTCTGCATGGCAAAGGACATAGCTAGCAAGATCAATAGGAAACCTACAGATTGGGAGAAGATCTTCACTAGCCATAGAACAGACAAGGATCTCATATCTAAAATATATCTGGAACACAAAGAATTAAACTCTCCAACAATAAATTTTCAAAGAAATAACTGCCCAATAAACAAGTGGGCTAAAGACTTAAAGAGAAATTTCTCTGAAGAGGAAAGAAGGATGGTCAATAGACACATAAAGAAATGCTCCACCTCCCTAGCCATAAAAAATGCAAATCAAAATAACATTGAGATGTCAGCTCACCCCAGTTACAATGGTTATAATCAAGAACTCTAATAACAACAGATGCTGAAGAGGATGTGGACAGAAGGGAACCTTACTCCCTTGTTGGTGGAAGTTTAAACTTTGGAAAGTAGTATGGAGGTTCCTCAAAAGACTCCACATAGAGTTCCCCTATGATCCAGAAATCCAGCTTCTGGGCATTTACCCTAATGATCACAAACAAGACCGCACTAAAGCTGCCAGCACAACTATTTTTATCGCAGCATTATTTACTGTAACTAAGATGTGGAACCAACTCAGATGCTCATCAATAGATGAAAGGGTCAATAATGGGTCATAATACACAATGGAATTCTATACCTCCATCAGAAAAATGACATTGACACATTTGTTAGGAAATGGAAAGATTTGGAAAAAATGTATTAAATGAAGTAAGCCAGGCCCAAAGAAACATAGGTCACATGGTGTCCCTTATTTGCAATTACTAGTGTATGTCTACGACAAGCAGAAACTGTCAGATAAGTTCATGGTAGGCGAGATGAACTCCAAGATAAGGACTCAATTTTTTTTCTTTCTTGTGATGTTTCTAACATATTTATAAGATGATTTCTTTGTTGCTTTGTATGTCCCTCCCCCACAGCACAACCTGTGTTTTCACTGTATTTGATGCTGGTTTAATTTTTGGAGAGGAAGGGAAAAAGCAAATTGTTTAAATAGGGAAACACATGGACCCATTTCAACAATGAGCTGTACAAGGTCGAAAAGTGCATTTTACAACTTTGGTCAGGAGTGGGAGGTCGGGAGCTCAGGCAGGGGTCAATGGGAAGGAGGAGAAGGGGAAACAATGTAACAATGCTTGATAAAAAATGTACTCAGTCTTGCCCATGTAATTGTAACCCCTCTGTACGCTTTTTCACAATTAAAAAAAAGAAAATGAGAAAGTCCCTAAGAAGTTTTTTCAATTCTAATCTTACTGTTTGTCTCAAAATGTTTAAATTCTACATCCTCTAATGTGGTCCTAGGGATATATTCTGTGGAACTTTCCTCCTCAGATAGTGAGTGCTACCCTATTATTTAACATTGGCAAAGTACCTTAATACATAGACCGGGCATGTGCAAACAAGAAGTGGTAGTTGAACAATGGTCTTAGCAGTTTTCATAGACGAAATGGAAATAGAATAACTGTGAACTCGAAAAGAACGTGCAAAAATAGAATGTGCCTAGGAAATGCTGAAATATTATTTCCAATATTTTGCTCAGGTATGAGGATGCATTCAAAGTACAGCTTCAGACAATGTAGTTAAATATATTCTGGGAAAAACTGCTTTAAAATATCCTGGAATAAATATACAAGTAGAAGCCCCCTAAATCTGATTAGAAATCTGCCACAATATCAAGTCAAGCACTATTTTCCAAGACCAAAGTCGGAAAAAGCGGTCTTATCACAGCTAGTCTTCAAGTTGAAGTCATGACAATCACATAACTTTTGTAACTCTTCATTTATTTTGGAACATTAAAGTGGGAAAACCAATTAAATTTTGTATGTACCTAAATAAAGGGGAACATATTATACTGGTCTCTTTTTAAATTGGAAATTATAGATTATGTTTTATTATACTCAAACTTGGGACAATGATATGCTGTCAGTTATTTTCTTCTCCTCCCTTCTTTTGCCCTTCCATGTACATAATTTTTATTTAAAGAGACGTAGTTGAGCTTACATTTCTAAATTCTTCAAAATTATCCGAACTTCTTCATACTTCTGGCACCCTCCTACATCTTTCTCAAGTGAATATTTTTGCTACATTTTTATCCTATATTATATTGGATATCTTACTGCCTAATTCAGTGCAAGATATACCTTAGACTCATCCAGCTATCTCAATGCTTGTACCACACATAATCCTATCTTACTTAGAAATCATGATTTTAGAATGTTGGTGAAAGTGGCGTCTGTCATTTTTGAATGTTCCTAAGTGATACTTACATGTAAACATCTTTAAAACCCATATGCACTTCAGTAGCTGAATGAATTGAGGAAATGTATTATATATACACAGTGGAAAGAATTCCACTTCCATCAGAAAGAATGACGGTGCCCCATTCATAAGGAAATGGAAAGACATGGAAAAATCCTATTGAGCAAAATTAGCAAGACACAAAGAAACAGATTCCATATTTTCCCTCATTTGTAATAATTAGGAAATGTCTAAGACAGTTCAAGCAGATGAGCAGAATGGCTCAATAGCTATATATATTTCCCCGTATGGTTTATCCCCTGCTTTATTTGATTTTGATACCCTGTGTATTGTATATATATTTATCTGAATTACGGAAGGGAAGAGAAGCCACAAAGTGGTGAGACAAGGGACAAAAGTCAAGCGAATCCAATAGCAATACACAAAAGACAATATGTTTGAAATTTACTGTACTGCTTAGGAGGGGTCTTGGGGTGAAGAAAAAGTGTGAGAAAAATGAGGGTGTGGGTAACAAGTTCGAGAAGTTCTGTATTCACTAACTTTGTCACTGTAACCACTCTGTACATCACATAAATTATAATTTCACTGTATTAGTATAGTAAATATTATTCTATGTATATTACCATTTTAAAATTAATACTACTTGACATCTAATTTGAGTTAATCACCCCTTATCAGAAGGTCATCACTATACAATATTTTCACAATATTGACATTACTTTGAAAAAAAGATAATTGTATTTTCTCATAGTAAACCAGAAAAGTTTATTCTATGGAAATTCATAACTTTTAAAAGTAAATAAGTTGTTAAGAAGACAGCATATATGAGTTCTTCAAAATTCCTGTAACTACTAACTACTCATTTTCACATTCTCAACATTTCATACCAGAGAGATTCAAAAGAATACCTATTTGCATGTTATGTAAATCTACAATAAATGCAGCTTCCCATGGGGTGTTACACATTGAGAAATCAACAGAAAAATAGACACATTCTGGTAAAGGATAAAGCTCTGAAGCATCTGTAATAATTCCTCGAGTAAGCATTTGTTCATCAGAGTAAGCCATTATTTCTATGACCATCAATCAATTATGCAATAATGTCGTCCTGAACCAACAGTTTCCAACTTGTAAGCTGCACCTTAAAATTCCCTTAATTCATATAATGACTAGCTTATCAGTATTATTAAAAAATACTACACCTAGCTAATGTGATCCCCTTCCTATTGTGGAAAGAAAACTACACTAAACTTTGTTGCATATTTTCCCCCAGTGGTATTCTTGAGATCAGAACACTTGCAAATATTATTTATAATTATAGTTTTTAACTATCACAGATATTCAGGGGGCTAACATCTGTAGATTATGGATCAAAGGTTCCTGAAATTCTTATCTCCAATAAACTGCTCAGAAAAAGCCAGACAAAAGTGGTACTCCCATTTAAGTGGAGCACAAACAGGCTCAGGGACAATGCCCAGGGCCAGTTCAAGCCCTAGGACTAACCAAAAAACAAAAACAAAAATAGAAACAAACCCCATACCTAGCAATTTTCTCATTGTATACAGAAACACTCAATTAAGGAAAATTCTTTCTGTGTTATGTATAGGTAGAAAAACCAAGATTTCACACAATTACACTCTTCATACCATGTTACATCAAATCCTCAAAAATTGCTCTTTTTATAAATTTATGAATTATTATAATTCATTTGTTGGGAACTCTGTAATTACTCATGTTATCATTTTATACATGAACTGTTTATCTATTAACTAAGTTCTAATTTTTCTGCTCTTGAAAGAGTAATCTAGGCAAATAGAATGCCAGAATCATTTGTGAATTTGTAAATTAAATCTACTTAAAAAGTTTTGTAGTATCCTATAGAATATGCAATTACAAACAAAACCAAAATATTTATTTTAAATGTAAATTCTAATTTAGCAAGTCTACAAAGTCCTACATTAGATGAATTTTACTATTTCTCCAGGCTCAAGCTTTTGTAATCCTTCATCTCTTTGGAATCCACCAGAATGATGTTTAGGTTTTCCAAATTTTGTTTTGGAATCATGAGCCATTTTTCACCTAGAAATGTTCACTAATGAAGAGAACATTTGAAACACAAATGAACATTATATATAAATTGCATTCTAATAGGAAACTTGACTTCTCAAAAAATAATGAAATATTAGCCCAAACTTCCAACTTCGTATCCCTTTCTTTTTGTTTGGTGTATTTTATTGAGACAAAATTATATGACCTGGTTCAGGAAAGGTATCAGTATGTAATTCCAATCTCTAATCTCCTGTCTTGGGCTGACTGCTAGAATTCCAGGCTTTTCTCACATTAGCCTGCCATAGTTTGTTGGTTTATTTAATCTATATGTAAACTAACAATTCTGAATATCTCTGATAATCTTATCCACTAGACTGACTGCCCATACTGTTTATGTACTATTTTCAAAAATGTTCTAACATTTGACACAGGATATGAATTTTCAGATGCGCGTGCAGTGGTCTCTGATTTCATTCCTCCATGACTCCAGTATCTATAATAAATATTACTTGAATTTCTTACTATCCCTGGTCTCTACCTATGTAATAGTCTCGTATTTTGGAGCAGGGAGAAGTTCACTTGAGGACTTTCTAATATTAAAAATTACCATTTTATTCTAGTCTTAGGACATAGCTTCTATTGTTTTCTAACTTTTCTACACATTCTGAGCATTGTTTCATTTGTGTATGTGTTTGCAGATTTAAAGTTCCTCTGTGTGTATGTGCATGTTTGTATTTATGTAAGCAAAAGCCACAAGCTCTTATTCAGCAATTTTGCTGATGACTAGTATTCCATCACTTGAGCCATTATTCCAATCCAACTTTTGTCTGGTTAATTACAGATAGTGTCTCAAGGACTGTTCTGCCCAGGCTGGCTGCAAGCTGTACTTCCAATACTCTGTTATATTTTTAGATTTTATTTTTCCAGGAGTATCAACTTTTAAACAGGAAACATTTTTGGTGAGTGTGAAGTCTAAGCTGTAGCCCCAGATTTTTAACTCAAGAATTCATATCAATATAGATGAATATACACATTATATATTCTGATTGTGATCTTTAGCTGGGTGCCAGTGGCTCATGCCTGTAATCCTAGCTACACAGGAAGCTGAGATTTGAGGATTGGGGTTGAAAGCCAGCCTGGAGAGGAAAGTCCGTGATACTCTTCTCTCCAATTAACCACCAGAAAACTGGAAGTTGCACTTTGGCTCAAGTGGTAGGGCACTAGCCTTGAACTGAAGGGCTGAAGGAAATGTCCAAGCCCCACCTCCTCCCCCAAAAAGAAAAGAATAGAAAGGAAAATGTGATTTTAGCCACCACTCCACTTCATTGCTCTTATAACCCCTGTTCTCTCAACCTGGCCTTTTTGACAGTTAAGTCCATGCTCTTATATATGACTTGCTTTGGAACCAAAATTATTCTTCCCTTATACTTTTTACTGATTTGTATGATTAGCAACCATGATGTAGAACGAGTAGAAAGAGAGTGGCTTCATCATTCATATTCCACTTAGTAATGCTTTCTCTATATGTACATACTGGACTTGGTTATTGTTTAAATATTGTCTTATTTGTAGAATCTTCTATAAAGTATTGAACCCTTATACTTAAAGACAGAATTTCTCTTTCTCCTATTATTCCTATCGTTTCTCTACTGTTAACTCTGGATACTTAGGAACTAATGCACAACACACACACACACACACACACACACACACACACACACACACACACACACAAAGTATCTGAGAACCTTCTTCCCACTTAAGGTTGGCCTTAATTTACAAAGCACTTAAAAAGTTTGAACTCAATGTATTCCTGGATAAAGTTTTATAAGCCACTTAAATTTCATATTTTCTCTTTACTAAGTTGTCTATGAAATACGTGTTAACTCATGTCCAAAGATTCCTTGCTCTATTTCAATGAAGCCAGAAAACATTCATTGTATTTCATCACCTTTATTATAGCAGCACAATAGATTGTTATTGGAGGAAAATGGATGGAACTGTTACCAGAAATGGAAACTGATCTAGGAGAGGAATTGAACATAGAGGATGAGAAAGTTCAAAATAATTTGTGCTTTGCGTTTTACGGTACAAGAAAAGAATCCAAGCCTTGAAAGAAACTCTGTTCCTGTCTTGTTCGAGTGTGTTCTTTACTCATATAAATCTTGTCTGTAAACTTCCACTTGAGAGTATTACAAAAGGAAACATAGTGCAGTTTGAAGGAAAGCATAGAAAAAAAGGAAATAATTTTGTTTTCCAAATGTTCTACTTAAGAGAAACAAAAACATGAAAGTTTAAAGTGCCTTATGGACGGATATTTCATTCCTGAGATAATTCTCTTGTTGCAGGAGTCAGTTATTAATTCCTCTAGTCTGGTCCTCGGTTCTCCATAGCAATAAGGATTCATAAAATCAGGATCCAGTGAGTATGATCAACAAAAGGAGATGCTTCTCAGAACAGTGCTGCTTTAATGAGGGTACCAAAGATATATCTGGTGGGTTTTTTGTTGTTGTTATTGTTTCTTTAGTTTGTGCTGGTTGGGGCTTGAACTCAGATGCTAGACTCTGAACAGTTGACTTCTCTGCCCACCTGTCCTCAAAGCTAGTACTCTACTGCTTGAGGCAAAATTTCACTTCTGACTTTTTTGGCTTTAATTACAGGTAAGAGTTTGACTTTCCTTCCTGGGTTGGTTTTGAACTGAGATAATAAAAAAGCCAAGTGACATTAGTTGTATCAAGATGTCTGTATTGAACTGATAAATATTATATGAAATTTATTATAAAGCTTATATTTGACAATTTTTAAAAGAGAGTATGTCCAGCAAAGAAGCCATACCTTAACTTAGCAAAAGTAGTTGCACTGAATTATTTTGGAATTAGATTTTTCTACTTGGGAAGATTACTATTAAGTTCATAGTTTCTTTTGGGGAAACCCAAAGTCATATTTGCATTTTTTTTTATCATGGGGCTTTACCTCTAGTCCTGAGTGCTATCCCTCAGCTCTTTAGCTCAAGGTGAGCACTCTACTACTTGAGGTACAGCACCACTTCTGGTTTTCTGTTGCTTAATTGTCTTATGGGCTTTCCTGCCCAGGCTGGCTTTGAACCTTACACACCTTACCGGTATGAGCCTCCGGCACCTGGCTGATACTTGCATTTATGTGGACTTAATGACACTCTGTATACAAAAAATGTAAATTCGAATCAAATGATGACATTGCAGCTTTTCAGAATAATTGAGATAGCAATAAATATGTCCTCCTTTTCCATGTTGTTACATTAATAACTCATGAGCTACGGGACCCTTACTTTATCATCATCTGCCCACTGGGTAGGTGAACTTCATATCAGAAAATGTTCACAGAAAAATAGATCGTGTATAAGAGAACAGCGTAAGAGGAGATATAACTTAGCACACAGAGCTTAAAAACTAGTCTAAGAGATTTAGAATGTCAAATGCAATGAGGAATAAGCCTAGATGATAACTAATTCAATACCCCAAAAGGTTTCATGGAACAGTCTCTGGTATACCTTAATTACAATTCACCTGTTATCTCAGCACATTTCTGGCATTAATTGCCATGACCTAATGAACAAAACTTTTTTTTTAACACAGTATCTTAATATAGGTAAAGAACATGAATTAAGCACTATTGTCAGGTATTAATATGGCTGGAGCAAATACATATTCTAAGTATGGATTTTTTATTTTGCATTTACTAACTAAATGACTTTTTTGCCAGTCTGGGGCTTGAATTCAAGGTCAATGAACTGTTCCTGAGCTTTTTTTTTTGCATTTAGTCTAACACTCCACCACTTCAGCCACAACACCACTTCCAGTGTTCCTTTTTCTGTTTATGTGGTACTGAGGAATTGAAAGCAGGGTATGTATGCTACGCAATCACTTTACAATGAAGCCACATTTCCAAATGACTTTATTAAGATGGAATTACATTTTCATCCCATTTCTAGATATCACAATTTTGGCTAAGAGCTAGAAAAGAAGTAGAAAACAACATTGAGTCCAGCAAGACTGACGTTCCTATCATATACCTAAGGAAGTATAATGTTTAGGCCTGCAAGACTCATACAGCTGTTGCATGTGACATTATGTAAAACACCATTAACAGGCAGCACCCACATCCATACCATTCTGCTTCCACTTTCAAAGTCAAGAGCCAAATATCTAACCCTTTTTCTTGATTGTGTGTGTTTCCTAGGAAGGAAGAAGGAGGATGTGGAAGGTGATGGTGGATAAATATGTATATAAGTTCCGTCTCCATATTCTTTGCATTTTTAAAAACTGCTACTGATTAACTCCCATTTACATCCAATTGATTATGCTCTCTTCACAAGTTGCAAGACATTTATTATGGTTAATAGTCACAAATAGTTACCAAAATACATTTCTAGAAAAGGAAAAGATACTACATTACAAAGTATAAAATGGTTTCTATAAAATGTTTTTTTCTCCTAGCAGAACAAAATATAGTATTGAAAAGATTACTGCAGCTTTGTTTGAGATTTTATGCTGTTTCAATATCAAAATTTTCTCTATTCCTGTAACATCAAGCCATAAAAGACATAATTGGAATTTCTCATTAGTTTTAGAAACAAAGATACATAATAGCTTCCTTCCTGCAGAGACATTTGATGGCAAGTATTATTGATAGTATTATAGTTTTCTTATTTTTTCTCTTTTTCTCACTTGTTGCAAATCTTGGCACCTTACTTTATGACTTACATCAGCTTCCTGCAGGTGAGATTTACCTGTACTCTGCAACGTCAAGATTGGCCGTGTAATTTACTTCAGATTATAAAAATGAACTAGAAGTGGTGAAAGATTATTTCTAGAGGAAGATTTCTATCCCACTGTCCTTGCCTAACAGCTGATTGTATTCCCATACCTATGAAAATAGCATATTTCCAGAGGAAGTATTCCTTTAACTCATATGCTGGAAGAATATAGCATATGAAATAGATGCAAAACTCAAATACAACCACATACATATAACACAGCAAGAACTAAGCTAATATTAAAACACGATAGCAAGATATTAGTTTCTTACTAACCTTGTATACATTTATGATAGTTGACCATACCACACCAGAACTTAACAAATACTGAACAACTAACCAAATAGATAACATTTTCTGTTTAAGGCTATTACATTTTTTGTATAAATAAGCATTCTCCGTGTGATCACTTGCATGTGAGGTTATCTTTTTCTATAGATGAGTTTAATCACTAGAACACTATCTAATATCCACAATCGTTATCCCAACATTGTGATTGAGATGATAAAGAATAAAATGTCTAGATTTCTATTTCTATTTTCTTCTCCTTTTTACTTTCTATTTTTTTTAAATTTATTGTGAAAATACCATAGAGAGGGGTTACAATTACATGGGAAAAATAATGAGTACATTTTTTATCAAGCATTGTTGTCTCCTCCTTTGTTTCCCCCTACCATCCCTTCACATCTTCCTCTACAGGAACTGCTCCTTCCTCCCTACCCCACCAAAGTTGTAAAGTTCGTTTTTCGACATAAAGTCTTATACATCTCATTATTGCAATGGGTCCACCTGTATCCCTAAGAAAAAACATCGTTTCTTCTCCTTTTTCTAGTGTGAATTCTCATCCTTTTTCCAAATTCTCCTATAAAAAAAGGAAAAACGACACACTGTGGTTATTAAGCAAAAGGCATCCAAGTAAGAATTTCATTCTTTCAGAAATAGCTGAACTAAATCAGAGTGGCTTGTGTAAGAATAAAAACATGATTTTGTTTCCCTCTCTGGAGAGCTTCCATAATAGTGTCTGAACATAACTCTAAATATCTAATACACCATTTGCCTTGACTAATTTTTTAAAAGATGAAATCAGTAGTATTTTTCTGTTTGCTTTTGAGAAGCATGAAATAAGAATGCATTAACATTGTGTGTTGAGAGGCTAAATTGTATCAGAATCTAAACATAATGAAAATAGATGATTTTAAGATAAATAGCTTGTAAGTACATTTTTAACGTGACATATAAACAGAGGCATCTATTTTCTTCTTTTCCTCTCCACACTGATTCAACTTCAATATACAGTTCATGTAATTCTAATAGCTGTGATTCTTTCAGAAATAGATTAGACTAGATTAGAAATAGATTTCTTTTGCTGTCAAAAGTAGAAAAAAAGAAACACTATGGATTGATGCATTCTTTAAAATTAGCAGTCAAATAAATATTAACCATATTTCCTAAAAACAGTAGCCAAATTCTCTTGAAAAGAGAAACATTTTAAGCAGAGTGTATAAAAAGTGATAGTGCCAGAACTGTTTCAGGAGCTGCTCTCTGGGATTTAAGGTTTCTAAGATGTGACAATGTTTTAATCAGGATTAATTACTTTCAGGTACTAATATTTTTTAGTTAGATTTCATTGAAGAATTTTTTTTTCAAATCTAATAGAAGGATAACAGGATATGGTAGAAAGAATGCTACACACTCATTTGGTAGGCTGAAAATTACCTTCCCAAAACATCAATCTTTCCCAAATATCTAATCCCTCAAATGTAGATTTTCTTTTATTTGTATGTTTGTAAAATAATCACCTTTATTTCTCAAGGAACACAAGTTTAAATAATTATCAGATGGAGGAACCATACTCAAATAGTACTGAATAGTTTCAAATTTAGTTGAAAAGGGAAATGATTAGGGATGAACTATCAGAAAGGTGTAAAGATGGTACATTAGAATATAAAGGAAAAGACAACAACCCAGTTTCTGAAGTTTCTGGAAAGCCGGACAGGAGTAAATGCCTTTTCTACTAGAAACATCTGAAAATATTTCAGCTCTGTCACTGGCTAGATTTTAATCTAGTGAGATTTCTTTTAGATTTTTGTCCTTTGGAACTATAAAATTATAAATTCAAGCCACTGACCTTGTAGAAATTTGCTATAGCCTCTTGGTTTAGTAAACTCAAATCAACTACACCCTTTAACTGATGGAAATACGGGGACATCACATGTCCTAGTTTCTGAGAATAAGTAAAGGTTGCCACCAGCTTTGTACACATGTATGATGTACATACTACTAAGGGTCTTGCATTAATGAAGTCTTGAAATTTGAAATAAAATCTAAATAAATGGCTCCCTATCTTTATTTTTACATTTGGGCAACAGTAAGTACCAAAGTCATGTAGAAAGCTAGGGTAAGAACATGGAAATGAAATCTGTCTCCTAATAATATAAAGATAATTTATGTCATTTTGAGTCACAGTTTCTAAAATAATTAAAAAGGTAAAACATAAACAGGAGCTCAATTTTCTATCTTTCTGACCTTTCCAACAAAAATGAGAGAATCCAGTAAAGATACAACAATCACAGGATGTTATAGTATGTTATAGGATCACTAGATGGTGAAAAAGAAGATAACAAAAATGGGTTCCCTGAAACAATGGGAAACAAAATCTATACCTACAGACTGATATAGCTAGAAAATAGTTTCCACTAGGCTAAGGCTTTGATATTTTAGGTTTGTTTACACAACAACTTTCTTCTCTTAGGAAATGACTCTTTACTAATACTGAAGGGTTTGCATCCTATATGGCAGCAACAAATAATGTTTCTAAATGTAAACAGGCATGATACTAAGAGTAACCAAAGCTTCTTCTGTTGCTATAACTGATAAATAAGAATGATCTTGGGGAATAGTCAATCTTCAACTTTTTCATACCTTTCCTCTTCTCAAAAATGAGAAGTCCTAATCAAGATATGTAAAACATTAATAAAGGATTTTTATAATTATTTGTTTATATTAAAGCAAATATACTTTTCCTCTTTGCAAGCCTGACTTTGAAAGAGTCAGACCCTCACAGTTATTTTATAGACAAAAGTTTATTGCTGTGGTTTAGGTGTTTTCCATCCTTTTGTATGTTGCGCCCTATTATGTTTGCAACTACATAATAAAACAAGATAAATCCATTATGCGTATGTTGAATTTTTCAAAGTAAAGCTGTCTTCAAAGTTTTCTGTTCCCTTCCGCATTGCAAATTAAAGTTTAATTCTTGCTCTTTAAATGATAACAAAAAGTGATACTTTAACGTATATTGTCACTGAAACCAGTGAAATCAGGAAGGTCTGTGATTGCTTTTTAATTGTTTTCAAGTATTTTCCTTGGCTATTTTCATTATTGCTTTTGTTCCAGTCTTCTAGTCAGTAACATACGGTTACATATAAAGATCTTCCTAAGGAATAGGATGTTAGGCAGGAAAAAAATGTATAATTAAAAAATTCATCTCTTAAGAGGTTGAAAAGCTAAGAAGACAGTTTGCTATTATTGGCATAGTTAAGATGAGTTGAATGTTTTAGTTCTTATCCAAAGTGAAATGCTTGTAAAATGTGACAGTTCTTTCAAACAATGATTTTGGCTTATACCTTTCTACTCCAGTGAGATGAGTTACTTTACTGTCAATGAAACCTCAGACAAGTTTGGAGGGCATATCGATTTTAGGGTAGAAGGGTTAATGTTAGAAAGCCAAGGGATATTCTAAAACAGCACTCCCTATCATAACACTTAATTATACTTATGGCATATAAACATATAAATATGAATTGAGTGAGAAATGTGTGATATACACAATTGATTCAATGACAGCTAAAACCAGAAAACACTTCTCTACATTTATATAAACTAGTATATTTAATGAGGATTTAAATGTTTTTAGAATATATATTTTAACATTCATGTCAAAATATTACCTTATTTTTAAGTGATCAATTTTAATTTTTGTTTGTCATAGGACTTGAAATCTGGGCCTGGATGCTATTCCTCAGCTCTTCAGCTCAAGGCCAGTGCTCTACTATTTGAGCCACTGCCAGTTTTTTGGTGATAAGATTCTCATGGACTTTCCTTCCTAGACTTGCTATGAACAATGATTCTCAGATCTCAGCCTCCATAAAAGCTAGGTTTACAACCATGAGCCACTGGTGCCTACCTCCATAATTATTTTTTTACATATTTATGAAGAATTGAGTAGCATTCTCATACATTTATATGTTGTGTAATGATCAAACTATATTATCTACATTAGTTTCTTTATGTAACATTACTTTTTAGTGAGATTGCTCAAAACCTTAACTTTTGGTTGTGTTGAAATATCTATTCTTAACTATAATCATTTTGCTTATTGTGGTGTACAATTAAAATATTTACTTTTATTCATGAAGTCTGCTTATTAAAGTTATATAAAACATAGATAATAAAGTGAAAGAAATTCATGGATCCATTACTTGTTTTAAGAAAATAATTATGCCTTTTGTTTTCAATTATATTTCTGTTGGAATGTGTAATATTCATTGATTTAACAGTTAAATTGCTAACAGTAACATTATAACAAGTTGATTCAAACTTGAATTTGAAAATTGTATGCAGCACTTTCTTCTACCATATAATTAAAATAACAGTAAAGCAAAGCTTTACTGTTAGTGGCCCATGTGTAGAAACCTAGAAACAAGGAGGCTAAAACATGAAGATTTTTGTTCAATGTCAGTCTAAAAAGAAAAAATGTGAAAACGTACCTCCAATTTTCCAGCAAGAAGGAGAATGTGAGGATATTATTCAAAGAATAGAGTGTCACCATCCATGAGCAAAAAATCCAAGGGAGACTGTTAGGTTTTTAAAAAGAGGTAGCTGAGAAAGAACAGCACCAGCACGCACGTGGTATTCAGGTAAGGGGTAGGTTTATTCAGTAGACCTGCTGGGACCAGGCAAGGTTGGCACTCCACGTGGCTGGGAAAGAGAGGAAAGAGAGAAGAGAAGTGGTGTGGACATGAAGGCAGCAATGGAATCGATGGGCTGTGTCCACAGCAGACAGATGGGTTCGCAAAAGGCCGTCAAAACTGTGAGTATTCCTCAGAGAAAAAAGGGAAAAACAATCAGAAAAAGAAAAAGGGAAAAAAAACAGAGAGGAATCCCAGCTATCCTGACTTTAAGCCCTTTATCCGAGTCACAGGACCATTTATGTTAGGTTTTTAAAAAGAGGTATCCGAGTAAGAACAGCATCTCTCATGTGGTATTCAGATAAGGGGTAGGTTTATTCAGTAGACCTGCTGGGAAGTGGCGCTGTGGCTCAAGTGGTAGAGCGCTCACCTTGCGCTGAAGAGCTCAGGCAGGGACAGCACCCAGGCCCAGAGTTCAAGCCCTATGATCAACAAAAGAAAAGAAGTGTGAACTTTCACCAGGCACTAGTGTCTCATGCCTGTAATCCTATCTACTCAGGAGGTTGAGATCTGAGGATCATGGCACCATTTATGTTAGGTTTTTAAAAAGAGGTAGCCGAGTAAGAACAGCACCATGCACATGGTATTCAGGTAAGGGGTAGGTTTATTCAGTAGACCTGCTGGGACCAGGCAAGACTGGCACTCCACGTGGCTGGGAAAGGCCTGGGAATGAGAGAGAGCTGGGAAATAGGAAAGAGAGAGGAAAGAGCTAGAAAAGAGCAGAGAGAGCAGAGAGAGAGAGAGCAGAGCGAGTTAGAAAAGACCAGAGAGAGGGGAAGCTGAGTAAGAACAGCAGCACTCATGTGGTATTCAGATAAGGGGTAGGTTTATTCAGTAGACCTGCTGGGACCAGGCAAGGTTGGCACTCCATGTGGCCTGGGAAGGAGAGAGAGCTGGGAAAGAGAGAAAAGAGAGAGAGCAGAGAGAGCTAGAAAAAAGCAGCGAGAGATAGAAAAGAGCAGTGAGAGAGTGTCTATGCCTGCGCTAGGCTTTATGTAGGGTATTCAGATGTGACCTCAGCAGATGCAGATGTGACATCTCCCAGTGTCCCAGTTGCCTAGGTAACACAGGTACTGTGTGGAGACTTTGCTGCGAGGAGGGTGGAGTCTGCTGGCCATCCAGGAGCGGACCTTACAGAGACCATCAAACACTAAGTTCAAACCCAAAAAATGGCATATTCACACAAGAGAGCATTAAAAAAGTACTATGAACATCAATAATGAAGAAAAAAGAGTAGAAAAGATCATGAGAAATGTTTTGTAAACACCTAGAGACAAATCATTTCACTGAATTTTGATTCAGAGAGAGAAAAGTCCACAGTCTCATTTTTACAATCTTATTGTACTCATTGTATTCATTTATGTTGGAACCTGGCTATTGGGTAATACACGACTGAGTAGCTTCAATTAGCTGACATAGTAGAGATTGTCTGTGACTATGCACCCCACTCTGCAAAAAGCTAAAATCCTGCTTCTTAATTTAAATAAAACCTCATGTTAGAGACTGTTGAGTCCACATAGACAGGGTCCTTATTTTGAATCTTCACACCAGTGCTTTTGTTTATAACTACTCCTGCTTTACCGCCCTTCCCTTGTGCAATTATACCTAACTTAGCAGGCACCAAGCAAAGCTTTGAACAACAACCTCTGCCTTAATCCCTAATTTCACAAGCTAACTATGTCTTAGCATTAGATGTTTTCTTACTAATCCCCACCAGAACACTCTTTTATTTATGTAAGCCCACTATAAATATTCTAGTTATAAAAGGGATTAAGGATTTAGCATTGGCTGAAGCTCTCATCTGTAGGTTTGTTCCCTAATAAATCTGTGCTACACTATCTCTTTTTTTTCTCCATGGCTTTTGAGTTGTCCAATGATGGATTGGGTTTGATGTAATCCAATTTATCCAGATTTACTTCGATTTGTTGTGATTCGGGAACTTTGGAAGTTTTGACCTGTGCCCAGGAGCCCTCGTGCCTTCCCTAACTCATCCTGTAATATTTTGAAGCCATCTGGTCTTACATTAAAGTCTTTGATCCATTTGGAATTGATTCTGTAGCTGGAGGATGTTTAAGGATCTAACTTAAGTTTTCTGTGTATAGCCAATTCTACCAACACAATTTTTGAAGAGGCTATCTTTCTTCCATCCTGTGTTTCTGGCTCCCCTATCAAGGATTATGTGCCTACAGGAGTGGATTCATTTCTGGGTCTAAAATTCTGTTTTATTGATGGAATTCTGTACTTCCATCAAAAAGAATGGCATTACCCCAATCCTGCGGAAATGGATAGAGTTGAAAAAATTGATATTAAGTAAAATAAGCCAGATCAAGAGAAATCTATGCTGCATGGTTTTCCTCATTTATAATAACTAGAATATGTTCATAAATCTACAAGTTAATCCAATAGCTAGTAAAAGACAAATAATTACAATTGTACATGACCAACCGCAATCTAAGCATTCATATAGTGAGAACAAGGGAAAATATTCTTAGGAGATGATCACAATGGCTCAATAGCTATGATCATATAAAATTGTACTTATTGAAATGAACTCTAACAATCAATTATACATATGAAATACATATATCTGCATATAATTTTAAAAGATGTAATAAACATAAAAAGATTCCCTATAGACTCAAAAGCAAAATTCTAAATGTAAAAGATAAAATTGAGGAAACTTTTCAACACATAAATTAAAATATCTTGAGGAAAAAATAGAAGAGAAAAGATGAAAAGTAGAATAGCTAACTATTGAAGAATTCATAAACGATTTCCAAAACTATACAAAGAGCTGGGACATAGTTCAGTTGTAGAAGTAGAGTCATATTTACAAAATCATGGGTTCAATCTCAAAAAAGGTCTAATAATAAGTTAATAAATTGTAAGAATAAATAAAATAATTACTTGGAATAAATGCTTTCATATTAGAGAGGCCTTAATCCTAAACAAAATATTGTCAACTCTTGTACCCAATAACATGCATCTACAAGATTAAAGAGGAAATAGTTGTCCTTCTCTGTCCTTTCCTCTCGTCTTCTGTTTTCTTCTTTTCTTTTTTCCTTTGGCACTCTGATGCTTGAAGTTGCTAAGGCTCTGACCACTTTAGAGTATATTTCAGATGAGTTCTTACTTTTTGGCCAAGCCTTCCTTGAGCAATGATTTCTTACCTATGGCTTCCACAAATGTGAGATAACAGTGAAATTACACCTATATCAAACATTCTCTGTTGTAGTTTCTCACTATTGGTTTTTTTTTTTTTTGTTTTGTTTTTTTTGGTCAGAACTGGCCCTAGATCCCAGTCTTCTAAATTTCTACCTTCTAATTAGCAAGATATATTTTATCGCAAGCTTGGACCCAGACTATTTTTCAATGTAAACATGCAATATTGTTTTCTGTTTTCTAAATATCATTACATTTTATTGGGGTTGCTATGGATCTTTATGGTATTATAAGAAGAGCACAGAGAAATCCCTTGAAAAAATTTTTCCACTTTCTTTAAATATTTATTGTATGATATCACAAGTAGGACATTAATATTTCACAAGTACCTTATGCAGACTTCAGTTGTTTTATTTTGTACACATATTAAGTCCTATATAATTTTATCAACTGTATTTTTTCAGATTCTTTTTTTTCCCCCCAAAATGTCTCTCTTTTGCTTCCCTTTTATAATTAAACCCACTACTTCCCTTGGTCCCATCCCAAACTTGTTTCATCCTGGCAACCGATACTTTTTCTCTGACATCTAGATCATGCAGTAAATGAGCTTTTAGGATTACCTTCAAATCTGTGGTAGATTATTCCCCATGATTGTAAGCCTTAAGGCAAATCGAGTTGCTCTTTTGGTTTTGGTATTAGGGAATGTAGCACAATTTATTTTCCATTCACCTGAAGAAAGCCTGAATTCATTTCCATTTCTTTAACTAGAGGAAATGATGCTGCTATAAACCTGTGTTTTGGTCTTTGGCTGAATGTTATATTTTTTTTTCAATGAGATAAAGCTGGAAGAGCTCAATTCCTGTGCTATATGGTACTTGCATATTCTAGGAACCTGTCAAAATATTTTCAGAAGTGGTTTTCCTATTTGACATTCCTGCCAGCATCCAGCTTCTCTCTTTCTTGATAACATTTAGTATGGTCAGTATCAAATTTTTATGTGAAGTAATTCTCATACATATTTTGTGATGGCATTTTAGTTTTAATGTGCATTTATTTGATCTCTGATGATGCTTTTCTTGTGCTTATTTTTCTTTTTTTAATTTAATTTTATTTTATTTGAGAACATACTGTACAGAGGGGTTACAATTACATGGGCAGGATAATGCATACATTTCTTACCAAGCATTGTACCCTCCTCCTTTGTTTACCCTTCACCTCCCTTCCCAGCCTCCCCCCTCCCCCTCACCCAATCATACCTCCCCTCCCCCCCACACCGACATTGTAAAGCTGGTTTTGACATGACATTTTGTACTTCTCATTGTTGCAACAGGTCCACCTGAATCCTTAAACGACTTGTTTGTCCCCGTCTCCTCCACATGTTATACTGACATCAAATATAGTGAAAGCGAGGGTTACACTGTGGGGGAGGGACATACAAAGCAACAAAGAAATAATCTTATAAATGCGTTAGAAACACATACATGAAAGAAACAAAAACATTAAAATACATATTTAAGGGTTCGTTTTCCTAACATCACATTATCTGACCTTTTCCGCTTGACTCATACCTATACTAGATATTGCAAATAAGGGAAACCATGAGACCTATGTTTCTTTGGGCCTGGCTTAATTCATTTAATATAATTTTTTCCAAGCCTTTCCATTTCCTAACAAATGGGGAAATGTCATTCTTTCTGATGGAGGCATAGAATTCCAAATTTTCTTGATCCATTCATCTACTGAGGGGCATCTGGGTTGGTTCCATATCTTAGCTATGGTAAATAATGCTGCAAGAAAAATAGTTGTGCTGGTAGCTTTAGTGTGGTCTTTCTTGTAAACATTAGGGTAAATGCCCAAAAGTGGGATTGCTGGGTCATAGGGGAGTTCTATGTGAAGTCTTTTGAGGAACCTCCATACTGATTTCCAAAGTGGTTGAACAAGTTTACATTCCCACCAACAATGAAGTAAGGTTCCTTTCTGTCCACATCCCCTCCAGCATCTGTTGTTGTTAGAGTTCTTGATTTTTGCCGTTTTAACTGGAGTGAGGTGATATCTCAATGTTGTTTTGATTTGCATTTTTTTATGGCTAGGGATGTTGAACATTTCTTCATGTGTCTATTGGCCATCCGTCTTTCTTCTTTAGAGAAGCTTCTCTTTAAGTCTTTCACCCACTTATTTATTGGGCAGTTGTTTCTTTGAGGATTTGTTGTTGGGTGGTTTAATTTTTTGAGTTCCAAGTATATTTTAGATATGAGACCCTTGTCCGTTGTATGGCTAGTAAAGATCTTCTCCCAGTCCGTGGGCTTTCTATTGATCTTGCTAGCTATGTCCTTTGCCCTGCAGAAGCTCTGCAGCCTTATGCAATCCCATTTGTCCAACCTTTCTTTGATTTGTTGTGTTTCCGGACCCCTATTCAGAAAATTTCGGCCTGAGCCAAGGAGACCTAGGGTTTCTCCTATTCCATCCTGTAATGTTTTCAGAGTGTCTGCTTTGAGTTCAAGGTCTTTGATCCATTTGGAGTTGATTCTGGTGCAGGGTGAAATATAAGGATCTAGCTTTAGTTTTCTACATGTAGGTAACCAATTTTGCCAGCACCATTTACTGAAGAGGCTGTCTTTCTGGTTCATTTCTGGGTTTTCAATTCTGTTTCATTGGTCCTGAGGTCTGTTCTTATGCCAATAACAAGCTGTTTTGATTACTATGGCTTTACAGTAGAGTTTGAAATTTGGTATTGATATTCCTCCAGCAGTGTTCATTCCGTTGAGGAGCGTTTTTGCTATTCGGTGTCTTTTATTGTTCCATATGAATTTTTGGATTGCCTCTTCTATTTCCTTGAAGAATGAAGGTGGAATTTTGATAGGTATTGCGTTGAATTTGTAGATAGCCTTGGGAAGTATTGCCATTTTCACGATGTTAATCTTTCCAATCAAGGAGCATGGGAGGTTTGGCCATTTTTTAAGTTCTGTGTTGATTTCCTTTTTCAAGATTTTAAAGTTTTCATCATAGAGGTCCTTCACTTTTTAGTTAAGTTAATTCCTAGGTATTTTATTTTATTTTAATTTTATTTTATTTTATTTGAGAACATTCTGTACAGAGGGGTTACAATTACATGGGCAGGATAACACATACATTTCTTACCAAGCATTGCAGCCTCCTCTAGGTATTTTATTTTTTGTGGGGCTATTACAAATGGAGTTGCTTTCCTAATTTCAGCCACACTTTTCTCATTGTTGGCATACAGAAAAGCCATTGATTTTTGGAGGTTAATTTTATAACCTGCTACTTTGCCAAAGTTTTGAATCAGCTTGAGTAATTTGGGAGTGGAGTCTATGGGATTTTTTAAATACAAGATCATGTCATCTGCAAAGAGGGAGAGTTTTATTTCTTCTTTCCCTATTTGGATCCCCTTTATGTCTGTATCTTGTCTTATTGCTGTAGCTAGGCATTCTAATACTAGATTGAAGAGAAGTGGAGAGAGTGGGCATCCTTGTCTTGTTCCTGAGTTAAGAGGAAATGGCTTTAGTTTTTCACCATTGAGTATAATGCTGGCTGTAGGTTTGTCATATACAGCCTTTATTGTATTGAGGAATGTTCCATGGATTCCTAATTTTTCCAAAACCTTCATCATAAAGGGGTGTAGGATCTTGTCGAATACTTTTTCTGCGTCTATTGAGATAACCATGTGGTTATCTCAGTATTCTTGCTCCTGTTGATGTGATGAATAATATTAATTGATTTGCGTATATTGAACCAGCTTTGCATCCCTGAAATGAATCCTGTTTGATCATGGTGTATGATTTTTTGGATGAATTGTTGAAGTTGGTAGGCCAAAATTTTGTTGAGAAGTTTTGCATCAATGTTCATCAAAGAAATGGGTCTATAGTTCTCTTTCTTTGATGAGTCCCTGCCTGGTTTTGGGATGAGAGTTATGATGGCTTCATAGAATGTGTTCGGTAGTGAGCTTTCTCTTTCAATTTCATTGAAGAGTTGGAGGAGAATTGGGTGAGCTCTGCTTTGAAGGCCTTGTAAAATTCCACTGTAAAACCATCTGGTCCTAGACTTTTCTTAGCTGGGAGGTATCTTATTGCTGTTTCTATTTCAATGCTTGATATGGGCCTGTTAAGATAGTTTAACTCATCTTGGTTTAGTTTTTTTTTGTTTGTTTGTTTTTTAAATTTTTTTTTTTGTTTTTTTTAAATTTTATTTTATTTTATTTGAGAACATACTGTACAGAGGGGTTACAATTACATGGGCAGGATAATGCATACATTTCTTACCAAGCATTGCAGCCTCCTCCTTTGTTTACCCTTCACCTCCCTTCCCAGCCTCCCCCTCCCTCCCAACCAATCATACCCCCCTTCCCCCCCCCACCAACATTGTAAAGCTGGTTTTGACATGACATTTTGTACTTCTCATTGTTGCAACAGGTCCACCTGAATCCTTAAACGACTTGTTTGTCCCCATCTCCTCCACATGTTATACTGACATCAAATATAGTGAAAGAGGGGGTTACACTGTGGGGGAGGGACATACAAAGCAACAAAGAAATAATCTTATAAATGCGTTAGAAACACATGCATGAAAGAAACAAAAACATTAAAATCCATATTTAAGGTTTTGTTTTCCTAACATCACATTATCTGACTTTTTCCGCTTGACTCATACCTATACTAGATATTGCAAATAAGGGAAACCATGGGACCTATGTTTCTCTGGGCCTGGCTTACTTCACTTAATATAATTTTTTCCAAGCCTTTCCATTTCCTAACAAATGGGGAAATGTCATTCTTTCTGATGGAGGCATAGAATTCCATTGTGTATATATACCACATCTTCTTGATCCATTCATCTACTGAGGGGCATCTGGGTTGGTTCCATGTCTTAGCTATGGTAAATAATGCTGCAATAAACATAGCTGTGCTGGTAGCTTTAGTGTGGCCTTGTTTGTGATCATTTGGGTAAATGCCCAAAAGTGGGATTGCTGGGTCGTTGGGGAGCTCTATGTGGAGTCTTTTGAGGAACCTCCATACTGCTTTCCAAAGTGGTTGAACAAGTTTACATTCCCACCAACAATGAAGTAAGGTTCCTTTCTGTCCACTTCCCCTCCAGCATCTTTTGTTGTTAGAGTTCTTGATTTTTGCTGTTCTAACTGGAGTGAGGTGATATCTCAATGTTGTTTTGATTTGCATTTCTTTTATGGCTAGGGATGTTGAACATTTCTTCATGTGTCTATTGGCCATCCTTCTTTCTTCTTCAGAGAAGCTTCTCTTTAAGTCTTTTGCCCACTTACTTATTGGGCAGTTGTTTCTTTGAGGATTTGTTGTTGGGTGGTTTAATTTTTTGAGTTCCAAGTATATTTTAGATATGAGACCCTTGTCCGTTGTATGGCTAGTAAAGATCTTCTCCCAGTCCGTGGGCTTTCTATTGATCTTGCTAGCTATGTCATTTGCCCTGCAGAAGCTCTGCAACCTTATACAATCCCATTTGTCCAGCCTTTCTTTGATTTGTTGTGTTTCCGGGTCTCTATTCAGAAAATTTCGGCCTGAGCCAAGGAGACCCAGGGTTTCTCCTATTCCATCCTGTAATGTTTTCAGAGTGTCTGCTTTAGTTCAAGGTCTTTGATCCATTTGGAGTTGATTCTGGTGCAGGGTGATATATAAGGATCTAGCTTTAGTTTTCTGCATGTAGTTAACCAGTTTTGCCAGCACCATTTACTGAAGAGGCTGTCTGTCTTCCATTCTATTGTTTTAGCTCCCTTATCGAAGATTAGATGGCTATAGGTCTGTATGTTCATTTCTGGGTTTTCAATTCTATTCCATTGGTTCTGAGGTCTGTTCTTATGCCAATACCATGCTGTTTTGATTACTATGGCTTTATAGTAGAGTTTGAAATTTGGTATTGATATTCCTCCAGCAGTGTTCTTTCCGTTGAGGAGCGTTTTTGCTATTCGGGGTCTTTTATTGTTCCATATGAATTTTTGGATTGCCTCTTCTATTTCCTTGACGAATGAGGTTGGAATTTTGATAGGTATTGCGTTGAATTTGTAGATAGCCTTGGGAAGTATTGCCATTTTCACGATGTTAATCTTTCCAATCCAGGAGCATGGGAGGTTTTGCCATTTTTTAAGTTCTGTGTTGATTTCCTTTTTCAAGATTTTAAAGTTTTCATCATAGAGGTCCTTCACTTCTTTAGTTAAGTTAATTCCTAGGTATTTTATTTTTTGGGGGGCTATTACAAATGGAGTTGCTTTCCTAATTTCAGCCACACTTTTCTCATTGTTGGCATACAGAAAAGCCATTGATTTTTGGGGGTTAATTTTATAACCTGCTACTTTGCCAAAGTTTTGAATCAGCTTGAGTAATTTGGGAGTGGAGTCTATGGGATTCTTTAAATACAAGATCATGTCATCTGCAAAGAGGGAGAGTTTTATTTCTTCTTTCCCTATTTGGATCCCCTTTATGTCTGCATCTTGTCTTATTGCTGTAGCTAGGCATTCAAATACTAGATTGAAGAGAAGTGGAGAGAGTGGGCATCCTTGTCTTGTACCTGAGTTAAGAGGAAATGGCTTTAGTTTTTCACCATTGAGTATAATGCTGGCTGTAGGTTTGTCATATACAGCCTTTATTGTATTGAGGAATGTTCCATGGATTCCTAATTTTTCCAAAACCTTCATCATAAAGGGGTGTTGGATCTTGTCGAATGCTTTTTCTGCATCTATTGAGATAACCATGTGGTTCTTATTCTTGCTCCTGTTGATGTGATGAATAATATTAATTGATTTGCGTATATTGAACCAGCTTTGCATCCCTGAAATGAATCCTGTTTGATCGTGGTGTATGATTTTTTGGATGAATTGTTGAAGTCGATTGGCCAAAATTTTGTTGAGAAGTTTTGCATCAATGTTCATCAAAGAAATGGGTCTATAGTTCTCTTTCTTTGATGAGTCCCTGCCTGGTTTTGGGATGA
Organism: Dipodomys spectabilis; assembly: GCF_019054845.1. Lineage (NCBI taxonomy): Eukaryota > Metazoa > Chordata > Mammalia > Rodentia > Heteromyidae > Dipodomys > Dipodomys spectabilis. Next base: position 109,324 of record NW_024871067.1, read on the forward strand.
GGGTTATGATGGCTTCATAGAATGTGTTCGGTAGTGAGCTTTCTCTTTCAATTTTATTGAAGAGTTGGAGGAGAATTGGTGTGAGCTCTGCTTTGAAGGCCTTGTAAAATTCCGCTGTAAAACCATCTGGTCCTGGACTTTTCTTAGCTGGGAGGTCTCTTATTGCTGTTTCTATTTCAATGCTTGATATGGGCCTGTTAAGATAGTTTACCTCATCTTGGTTTAGTTTTGGCATGTCAATATTTGCTAGGAAGAGGTCCATTTCTGTCAAGTTCTCAAACTTATTAGCATAAAGTTTTGAGAAGTATTCCCTTATAATGTTCTGAATCTTGCTTGTTTCCGTGGTGATGTTTCCATTCTCATCTCTGAGTTTATTAATTTGGGTGTGTTCTCTTCTTTTTCTGATAAGATTTGCTAAGGGTCTGTCAATTTTGTTAAGTTTTTCGAAGAACCAACTCTTTGTTTTGTTGATTCTTTCTATAGTTTTTTTGGATTCTAATTCATTTAATTCTGATTTAATTTTGATTATTTCTTTCCGTCTACTGGATTGGGGTTTATCTTGCTGCTCTTTTTCAAGGAGGTTTAGATGTGTCATTAAATTGTCAGTTTCAGATCTCTCCAATTTGTTGATGTAGGAGCTCAGAGCTATAAACTTGCCTCTGAGTACTGCCTTTGCTGTGTCCCAGAGGAGCTGGTAATTTGTGTGTTCATTTTTGTTGAATAGCATGAACATTTGAATTTCCTTTCTAATCTCTTCCATGACCCACTCATGATTCAGCAGTGTGTTGTTCAGCCTCCATGTGATACCGGACTTTCTTTGGTGGCTTTTGATGTTGAGTTCTAATTTTATTCCCTTGTGGTCAGAGAGAATGCAAGGTATAACTACAATGGTTCTGAATTTAGACAAGTTTGCTTTGTGGCCTAAAATGTGGTCTATTTTAGAAAACGTTCCATGTGCTGCTGAGAAAAACGTGTATTCTGATGCTGCTGGGTGAAATGTTCGGTAGATGTCTGTTAAGTCTAGTTGATCTAGGCAGCTGTTTAGATCTGCGGTTTCTCTGTTGATTTTTTGCCGTGTGGTGTGTTACAATCCCCAACGATTAATGTCTTTGGATCTATATGGGATTTGAGGAAAGTAGTGTTTCTTTGATAAATTTGGGTGCTCCATTGTTTGGCGAATAGATATTTAGAATTGTAATATCCTCCTGAAGGAGAGATCCTTTAATTAGTATGTAGCGACCTTCTTTATCTCTTCTCGCGAATTTTAAGTTGAAGTCTATTTTATCTGATATTAGGATTGCAACTCCCGCCTGTTTATGGGGGCCGTTTGCTTGGTAGATTTTGTTCCAGCCTTTAACATTGAAAATGTGTTTGTTTTTATGGGCAAGGTGTGACTCCTGCAGGCAGCAGATAGAAGGGTCTTGTTTTTTAATCCAACTAGACAGTCTATGTCGCTTAATTGGAGAGTTCAGTCCGTTAACGTTAAGAGATAGGACTGAGATGTATTTGGGAGTTCCTGCCATGTCATCTACCTTCTTGGGGGCTGCGAAAACTGGGTTCTTCCTATGGTTCTTGGATTCTCAGTTTGGGTGTAGTTTCTTTGCCTTTATTGCGGTCTTGTTGGTTTTCTATGTGTAGGACATCTTTAAGAATCTTTTGTAGGGCTGGTTTGGTGGAGATGTATTGTTTCAATTTTTCTTTGCTATGGAAGGTTTTTATTTGGCCTTCAGTTATGAAGGAGAGTTTAGCTGGGTACAGTATTCTTGGTTGATAGTTGTTTGTTTTTAGGGCATGGCATACATCCTTCCAGGCTCTTCTTGCTTTGATTGTCTCTGCTGAGAAATCTGAGGTGATTCTAATTGGTTTCCCTTTATAGGTGATTACCCTTTTCTCCTTGACAGCTTTAAGGATCTTTTCCTTGTTCTGAGTTGATCCTGTGTGGATTATAGTGTGACGGTGGGATGTCCTATTCTGGTCTGGTCTATTTAGGGTTCTAAAGGCTTCTTGGATCTGAACAGGCCTATGTTTTTCCATGTTTGGGAAGTTCTCTGCTAGGATCCTGTTAAACAAATTTCCTAGACCATTAACTTCTGTTTCTAGGTGCTCCTCTACACCCATTATCCTTAGATTAGGCCTTCTGATGGTGTCTTCCAGGTGTTGGATAGATCTATCATATTTCTTGGACTTGTCTTGGATGGTTGTATGTTCTTTCTCTATAATATCTAGGCTGTCTTCAATCCCTGAGATTCGATCTTCTGCATGGTCTAACCTGCTGTCAAGACTCTCTACTTTGTTTTTTATCTCTTTTCCTTCTAGGTGGTCAGCTTTGATGGCTTCAAGTTCTTTGTTGAAGCTCTGTTTTACGTCTTGTATGAATTTCTTTACTTCCTTAATTTGGTGTTCAGTGTTTGTCCTCAAATCACTTAGTTGATTGGTTATGGTTTCTTTGGACTCCCATTCCTTTTGTTGGGTTCCATTCAGCATTCCCTTTGTGGTCTCCCTGACTTCCTTCAGCTCTTTGTTAATGGATTCCATGAATGCCTTTAGTGATCTTTGTGTGTCCTCTACCTGGTCTCTCAATTCCTGTATTACTCTTTGATTAGCTTACTCCCGTTCGTGGGATTCCTGCAGTTCTCTTTGAGTGTTCTCAGCCTGCTCACGCCATTCCTCCCTTTCTCTTTGAGTATTTTCAAGTTGTTCACGCAAATCCTGTATCAGTTTTTGAGTAGCTTCCTCACGCTTATGATATTCCTGTATAAACTTCTGGGATGCCTCTTCTCTCTCCCTATCACGCTCATACAGAGTCCTTTGTAAGTTGTCAAACTTCTCATTTATCATGTTTGCCACCAGTGTTTGTAGAGCTATTTGGGAACTCTCCTCTGGATTATTCATTATCTCTTCTAACCCCTGATTATCAAGATTTGGAATCTGATACCCGAATTTGCCATTTTTCTTGTGTTTTTTCCAGCTTACTCTGCCCATTTGAGATGAAGACAGCACCAGTTTTGTGCTAGAACACTATCTTAAGGCAACCATCAACCAAAGTTTGCATTTGTACAGTCAATAGTCTACAGATACAATCTAGTTCAACAGATACATCTATTCGACATCAAACAACTATATGTTAAAGGACTTCGAACCGCAGAGAAGAATTTGGAAAACCAGAAATTATTAGGCTTAGGGAGAGATGTGGGTAAAAAATAGGAATAGATTGGTGTGGGGAGGCACAGGGAGAGTTAACTATGCCCTAATCACAATGCAGGAAATAGGTTGGGTAGGATGCAAGTAGAGAGAGAGAGAAAAAGAAGAAAGGGAAAGGGGAATGAAAAGAGACCAGAAAACAAATAGAAACGTAAAAATTAATGTTATTACAGAGATTAAAAGACCATCTATTTAGAGAGGAATGTGAATATGTTGAGAGAAAGGGAGGGACATAGAGGAGATGTGAAAAACTTTAAAAAAATTGTTAAAATATTATATAGGTATAAAGAGGTAGTACTGCTATTAATGAATTTAAGTCTCAGAGGTTTTGAATTGAGTAATAAGTTTGTGGATTAAGTGTGTACCCAATGGGGGATAGGGTCTACTAGTTAACTACGGGTTTATCTGAGGATGTGCAGGACAAGAGTTAAGTCACATAAAGAAGAACAAAAGAGGAAAAGGTGGAAAGGATAGGAAAGTGAGAAGAAAAGATCAGAAGTTCAGTAGAGCTAGACAGAAAACAAAAAGATAATTAAGAATGAAAGAAAAAGAGAAAGAAGACAAGAAAAGAAAGGAAAACACACATTCACGTATTCCTAAAATAAAAATTAAGAGGAGAAAAAAAAAGTTACTGGAAAACAATTATTTTTTCAGAAGAGGCAACAATTAAAGATTAATAAAAGGAAAATTTATATATATATATATATGTATATATATATATATATCTATATATAAGGTAACAAAAAACAAAAAAAAAAAAAAGAAGAAGAAGAAAAAAAAGTTCTTTGATTTTTTTGATTTTTTTGGAGGGGTGGGAAGAATCCTGTATCTCCCTTTTGTCTGTAACCAGAGTCTTGTTGGAGTCTCTGGTCAGCTTGAGGTCCTGTGGCTTGATTGGTTTCTTAAGTCAGTTTGTTCGAACAGGCAGAAAAATGCTCTGCTTTTCCCAAGATTTTGAGATCCCCCTCCCAGGTTAGTTTACTGGGAGGGTGATCTGCTTTGAGAATCACAAAAGAGGGGGATGCAGTGATGAGGCTAGGTTCTGGGTAGAGTTGAGGCCTTTCAACAAACAGTAGCTTTTCCCTTGGCTATTTTGTGAAAAAAACTCACAGCACCCTGCCTGGAGCCATTCTCAGGATTTCTGTTTTTCAATTGATTGTGGTGGCTGCTAGAGGGAGGGGCAGCCTCTGGCTCTGGTTACCCAGTGAGGAGAGCCACTCCAATGGCTGGCGCCTGAGCTGGGTGACTTTTCCCTGGATGGAACTGAGTCTGTGAGGTCACTTCGCCGTTAAGTTCTTGTGACCTGCTAAATGACTCGTTTTATTCCAAGGCCTGAGCTGGAGCTAGCCGCTCCTCCGAGCTTTGTCGGTATCCAAGATGGAGATCACCGGTGCTGGGGGTGGGGGGTGGTCTTCCCTCCTCTGCTCCCTGAGAAGGAGTGAGGACGTCGGGCTTCTACTCACGTCGAGTCTTGGATCCTGGGTCGTCTCTGGTCTGCAAAGTGCAGGATGAAGTTGTCCGCTCCTTGTCGGTTCTTGCTGTTGTTGAGTAGAATCCGCTCGTTCGCTGCGTCTGGCTCCTTCATCCCGGACTGTGTCTCAGGTATGCCCCCGCGGTGGTGGTTGCCGCCGCGACCCTGCCACTGCAGCGGCAGCTGCTGGCAAGTGCTCAGATGTGTCTGCTTGGCTTCCCCTCTCTTGACTAACTCTCTGTCCTGTGATGGCACACTTGGTGTGATTCTCTGGCTTGGGACTGTTCACTGGAACTCTGAAACTGCTTTCTATGCAAGAGCTTGTTCAGATTCCAGCTTCTCCTCCGCCATCTTCCCGGAACTCCCCTTGAGAGGGATTTTCACACCTGCACCTGTTTCATTGGGACATGCTGATTCTGCATTACATTTATGATGAGGATCTTGTCAATGTCTTGGCGTTTTTCTCTAGTAGCTCCTGTTTCTTGTATTACACTTGCATGTATATTTATGATGTCTTTGAACTGTTTTAACTCTTCTGTTTTTTTTTTTTCTGCCGAATGCTCTTTTTTCCTGGATATTCCCCATCAGAATATGTTTGTCCTTAACTCTTTCTGAAGAGTAACAATCTATTTCTTGATCCTGATATTGTTCTGCTCACTTTTCTTGGCCTCCTCTTCTATGACACAGCAATTCGATGTCTGTTCTGTCTACTGCGCTTTCAGTTCTTTCTCTGTTGCTTTGAATTTTTGCTCAAACCTTTCAAAGGTAACAACCTAATACAGTCTTGTATCATGACCACCTCCTTTTACTGGGCCTTGATTTCACTGCAGTTTCAGGACCTTCTCCTGATCTTGCTTGTAGTCAGCAAGGATGGAAGCATTGTGTCCTGTTCCTACTTCAGCCTCTGACCTGTGGGCTCCACCTTTGCATCAGGCTCACCTAGACTATGTACTTGGATTTCATTTGATTTTGAGTTTTTCTCAAGTTCATATTAAGGATTTTGTTCTTGTTTTTCACTCTCACAATTCCGTGATTTATATTTTCAAATCTTTGCTTCACATCTGATAATTTTTTCTTACTTTTCTCCAGTGTACTGTTTAATGCAATTTTAACCTATTTGTAGGTTTTGACTGGCATATATTGGAGATTTATAGTCTTTTTAAGCCTGTGTTTTCAAACAGAAGTGTGTGAAATTTTTCATCGCCACATTTTTTTCTTAAGTTCACAGGGCTGAGTTTTAAGTTGAACACAGTTGGATTTCAGAGCCCTAAGCTCATTTGCATTTTTCTCAGGAGATATGTTTCCGGTGGCAACCAGCTTACTTAACATGTCATTTTTAATCTTTCTGCTCCTTGGAAATTTATTTTTCCTTTGTCTGTTTTGCTTCCAATAAGCACACTGATCTAGTCCGAGAGGTTCCTTACTGATACTTGCAAATGAATTATACTGTCTTCACCATGAGTGTCTTGACCCCTGTCCTGGTGCAACTACTACAACTTGAATCCCATTGTTAGACTGTTTTTCTTCCAGGGTATCTCTGTTATCAAACACCTGCTGGGCAACTGCTACCAACTCAGATAACACCTTTCCCTCAAATCCTTATAAATTTTGAAGCTTTTTTCTAATACCTGGGGCCAAGGGTGTAATGAAGGCTAGATTTAGTGCTCTCTGATTATCCAAGGCCTCAGGATCTATAGGTATATAGTGCCTATATGACTTTTGGAGACTTTCTAGAAAAACATTATGGGACTCACTGGGAGCTGTAGTCTCATTCACCTTAATTAAATTAGTTGGCTTCCTAGCCACTGCCCTTACCCTGCTAACAGAGTCTTGAGGTAATTGGTAAGCACATCCTTACCTTGATTACTGTTGTAGGCCCAGCTTGGGTGATTCTGATGAAAGACTTGCTCCAATCGGACTGGGTCTTCAGTGGAGGAACCACCATGTCCAAGGACTGCCTTCAAGCCACTATGCTGGAATTGCTCCCTTCCTCCCAGGTGGAATGTACCTGTAAAGTTGCTGACAATCATCCCAGGTTGGCTGATGTTTAAAAAATACTGTCTGTAATAAGGAGATGAGCCCCTGGGATTTTTCAGAAAAGGATGGATTTTGCTGTTTCCACTTATGCAGATCACTAATTGTAAAGGGAACATCTATTAGAAAGGTGATTTGTGCACCATCTCCTCAGTGTGCCTGTCATAAGGGTAATAAGGGGATGGTACCACCTTAGGCTGGTACAAGACACTAATTCCGGTATGAAGGGACTGAACATAAGAGGGGCTGATGGCTTAGATTAGGAGGAAGTGTACACCAATTTGTCTTCTTGTGGGGGATCCTGTAACACCAGAGGGAAGATTTTTCAGTTACAGGAACTTTAGGCTATTACCCCAGATGACTGGATGAAGACCTTGAGGAACTCGAGGAGGACTAAGATGACCCCCAGATTAGGTCCCAGATGGCTTCTAAAGGAAGCCCCAGATAAACTCTCAAGAAGGCCCAAGATGGCCTCTCAAAGATGGCCTCTGAGATTATCCAAGGTATCCTCTGGAGGAGGTCCAAATGGCCACAGATAAGCTCCAAAATAGGCTTCAAAATCAGGCTGACAAATTTGCTGACTCCCTGCATGGTTCTGAAATGCACTTTTCTTTTTTTGCTGGACATGAGCCTCAACTCTGGGCCTGGGCCCTGTCCCTCAGCTCTTCAACTCAAGCCTAGTTCTCTACCACTTGAGCCACAGCACCACTTTCAGCATTTTCTGCTTATGTGGTTCTGAGGAATGGAAGCCAGGGCCTCATGCATGCAAAGCAAGCACTCTACCACTGATCTACCTTCCTAGCCCAGAAATGACTCTTATCTCTGTTGGTTGACAGGAAACAAAGACTCAAGGGAGGCTCTCACCCCTGAGGGATAAGACAGTCACATACCAGGAGGTTTTATGAGGGGCCAAGGCCCAATGTCGTTCAGATGGATTATCTAATTGAGGTCTCCAAAATTTAAGTCCTGTAAGGCGTGAGACAATCCATTAAGGCATGATTAAGATAATAAACACATTTATTTACACTGGAAAGGGGCCTGTGTCTATCTTGTGCTGGGCTGGATACCCAGGCCAAGAGCAATGTTGAACACCAAACCTCAGACATTCAATGGGCAGCACTGCCCTTTGTTATTTAGCCTGCAAACCATCAAATGCAAAATTATGAACTCCAAACTTCAAGGACAAGGCTGTTTCCTTTTCCCTTACTTACACCTCTGCAGACCTGTCCTTCCTTTCAGGTCTTTCTCTTTCCTCCTTTTCAGGACTGTCTAATTTCCACAGGTCTGTGTTGCTCTGCCCATTGGTGAGTTCCCATCCTTACCTTCCTGCTCTCCCTCAACTTCCTCTCTTCTCAGGTCTTCCCCCTCCTGCTGTCTCACCACTTCCTTCCCTTCAGGTCTTTTCCCTCTTTCTCTCCCCTTCCTTTGATATGAACACGTAGCCTATAGAAGGGCTGTACACCTCCAGCACTCCAACAGGGCCTGCAATTTCACTTCTCAAATTGCACAATGCCCAATCCCTTTTTTACGGACTTCCATGTGGTGCATGACAGATCAACCCCTCCCAAAGCATGCTCAGTCTCCTTCCCCAGCATGACCCACCCTCTCTGGTTGGTCAGGCCATAGGGGCACGATGATTATTAAGTCCCACAAATGATTGGGCACAGGTGCTTATTAGAGTATCCTCATTAAGAACAAGTACAATTGAAATTGGACATGTCTTTGTGATATTACAAACTCATTATGACATCACCAACCCATTGTCATCTCACCTCCAATATGACATCACTAATGCATTGTGACATCACATTGCTGTTGTGAGCCACGATCACACTGTAACATGGCAAACCTATAATGACCTCTTACAACACATTGAAAAACATCACATGGCCTTTGTGACATCACAGTCCCTTTGGTGTGCATATCCTCATTGTGTACTATGACAATTGAGAGAGAGATCAGACATGCCATTGTATCATCACAAAGTGAGATCACCAATGCAACATCACATTGTCATAATGACACCATCAGGTCATTGTGACATCACCAACCTACAATGTCACCATAGCATTATTTACTTCACATTGTCATTGTGATGTCATAGGCAGACTGATTTCATTCTATTTCAAATGTGGCCTGTGAGTTGATAGCAGAAACCCTTGTGATGTAGTAAACAGTGTGACAACATAACATGTTTGGTATATAACTGTCCCATTGTGTTTTCAAAAACTAATATGACTTTGTTACATTTTTTAAAATCATGGCCCTTGTGATTTCAAGCTCCTTCTGTGAACCCATATCCTTATTTGAACTAGGAGCAGTTGCTATAGGACATGTAATTGTGATATTACTTACTCATTGTGAAATCACCTCATCACATTTGTGAGAGCACAATCCTATTGTGACATCACATTGCCATTGTAACATCAAGATCATATTGTGACATCCCAAACCTATAATGGCTTCTTAGAACCTATGAAAAACACATCATCTTTGTTACATCACAGTCCCATTTTTATCCATATTTTCATTGTGAACTAGACTACTGCCATCAGATACGCCATTGTAATTTCCCAAATTATGAATATGAAATCACATTGTTGTTATGACACCATCAGTTTATTGTGATATCACCAAACTATAATGATATCATAGCATTATGACATCACATCATCGTCAATGTGACATTATAGACAAATTGTGAATTCCTATGTAGTGATTTCATTTCAAATGTGGCATGTGGGTTAATATCAGAAACCCATTTTGACTTCATAACCACTGTGACATGACAATTACTTTGTGAAAATAAATTGCTAGTGTGATATCACTAACCCACTATGACATCACAAATCGGTCCTGTCCTCATAACTTTTGTGACATGTTGCCACTATGACATCATAGGCCCTTTGTGAGTTCATAATCTGTTTTGCACATGATAATATTTTAGGAATGTCATCACATTGTCTTTCTGACACCACCAGCTCATTGTGACATCACAAATCTGTAATGGTGTGATAGCATTATGATATCACATTGTCCTTTTGACATCATAGACTCTTTGTGAATGCCTATTCAGTGATTTCATTCTATTTCAAATATGGCAGGTAGGTTGATATTACAAACCCATGTAACCTTATAACAATTGTGACATATTGCCATTTTGATATCATAAACCCACTGTGCTACCACAAAGCTGTCCTGTGCTCATAACTTTTATGATATGCTCCCATTGTGATATATTAAGCCCTTTCTGAGCTCATAATCTGTTTTTGACCTCATCATATTTCAGATATAATATTTGACATAAGAAATCCTGTCATCTCTTGACCACTGGGACATCACATCGTCAAATACCATGACCATATTTTCACATTGTTACATCAGAAACCTGTTAGGAATTCATTGCGTTTGTTATAATACATGCCTTCGGAAACAACACAATCTCTTTGCGAACTCATATAGTCATTATGGATTAATGACAACTGAGATCTGAAATGCCATTGTAATATTTCCAATCCATTGTGATATTATAAACTTATTGTGACCCAATCACCAGTATGAAATCAACAACTAAATGTGACATCAAAATATTTTTTTGATATTGTGTCTTCACATTGCCATTATGATATCAGTATCCCATCGTGTTTTCACAAACCCATTATAACCAGAAATCATTTGAGAGAGTTCCTGGTCTTTGGGACTTCAAACTCCTTCTGTGAACCCATATACTCATTGTAAACTATAGGTAATTCACATTGGATATGTCATTGTGATATTACAAACTCGTGATATCACTAACCAGTTTTGTCATCACAACTGTGACATCACAAAAATGCATCTCATTGTGGTTGTGACATCATGATCACATTGTAACATCCCAAACTGATTAGGACCTCTTAGGACCTTTGAAAAAACCACAGGGCCTCTGTGACATCACAGTCCTTTTGAGTACCAATATTATCATTATGAACTAAAGATAGGACAGCTTTGTGATATCAGTGTGTTAGTGATAGTACAATGGCAATGTTGGGTCACAAATACATTGTGATGTCACAGGTTGTGAGGACATAATGGGTTTCCATTGTCAACCCACAGGCCACATTTGAAATAGAATGAAATAATGATGTCACAATGACAATGTAATATCATATTGGTGTTAATGTCACAGAATTTGTGATATTGAATGATATCTGATCTCAATTGTCATTTATTCACAATGAGCATATGGGTACAAAAGGGAGTGTGATGTCAAAAGAGCCAAGTGTTTTTTCAAAGGTATTATGAGGTCATAATAGCTTTGGAATGTCACAATGTGATTGTGATGTTTCAATGGCAATGTGATAACACAATGGATTTTTGATGTCACAGAGGTGAGGAGATCACAAGTTTCTGATGACACAATGATTATGTAATATCACAGATTATGTAATATCACAATTTCAATTAATACTCATTTATAGTGAGCTTACAATTTCACAGAAAGTGCTTAAAGTTCCATAGGCCATGAATATTTCTAAATATGAGCTCATACTATGTTTCTTAACGTGTCACTGTGAAATCAAAATTGATGTCAGAATATCATGTCATAATAATGTTTTGATGTCACAATTTGTTGGTGATGCCATAATGGTGATGAAAACACAATAGGTTTGTGATATCACAATGTATTTATGTCATAATAGCATGCCACATCTCAATTGTCATTAACTCAGAATGAGTTTTGAGTTCACAATGGGATTGAGATGTGTTCAAATGCATGTGTGGTCACAAATTTGTATTCCTAACAGGTTTGTGATGTTACCATGTGATATCTGTCAGACTAATGTCAGCATGGTCCTGATGTTCCAATGGATATCTTATACCACAAGTCATACCTGATATATGAGGTTGAAGAGATTCTGAGGTGACTCAGGGCCTAAGATATCACAAAAGCAACGTGTCACATTGTGTTAGTAAGATGACAATGGCAATTTGAAGTCACAAAGCAATTGTAATGTAATACTGGTTATGAAGTCATAATGTTTCTGATATCACATTTGAAATAAAATGCAATCCCATAAACGAATTCACAATGTGTCTATGAGGTCAGAATGACAATGTGATGTCATTATGTTATGATGACATTGTCATTTTCTGTTGTCACCGTGAACTGTGGTATAAAAAAAAAATGTGATGTCACACTGCTGCTGATGTCCCAAAGGGTTTTTGATGTTGTAATGGTTATAAGCACATATGGTTTTCTGATATCAAAACACATGCCACATTTTAAATAGAATAAAATCAGAGAATATGTATTTACAATGGATCTATGATGTCAAAATTACAATGTTATGCCATTAGCGTATGTTGTCATTGTAGTTTTATGATGTCAAAATGAGCTGGTGTCATAACAACAATGTGATATCACACTGGTGAAGATGTCACACAAACTTTTTGATATTCAATGACATGTCTAATCTCAATTGTCAGTTCACAATGGGTACACAAGGGACTGTGATGTTACAAAGGCCATGTGATTTTTTCCAAAGATGCTAAGAGTACATAATAGCTTTTGGATGACACGATGTGATCATGATGTCTCAATGGAAATATGCTATCACAATATGTTTGTGATGTCACAGTGGTACTGAATTCACAATGGATTTGTGATGTCACAAGGAGCTTGTAATATCACAGCCACATGTCCAATTTCAATTGCTAGTATTTCAAATGGAGGATACAAGTTCCCACAAAAGGAATTTGACTTCCCAAGTCCATGAATTCTCTAATACATGAGGTTGTCATAGGTTTGTGAAAACAAAGTTAACAGTGATATTACAAGGGCAATATAATGTCACAATATCATATCCTAATAACGTTTTGATATCAAAGTTAGTTGGTGATTCCATAGTGGTGAGGAGGTCACAATAGGGTTGTGACATGATAATAGATTGGTGATGTCACAGTTGCATGCCAGATCTCAATATCATTTATTCACAATGAATATATGAGTTCACAAAGTGAGTATGATGGCTCCAAATGCATGTTTTGCCACAAATATGATGAAGTTCTAACAGGTTTGTGATGTCACATGCGTAAATTTTCATGATGTCTGGAAGTGTGATGTCACAGGGCATTTATGAAATATTATATAATTGAAAACAGGGTTCAGAAGGGAACTAAGATATCAGAAAGCCTCATATCATAAATTTTATGAGAACAGGATATGTTTGGGATATCTCAGTGGGTTAGAAATATCACAATAACAATGTGACATCTGATATAAACCCACATGCCATATTTGAAATATAAAGAAATCACAGACTAGGAATTCACAATGTGTCAATGATGTCACAATAACAATTTGATGTCATAATATTTTGATGTCGTTGCAGATTTGTGATGTCACAATGATCTGATAGTATTATAATGACAATGTATTGTCACACTGTTGACAAAGTCACAAAGTGTTTGTGATGTTACAATGTCATGTTTGATCTCAATTGTCAATAAGTTACAATGAAGATATGGTCCAAAAGGGACTGTGATGTCACAAAGGCCATGATTTTTTTTCAAAAGGTACAAATAACTCAAATAGATTTGGGATGTCACAATGTGATCGTGATGTCAAAAAGGCAATGTGATATCACATCTTTTTTTTATATCACAGGGGTGATGAGTCACAATTGATGATGCAACAATGTGTTTTTATTATCATGATAACATGTTCAATTTCAATCGCTAGTAATTCACAATGAGGATAGGTGTTCACAGAAAGAGCGAGGAATTTTCTTAAATATTATGAGGTCATACTAGGTTCATGAAAGCACAATGTGACAGTGATATCACAATGGCAATGTGATTTCACAGTATTTGTCATAATAATGTATTGGTGTCACAAATATTTGATGATGCCATCATGGTTAGGAGGTCACAATAGGTTTATGATGTCCCAATGGGTTTGTGATATCACAATGTGACACAATGGTCATGATGTCTGGCAGTGTGATATCACCATGATCTTGATATCCCAATGTTTTTCTAATATCACATGTCATACATGAAATTTTATGAGTTTGAAAACAGATTATGAGCTCACAAAGGACCTCACGTATTACAATGGATGTATTTTACAAAATTTATGAAGACCTAAGAGGTTTGTGTTTTCACAGTGAGTTATTGATATCTCAAAGGCAATGTGATGTCACAAAGGAATTGTAATGTCACAGTGAGCTGAAAGTGTAATAACAACAATGTGATGTCACACTGGTAATTAGATAACAAAGTCTGGGATGTTCCAATGGCATATCTGACCTTAATTGTCATTAGGATGAGGATAGGTGTAAGCAAAAGACTGTGATGTAACATTTGTTTTGAGGTCAGAATGGGTTTCTTATATCAACCACATGCAACATGTAAAATAGAATGAAATCACAGAATAGGCATTCTGTGAAGAAGCTTGGACTTACGAAAGTGAGCATGAGAGTAAAGGAGGAGGATAAAACAGTAATAGATTCCAAGCTCCAGACTGAGGTTCAGAGTACTGAACAGGAGTTAAAGAAACTAGAGATCCTGAAGTTCAAGGAAAAAAACAAATGTAATCAGGTAGCACAGGAGACAATTCTAAGAGATGTGGGGTCTATAGAGCTACTAGTCATTAAGATTAAAGGAAGAAGCAAAAACATGGTAACAAGTGTGTAAATGTGGAGACTAAACTTGTGAAAAATGGATACAGGCTCAAGACTTTTGTTTATACAGGGTTATTTGGCACCCTGGTAAAATTGCCCCGGACCACTGCCTACATTTGTGTTTAAAACCAGTGAAGCTTCAGCCTGATAATCCTATGTCATGTACGTACAAAGTCGCCAACAGGTAAATATTGGAAAGCTGGAATAGGTAGAGAAGGCTCTTATGCAAGGATCCTAGCCTGTGGAATTTTGGGAAGTGGACTTCACAGAGTTAAAGCATGGAGAGTATAGGTTTCAGTATCTGTTAGTATTAGTGGACACTTTTTCAGATTGGGCTGAGGCATTCCAAGCAAATACCAAAACCACTCAGGTAACAGCTATAAAATTACTCCATGAAATAAATTTTCTATTTGGCTTAGCAGTGGGTCTGACAATGGCCCAGCTTTCATGGCCCAATTATTCAATTATTACCTAATGTTATAGGAATAAATTGGAAGTTACATTGTATTTATAGACCTCAGAGTTTATGGCAGGTAAAAAGAATGAATAGGACCTTAAAGGAAACTTTAAATTAATTACAGGTACTGGCCATGACTGGCTAAGCCTTCTCCTTCTTGCTTTCTTTCAAGCAAGATTCACACCTTATGTTAAAGCATTCACTCCTTTCAAAATAATTTTTGATAGAACGCACTCTTTGCTTTCTAAACTGGTAAGCTATATTTACAAAAACGTTGAACCACAATTCTTTTTGGTCGGTCATGGGGCTTGAACTATGGGCCTGAGCACTGTCCCTAAGATCTTCAGCTCAAAGCTAGTGCTCTACCACTTGAGCTACAGCACCACTTCCGGTTTTTCTGGTGGTTTATTGGAGATAAGAGACTCAGGGAGTTTCCTGCCCAGGCTGGCTTTGAACCAACATGCTCATATCTCAATTTCCTGAGTAGGATTACAAGTATGAGCCACTGGTGCCCAGCTTTAACCACAATTTTATACAATCCCTGCAGGCTTTGCAACATTTTCTTGTATGTGCCTATCCTTTGGTAGCTAAGGCCCACTGGCCTCTTGAGAAAAATTCCACCAACTCTTTCTTATCTGGATAGCTGGAGTGGGTATAAAAGCATTATGTTTCTGCATTGGAAACCAAGTGGCATGGCCCTTACTCAGTGGTGCTATCTACACATTGGTTATTAATGTTGCAGGAAAACAGCTTTGAGTCCATCACTCTCATGTGAAACCAACAGTAGAACAATATCCAGGGAAGGCTGTAAGATGGAATGTTCAGACACATTCAGAGGATCCATTATACGTAAGAATTACCAAGTGTTAATTGTTGCTAACTAGTGTCTTTCTATGATTTCTTCCATGTTATATGTTAAATTTGCATTTCAAGCTTGTCTAATGGGAGAGAAGGGACGATTAAGATTTGTTCAAGAAGGGATAAAGGATTTGATTGGATATGAAAATCAGTAAATGTAATAGCAAGCATGGACCCAATAATTAGCATGGCTCCATGGCCCTTCTCGCTGGAGAGTATGGGGCAAGATGCTGAAGGGGCTGGCATGCTGCTGCAGGAGTTGGGGTATCATGCCCCGCACAGTGAGCTGTCAAGAAGTGATTGGGTAGTGGGAAGTTTGGGACATGATGGTTGAAACTGTTAGTCAGAAGACCCTTTGGAGTGATGGAGGGGTACAGTCTGTATATAGGCTGCGAATATATTCAGAGTAACAGAATGGGAGACAAATAAAGGAAACACCTGGAAGGAAGGAAGTGGAGAGACAGCAGGAGGGGAAAAACTTGGGAGAGCAAGAGGGTATGGATGGCAACTGGCCACCGGGATAAAACAGGACAAGCCTGTGGAGTGTGGAGAGGCCTGAAGAGAAGGAAGTGGTGGAAGGGAAAAAGGTAAAGACCTGGAAAGAATGACAGATCTGAAGAGAAGGAGGGAGGAAAAAAAAAGGACAAAGACTTGCCCTTGGAAGTTTGGAGTTTTGGAAAACGTAATTTTTGGGTTTTTAGTTTGCAGACTAGTTAACAATGGTTGGGTCTACCCATGGCAGCTCTGAAGTTTGGTGGTCTGTGCTGCTCTTGGCTGAGTATCCAGCCCAAGTTAGTTGCAGGACACTTGCTAGTGTAAATAAATTTGTTTGATTTCTTAAATATGACTCAATGGATTTTCTTCTGCTTCATAGGCCATAAGCATATGTGTTCACAGAAGGATCTAGAGTCCCAAAGGCCATGAATTTTCTGCAATGTTATGAGGTCATAATAAGTTTGTGAAAAACCAATAGGACAATGGCAATGTGATGTCACAATATCATGCCATAATAATGTTTAGATATCACAATTAGTTGGTGATGTCATAATGGTCCTGAGATCACAATATTTTTGTGATGTCACAATGGGTTGGTGATGTCAAAGTAGTATGGCAGACTTCAATTTTTATTAAATCCCAATAAGTATATGAACTCAGAAAAGGATTTTGAGGTCTCCAAAATCATGTGTTGGCACAAATGTAATGAAGTCCGAAAAGTGTCATATGTGACACAATGGTTGTGACGTCCTGATCGTGATGTCACAATAATCATAATGTCACAGTTTATTTCCATATCACACCATACCTAAAATATGAGGTCTAAAACATTATTCTACTAAAAGGTCTAAGATATAAGGGAAGCATGTCACAAACGTTTTGAGATCAGGAAAGATTTGTGATGAAACAGTGGGTTAGTGATATCACAATGGCAATGTGATGTCACAAAATCATGTCATACTGCTTTGACATCACAATTAGTTAATAAGGTCATACTGGTGATAAGGTCATAAATAGGTATGTGATGTAATAATCTGTTACTGAATTCATATTTCAGGTATAACATGTGATGTAAGAAATGCACTTTGACATCATGACAATTGTGACATCACATTGCTCTAGTGACATCACAATCACAAAATGACATCCAAAACCTATTATGTCTTCTTAGTCCTTCTGAAACACATGTGGCCTTTGTGAAATAACTGTCCCTTTGTGTACACATACCATCATGTGAATTAATGACAACTGAGATCAGATATTTCCATTGTAACATCACAAAGATTTTGTGATATCATCAACAGTGTGACATCCCATTGTTGTTATGACACCATAAGCTCATTATGACATCACAAAACTACTATAGCATTATGAAATCACATTGTGACATCATAGACACATTGTGAATGCCTATTCTGTGATTTCATTCTATTTCCATTGTAGCATTTGGGTTGATATCAGAAATCCATTGTGACCTCATAACTACTGTAACATCATAAAACCTTTGTGACATCACACTGACATTGTGGTATCACTAATCCACTGTCATCAAAAACCTCTCCTGTCCTGATAACTTTTTTGACATAATGCTACTGTGATATCTTGGACCCCATTTGAGCTCATAATCTGTTTTTGACTACATATTTCAGGTAGGACTTGTAATAAAGAAATGAATTTTGATTTCATGAACATTGTGACATCACAGTGCCTTTGGAGACTACACAGTTCCTTTGTGAATGCGAATATTCAGAGAAAGTTAATGACAATTGATATCCACCATGCCATGGTTACATCAACAAGCAATTGTTACATCATAAACCTATTGTAACCTCATCACCAGTATGATATCACTAAGTAAATGTGACATCATAAAAATTATTCTGACATAATATTGTGAGATCGCATTGCAATTGTGATATCACTGTCCCACTGAGTTTTCACAAACCTAATATGATCTTATAAGAATTTGGAAAATATATGGCCTTTGGGAGATCAAGCTCCTTGTGAGCTCATAAACTTATCCCCCATAAAACAAGAGGCATTCCTTTGGGGCATATTTATTTACATTAGAAAGGGGCCTGCATCTTCCTTGTCCTAGGCTGGATAACAAGAGCCAGCAGCAGTTCAACCACCAAACCTCAGAACACCAATGGGCAGGATTGCACTTTGTTAATTGGCCTGTAAATCATCAAGCCAAAAATTATGCTATCCAAAGCTCCCAACTTCAAAGGGAGAGGTTCTGTCATTTTCCCTTCCTCTATGCTTCCCCACAACCTGTCCTTCCTTCCAAGTCTTTCTCTTTTTCCTCATACTCATCCTGCCTGATATACTTGGATTTTATTTGATTCTGAGCGTTTTCTCGGTTCATTTTTAGGTTTTATTCTCATTTTGACTCTCACAAGTTACTGATTTACGACTTCAAATCTTTTCTTCACCTCCAAACAAAATCTCTATTGATCTTGCTAGCTATGTCCTTTGCCATGCAGAAGCTCTGCAACTTCATGCAATCCCATTTGTCCAAGCTTTCTTTGATTTGTTGTGTTTCCGGGTCTATATTAAGAAAATTGCGGCCTGCACCACGGAGACCTAGGGTTTCTCCTATTTCATTCTGTAATGTTTTCAGAGTGTCTGCTTTGACTCCGTATTAAGTGAAGTAAGCCAAGCCCAAAGAAACATAGGTCCCATGATTTCCCTTATTTGCAATATCTAGTACATGTCTGAGTCAAGCAGAAAAGGTCAGATAAGGTGATGTTAGGAAAATGAACCCTCAAATATGTATTTTAATGTTTTATTCTTTCATGCATTTGTTTCTAATGCAATTATAAGATTATTTCTTTGTTGCTTTGTATGTTCCTCCCCCACAGTATAACCCCTGCTTTCACTGTATTTGATGTTGGTATAATTTGTGGAGGGGAAGGGGAAAAACAAGTCGTTTAAATAAGGATACAGGTGGACCTGTTGCAACAATGAGAAGTACAAGTTGTCATGTCAAAAACGAACTTTACAACTTGGGGGGGAGGATTGTGTGTGGGGGAGGGAGGATGGGAAGGGCTGGGAAGGGTAAACAAAGGAGGAGGCTATAATGATTGATAAGAAATGTACTCACTATCTTGCCCATGTAATTGTAACCCCTCTGTACAGTATTTTCACAATAAAAAAAATCTCTAATAGTTTTGTCCTGTGTGTTGTTCAGTGCAGTGTTAACCTCTTTGTGGGTTTTGAATGTTATGTATTGGAGATTCAGTCTTTTTTAAGCCTGTGTTTTCAGACTCAAAGGTGTGAATTTTTTTTCTTCACTATATTTCAAGTACGGACGGCTGAATTTTAAGTTGAACAAAGTTGGTTTTCAGAGCCCAAGCCTTCTTGGTATGATTCCCAAGAGAGCTGAATGCAGTTTCCAAGTGGCTAACATTCTTAATTCACCTGTCATTTTCTATCTTTCCCCTCCTTATCAATTCTTTTTTCCAATGTCTGTTTTCCTTCCAATAAGCACACTAATCTAGACCAACAGATTCCCTATTGCCATTTGCAAATGAATTATCCTGTTTTTGCTGATGGTTTCTTGATCCATGTCGTGGTGCTGCTACCAAAACTACAACCCCTTTCTTAGACTGTTTTTCTTCCAGGTTATCTCTGATATCAAACACCTGTTGGGCAAACTCTACCAACTCAGAAATCATGTTTCCCTCAAAACTTTCTAGCTTTTGAAGCTTTCTCCCAATATGTTGGGTCTGACTCTGAAAAGAAGTTCATATTTAGGGCTCTTTGAGTCTCAGGGGCCTCAGGACATATAGGCATATAGGTCTTTAGGCCTCTAGGAACCATTCCAAAAAAGCAACTGGGGACTCACTGGGGAGCTGTACAGTCTCACTTACCTTAATTAAATGAGAAATGAGTTGGCTTCCAAGATGCTGCTGGTATTCCTGCTCACAAAGTATAGCGATAATTGGTAAGTGCCTCCTTACCTCGATCACTGTTGTAGTCCCAGCCCAGGCAATTCTGGGGAAAGATTTGCTCCAAATAGATTGGGTTTTTTGTGGGACCCCCTTGAAGGCATTGCTCTGTATCTGCTCCCTTTCCTCCCATGTGTAAAGCACCCGTAAATATAGCTGACACCAGGGGAGATGATTTTTCATTTAAGAGAACTATAGGATATTTTTCTTCCACCCTCAAAAAAAGGAGTAAACAGAGATGTATATCAGACACAGATAGAACTATCAGCAACCACACATAAACCAATAGCCACAGACACTTAACACATATGTCCCATATCTACCAAAGACACCTTCTCAAGGAAATCCCAGTTGACTACTGGAGGAGGTCCCAGATGGCTTCCCAAGAAAACCCCAAATGACCTTGAGATGATGTCCCAGATGGTCACTGTTGAAGGTCCCACATGACCTCATGAGGATTTCCCAGATGACCTGCAGATGTCCCAGATCGCCTTTTTTTTTGATGGTTGAACCATACTCCACTTTGTGTATATATGTGTGTGTGTGTGTGTGTGTGTGTGTATGTATATATATGCATATATAAGCATATATATGTATATATAAGCATATATATACATATATATATTTTATTGTAAAGATACTATACAGAGGGTTACAATCACATGAGGAAAGTAATGAATACACTTTCTATTGAGCATTGTTACCCCCTCCATTGTTTTCCCCCTACCATCCCTTCCTTCCCTACCTTCCCCGAGGTTCTTTTTTGTTTTTTAATTGTGATGAAGTGATTACATAATTGCCCAAATTTCACAGTACTGTGCAATAATGATGCTCATTTAAAGTCACAAGTTCATTCTAACTTTCCTGGAGCAAATTGTCTATCACAGTCTATAACATATAACGGTGTACACATATACACCATACATGTGATCAGCAGCATGGGGATTTTTAGTAGTGGTTTGACCAGATGAGTGGGAATTCTTTGTTTCTTTAGCCCTGTTAATTTTGACATATCACTTAACATTTTGGAGTTAGCATCCACTTATGAGGGAGACCATGTACCATTTGTCTCTTTGCTCTTGGCTTACCTCGCTCAACATGATTCCTTCTAGCTCCATCCATTTCCCTGCAAATGCCATTATTTTGTCATTTCTAATGGCTGCATAATATTCCATTGTGTATAGATACCACAATTTTTGAATCCATTCATCTGTGGTGGAGCATCTGGGTTGTTTCCATATCCTAGCTATTGTGAACAGTGCTGCAATAAACATGGAAATGCATGTGTCCTTGTATATTGGTTCCTGTTGTTCAGGGTAGATGACTAGAAGTGGTATGACTGGGTCGTAAAGGAGGTCAATCTTTAGCTTTCTAAGGAGCCTAAAGATACTTTCCAAAGTGGTTGAATAAGTGTATATTCCAACCAGCAGTGTAATAGGGTTCCTCTTTCTCCACATCCCCTCCAGCATTTGTCATTGGCTGATTTGTGGATGTGGGACATTCTGACTGGGGTAAGGTGGTATCTCAGGGTTGTCTTTATTTGCATTTCTTTCACCACCAGGGATGATGAACATTTCCTCAGGTGTTTCTTTGTCATTTTTGTTTCTTCATCTGAGAAGTCTCTCTTTAGTTCCCTTGCCCATTTAGTAATTGGTTTGTTAGGTTTGGGAGGGATTAGTTTCTTTAGTTCCCTGTTTATACAGGATGTTAGCGCCTTGTCTGATATATTGCTGGTAAATATTATTTCCCAATTAGTTGGTTGTCTTTCTAGCTTGGTTGTGATAGACTTAGCTGTGCAGAAGCTTTTTATTTTAAGGTAGTCCCATTTGTCGAGTCTCTCTCCAATTTGTTGTGACCCTGGGACTCTGTTCAGGAAGTTCCTTCCTGTGCCTATTAGTTCAAGTGTCTCTCCTACTTTGTCCTGAAGTAATTTCAGAGATTCAGGTTTAATGTTAAGGTTTTTAATCCATTTTGAGTTGATGTTGGTGCATGGTGATAGGCTGGGGTCCACTTTTAGTTTTGTGCATGTGGCCACCCAATTTTCCCAGCACCAGTGGTTGAAGAGGCTTTGTTTCTTCCATTGTATGTCTTTGGCTCCTTTGTCGAATATCAGCTGGCTGTAGGCCTGTGGATTTATTTCTCGATCTTCTATTCTATTCCATTGGTCTTTGGGTCTGTTTTTGTGCCAGTACCATGCTGTCTTTTTATTATAGCTCTGTAGTAGAGTTTGTTGTCTTTATTCCCTAGAATTGTTTTGTCTATTCTAGGTCTTTTGTTGTTCCATATGAATTTTTAGACTGTTTTTTGTATTTCAGTGATGTACATCACTAGGATTTTAATAGGAATTACATTGAATTTGTATATTAATTTTGGCAGTATTACAATATTCACTATGTTAAGTCTGCCTATCCAAGAGCATGGGAGGTCTTTCCATTTCCTAGTGTCTTCTGCAATTTCTTTCTTTAACTTTTTATAGTTTTCATTAAATAGTTCTTTTACATCTTTGGTTAGGTTAATTCCTAAATATTTTATTTTTTAGGAAGTTATTGTGAATGGGGTTGCTCCTTTTATTTCCCTCTCTTCTTGTATATTGTCAGTGTACAGGAAGGCAACTGATTTTTGTGGATTTATTTTGTATCCTGCTACTTTGCCAAAGTGATTTATGATTTCTAAGACTTTGGGGATGGAGTTTTTGGGATCGTGAAGGTATAGTATCATATCGTTTGCAAAAAGGGATAGTTTAACTTCTTCTTTCCCTATGCGGATCCCTTTAATGTCTTTTTCATGCCTTATTGTCCTGGATAAAGGTTCTAGGACTATATTGAAAAGGAGTGGAGACAGTGGCATCCTTGCCTTGTTCCTGATTTTAGGGGAATTGGTTGTAGCTTTTCCCCATTAAGTATAATATTGGCTATTGGTCTGTCATAAATGGCTTTTATTGTTTTAAGAAATGTTCCTTCTATTCCTATTTTCTCCAGAGCTTTTAGCATGAATGAATGTTGAATTTTATCAAAGGCCTTTTCTGCATCTGTGGCGATAATCTTATGATGCTTGACCTTGGCTCTGTTGATGTGTTGGATTATATTTATTGACTTACGTATGTTAAACCATCCCTGCATCTCTGGGATGAAGCCTACCTGATTATAGTGTATGATTTTCTTTATGCTTTTCTGGATTCTGTTGGCTAGAATCTTGTTAAGGATCTTTGCATGTGTGTTCATCAAGGAAATTGGCCTGTAATTCTCCTTTTTGGTTTGGTCTTTGCCTGGTTTGGGAATGAGTGTGATATTGGCTTCATAGATGAGTTTGGGATAGCTCCCTCCTTCTCTGTTTCTCTGAAGAGCTTGAGGATTATTGGTATTAGTTCTTCTTTAAAGATCTTATAGAACTCTGCTGTGAATCCATCTGGTGCTGGGCTTCTTTTTTTGTTGGAAAACTTTTGATAGCTTCCTGTATCTCATTGTAGGATATTGCCTTATTTAATTGGTTTACTTCTTCTTTGCTCAGTTTGGGCAACTTGCATTTTTCTAAAAATGCATCCATTTCTGCCAGATTTTCTCCCTTTAGAGAGTATAACTAGCTTGATTCCACTGTGGTCAGATAGGATACAGAGAATTATGTTGATCCCTTTGTATTTGCTTAAGTTCCTTGCATCAAATATGATATGGTCTATTTTGGAGAAAGTTCCATGAGCTACTGAGAAGAAGGTGTACTGTGTTGTTTTAGGGTGAAATACTCGGCAGATGTCAGTTAATTCCGCTTCAAGTATGGCCTCACTTAATTCGGTAGCTTCTTTGCCAGTCCTCTGGTTGGTAGACCTGTCCTTTGATGAGAGTGGTGTGTTAAAGTCTCCTGGTATTATCGTATTGGGATCTATTTTATTCTGTAAGTTTGAGAGTATTTGTTTAACATATCTGGGTGCACCAATATTTGGGGCATATAAGTTGATGATGGTAATATCCTCCTCTTGGATTGTTCCCTGTATTAATATGTAGTGTCCATCCTTGTCTTTCTGTACTGATTTTAATGAAATGTTTATTTTGTCAGATATCAGGATAGCTACACCTGCTTTCTTATTGGGGGAATTTGATTGGTAGATCCTTTTCCACCCCTTCACTCTGAGTTTGTTTGTATGTTTGGCTGAGAGGTGGGTCTCCTGACGGCAACTGATGGATGGGTCATATTTTCTGATCCAGTCTGTAGTTCTTTTTCTTTTGATTGGCGAATTAATCCCATTAATATTAAGAGCAAGTATAGAGAGATGCATTGTTGTCCCTGTCATTCCCTGTTTTCCTAAGTTTTTCTTCTTTCCTTTCTTCCTGTGCTTGCTTAGTTAGACTTTGATTAATGCCTGTCTGGGTTCAGGTCTCAGTTCCTGGTTCCTTTCTTCAGGTTGTGTCCCCCCTCTTAGTATTCTTTGTAATGCTGGCTTAATGTTTATATATTCATTTAGTTTTTCTTTGCTATTAAAAATTTTCAGTTCTCCATCGAATGTGAATGCTACCTTTGCCTGTTATATCAGTCTGGGTTGGCAGTTATTGGCTCTCAGGGCTCGTATGTTACTTTCCCAGGCCTTTCTTGCTTTCAGTCTTTTTGTGGAGAAATCTGCAGTGATTCTAATTTTTCCCATTGTAGTATAGCTCCTTTTTCATTTTTGCTGCATGCAAGATTGTTTCCTTACTATTCAGATCTATCATTTTAACTATAATATGCCTAGAAGTGTTTCTCCTGGGATCTTGCTTGTTGGGTGTTCTATATGCTTCTATTATGTTCTTTTTTGAGGTGGGGAAAATTTTCACATATTATCTTGTCGAATAGGTGTTACATTCCCTTGCTCTGAAATTCCTCACCTTCGTCCACTCCAATTATACGAAGGTTAAATTTCTTATCAGCTTGCTCTTGAATTTCCCTTTGGCTTAATTTGAGTGATTTTTCCATATCTGTCACTTTTTGGTCCAGTTGGTGTATTCTGTCTTCTGTATCTGACACTACATTCCATTTCGTTCACTCTGTTGAACGTGGTTTCTATTGTGGTTTGCATGGAGGACATGGATTCCTTTATGGATTCGGTGTTGGTTCTCAAAGTACTGATCTCACCTCTTAATGAGGTATGTACTGCCTCTAATTTGGTATTTATTTCATTTCTTACTGAGGTTTCTGCTGCCTCTAGTTTTGCATGCATCTTCTGTTTGATATCCTGTATCTCTTTTGATAGTTCATCCATGTGCTCTTTCAATTTCTGGTCTATTTCTCGCTTTATTTCTTGAGTCATTGCCTCCAGCATCCCTTGGATGTAGCTTTTGTCTTCCATTCCTGCTTTGCTCTCACTGAGGCTCTCCCCTGCGTGGCTGCTGGCTATTGAGGATAGCTTGCTATCCTGGGTGGTGATAAACCTTGTAATTTTTCTCTGTGATTTTCACATGGGGGTTCGGGGTTTATTAGAGACTACTCTGCAATTTTGTTTTGGTGTGTCGTCTTTGCTTGGTTGCTGATTCTGTATTGGTAGAGAGAGTTTGTGCCTGATCTGGTTTCTGTAGGGGGCCTACCTCCAGCTGCTACCTCAGGCAGCTTCTGCGCGGGTGATCTGCAGGCAGCCCCCTGTGTCTCTGGGACTCTGGTAGCCCCCACTGGGCTGGCTGGCCGTGGCTTGGTACGCTGCCGTGTGGCCAGTGAAGGTTGGGGGAGGGGTCCTCGCTCTTCTCTGTTCTGAAATTCTTCTTTTCCTCTCTTTCTTTTTTGTTATTTTTCACCTTCTGTTTTTCACTGAGTGTTCATCTTTTTGTTGTTGTCAGTCTCTTGTGGAGATTAAGCATTGGAACTCGAACTTTCTTTTTGCTTGGGGAGAGTTGTGGTATTTCTCTACTGCCCCGTCGTCATCTTGGTCCCCCGTCCCAGATAGCCTTTTGAGGAGGAACCAGATGGCCCTCTAGAGAAAGCCCCATTTGGCCTCCAGAGAAGTTTCCCAATGACTTCTCAAGGAAGTCCAATATTTACTCTCAAGGAGGTCCAAGATGACTTCCCAAGGAAGCTCCATATGACCTCCAGAGGAAGAACCAAATGGCCTCTTGAGAAGACCCCAGATGACCTCTCAAGGAGGTAGCAAATGACCTCTCAAAGAGCCCCCAGATTACCTGTGGAGGAGGTCCCATATGACTTCTCATAAAAGTTCTCAAGGACCTCTGGAGGAAACCCAGATGACCCCAGTAGTAACTCCCAGATAGCCTCTCATGGAGAGCCAGAATTCCCTCTCTAGGATGTTTCCAATAGCCTCTCGAGGAAGCCACATATGACTTCTGGAGGGGTCCCATATAGCCTTTGAATTCTCAAGGAGTGCCAATAGGTTGAAGAAGTCCCAGATGACCTCCCAAAGAGGTCTCAGATAGCTTCTTATGGAAGTCCTAGTTGACAACTTAAGGAGGTCCCTGATAGTCTCTCGATGAGGCCCCAGATGACATCCAGAGATGTCCAAGATGGCTTTTCAAGGAAGACCTGAATGACCTCTCAAGGAGGTCCCAGATGAGAAAGCCCCAGATGACCTCTTGAGGAGGTCCAGATGACTTCCCAAAAAGTCCCAGATGACATCCAAAGAAAGTCCCAAAACACACTGGCAAGCTTTCCCAGACTCAACCCTAAAAGGCTCTTAATGACTCTTGTTCACATTGGTCCTCAACAAACAGACACTTGAGAGATGCTCTAACTCTTGAGGACTAAGATTTGCACCTATGAGGGGTATTTTACTGGGTTAAGGCCTGATGTCATCCAGATGGATTATCTCAAAATTTTATTTATCTAAAAATTATGAGCTCTAAAGTGTGAGACCATCCATTGAGACACATTTAAGATAATAAACAAATTTATTTACATTACAAAATGGCCTGCAACTACCATTACTTGGCCCTCAACCACCAAACCTCAAACCACCAATGGGCAGCCCTACACTTTGTTAATTGGTTTGGAAACCACCAACCCCAAAATTTATTATCTCCAAAGCTTCAAACTTCAAAAGGCAAGGCTTTTTTCCCCATATCCTTCCTCCCCACTTTCCACAAGTTACTTCCTTCCAGTCTTTTCATTTTTTCTCTCCCCTACTTCGTCCTTTTCTTCAGGGCTCTCCACTCTCCACTGGCTTGCTCTGCTTCAGCCTACTGGTCATTTGCCATCCTTAGCTTCCTCCTCACCCTCAACTTCCTCTCCTCCAGGTCTTTCTTCCCTGCTGCATCACGTCCTTCTTTCCAGGACATTCCCGGTTCTCACTGCTTCTGTTGCTCTGAACTTTCAGGTTATGTATGGTTGTACTCCTCCCCCACTCCAATTGTCCCTGCCTAACAGTTTTCAACTATCACATTCCAAACTACCCACGGCCCAATCAATTCTTGACAGCTCAATATGTAGGCTTGTCACCCCACTCTCAATAGGAACATACACAACCAATTTCAATGGCATGTGCCCCTCCTCCAGCTGGCCCAGACATAGGGCAATAATGATTATATAACTGTATCCTCATTGTGAACTAGTAGCTGTTGAAATTGGAGATGTCATTGTGATATTATAAACTCATTGTGACATCACTAACCCATTGTGACCTCATTATCACTGCTACATCAAAAACCCAATGTAACATCACTTTGCCATATGATAACACAATCACATTCTGACATCCCAAACCTATTATGACCTCTAAGAACCATTTAAAAATCACATGCCCTTTGTCACATCACAATACCCTTGTGTACCAATATCCTCATTTTGAACTAATGACAATTGAGATCAGAAATACCATTGTAATATCACAAACCCTTAGTGATGTCATCACCTGTGTAATATCATATTATCATTATGACACCAGCAGCTCATGGTAACATCCCCAACAATGACATCATAACATTAGGACATCACTTTGTCATTGTGATATCATAGACACATTGTGAATGTCTATACTGTGATCTCATTGTATTTACAGTGTGGCATGTGTGTTGATAGCAGAAGCCCACTGTGACCTCATAACAAAAGTGAAATCACATTGTCAATGTTCCATTGTGTTTTCACAAAGCAATTATAACCTCATAATATTTTAGAAAATTCAGGTCTTTGGGAATTCAATACCCTTCTGGGAACTTTTATTCTCATTATGAACTAGTTGCAATTGAAATTGGAAAAATCATTACAAAGTCATTAAAAAGCCAATACAAGCCAATTCTGACCTCATCACTACAGTGACAACACAAATCCACTGTGCCATAAAATTGCTACTGTGACATCATCATCAGATTTTGACATCTCAAATTAATTTTGAACTCTTAGCAACTTTGAAAAAACACACGGCACTGTGACATTACATTACCCATGTGTACCATCTCCTCATTGTGAACTAATGAAAATTAAGAATAGACATGCCATTGTAACATCACGAACCCTCTGTGACATCAGCGCCAGTGTGATATCACATTGTTGTTATGTCATAGTGACATAACTACAATGACAACATAGCATTATAAAATCACATTGTCATTGTGATGTCATAAACACATTATGAATGATGATTCTGTGATTATATTCTAATTCAAATGTGGCATGATGTTTGATATAATAAGCCCATTATGACCTTATAACAATTGTGACCTCATATTCCAATTTTGTCACTAAACCCCTATGAATTCTCAAACCATTCCTATACCAATGTTTGTCACATAAGAGCATGTTTGTACTAATCACATGTATGTCACATGCTGCCAGTTTGATATAGCCTCTTTCGGAGCTCATAATGTTTTCCACCTTATAATATTTCAGGTTTAACATGTGATAGCAAAAATCCACTGTGACATCATTACCCACACTGACATATGTCATGACCATTGTGTCACATTATGACATTAAAAACTTGTTAGGACTTCATCACATTTGTCATAATACATGGTTTTCTAGACATCACTGTCACCTTGTAAACATACTCATGATGAGTTCATGAAAATTGAGATCCTGACTACCATTTTGACATCACCAACCAATTGTGACATCACAGACCTATTGTTACCTAATCACCAATATGGCATCACCAATAATTTTGACATAAAATAATATTTCCGTATGACACTGGGACATCACATTGCCATTTTGATATAACATAACATTTTAGAAAATTCATGGCCTTTGGGACAAGCGTCCATGAACTCCTATCCTCATTGTGAACTAGTACCAATTGAAATTGGAAATGTGCTTATGATCTCATTTTGAAATCATGAACTCATTTTGACCACATTACCACTGTGACATCATAAATCCATTGTGACATCACATTGCTGTTGGGACATCACAATCACATTTTCACTCCCAATCATATTATGATCTCTTGGCATCTTTGAAAAAACACATGGTTCTTGTGACATCACAGTCCTTTTGGCACCCATCTCATTGTGAACTGACAATTGTAAGTCATTTTAACATTGTAACACCACAAATCCTTTGTGATATCAACTCTGTGATATCACATTGCCAATATGACATTATTAGCTCAATGTGACATCACAAAACTACAATGACATGATAGAATTATGAAGTTACATTGCCATTGTGATGTCATAGATACAATGTGAATGTATATTCTGTGGTATCATTCTATTTCAAATGTGGCAGGTGGGTTGATATCAGAAATGAATTGAGATCACATAACCATTGTGACATCATGATCCCTTTGTGAGATCACATTGTGATATTACTTACCCATTCATATCGTCCTCATATAGTTTGTGGCATGCTGCCATTGTGGTATCTTGGGCCCTTTTTTAGCTCATAATCTCTTTTCCACTTCATATTTAAGGTATGACATGTGATATCAGAAACCCACTATTAAATATAACCATTGTGACATCAAACTGCCAGAGGTCATTACCATTTTGTAACATTGTGAAATCACAAAACTGTAAGGAGTACATCACATTTGTGACAACATGTGACTTTGGAGATATCAAAGTCCCTTTATTAACTCATACACTCATTGTGAATTAATGATTTTGAGATCCAACATTCACTCGTAACATCACCATCCCATTGTGATATCTCAATACTATTGAGTATGGCATCACCAAATAGTTGCGACATCAAAACATTATTATGACATGATATTCTGTATCACATTGTCCTTGTGAGGTCAATGTGCATTTTTGTTTTTACAAACATATAATGACCACATAATATTTTCCAGAATTCCTGGACTTTGGGTGTTCAAGCTCTTGCTGTGAACTTGTATCCTCATTTTGAAATAGCAACAATTGAAACTGATCATTCCATTATTATATTGCAATCTTGTTGTGACATCACAAACCCATTGTCACCACATCTTCATTATGACATCACAAAATGATTGTGATGTCAAATTGCTACTGTGATATCATAATCACCTTGTGACATCCCAAAACTATTATGACCTCTTAGATTCTTTGAAAAACACATGGCCTTTGTGACATTACAGTCCCTATGTATTCCCATATATTCATTGTGGACTAATAAAAAATTGAGATGAGGCAGGCCAGCATAACATCACAAACACTGTGTGACATCACCAGAGTGTTGTCATATTGTTATTATGACAACATCAGCTCATTGTTACATAACAAACTGCAATGGCATCATAGAATTATGACATCACATTGCCACTGGGTGTCATAGACACACTGTGAATGACTATTCTATGATTTCATAGTATTTCATATGTGGTATGTGGATTATCAGAAACTCAGTGTGACTTCATAACTATTGGGACATCACAATGGCTTTGTCAGATCATATTGGCATTGTGAAAACCCTAACCCACTGTGACAACCAAAAGCTGTCCTATTCACGATGAGGATATGTGTACACAAAGGGACTATGATATCACAGAAGCCACTTGGAATTCATAGGTGTTGAGGTGATAATTGATTTGGGATGTCACAAGCTTATCATGATGTCACAATAGCAATGTGATTTCATAATGGGTTGGTGATGCCACAGTGGTGATGAGGTCACAATGGTTTTGGGATTTCACAATGAATTTGTCATATCACAAATTGCATGTCCAATTTCTATTGCTGCTAGTTTAAATGAGGTTACAATTAAAACAAATGTGCATGAAGTCCCAAAGGCCATGAATTTTTTGTGATGTCACAATGTGACACAATGGTCATGATATCTGGCAGAGTTATGTCACAATGATCATGATGTCACAGTAGATTTCGGATATCACATGTCATAACTGAAGTGTTTTATTCAAAAACAGATTATGAGCTAAAAAAGTCCTAAGAAATCACATTTGCAGCATATCACAGAAGTCGTGAGGACAGGACACATTTATGATGTCACACTGGGTCAGTAATTTTAAAAAGGCAAGGTGATTATGAGGTCACAATGAGTTTCCAATATCAAAACTCATGCCAAATTTTAAATAGAATTAAATAAGAGAATAGGCATTCAGAATGTGTCAATGACGTCACAAGGAAAATATGATGTAATAATGCTTTGATGTCATGGTAGATTTTGTATCACAATGAGCTGATGGTATAATGACAATGTGATACCATATTGGTGATGATTTCCCAAAGGGATTGCGATGTTTCAATGTCATATCTCATCTAATCTCTCATTAGTTCACAATGAGGATATGGATAAACAAAAGGACTGTAAACAAAGGCCATGTGTTTTTTTATTCTTTTTTTAATTGTGAAAATACTGCACAGAGGGGTTACAATTACATGGGCAAGATAATGAGTATATTTCATATCAAGCATTGTAGCCTCCTCTTTTGTTTTCCCTTCACATCCCTTTCCACCTCCCCATCCCAGAGGCCGTCTGGGAATTCCTCTAGACATCATCTGGAGCTACCTTGGAAGCCATCGGGACTTCATCTGGAGATTATCAGGGACTTACTCGAAGGCCATCTCTGACCTCTGGAGGTCATCTGGGAATTGCTTGAGAAGCCATCCGGAACCTCCTCTTGAGTTTAACTTTACCTACTCTGAGGTAATCTGGGGCCTCCTCCAGAGATAATTTTGGGCCTCCTCATGAGGTATCTAGAACATCCTGTGAAAGTCATCTGGGGCTTCATTGGGAAGCCATCTGGGACCTCCGTGAGAGGTCATCTTGGGCCTCCTCCATAGGTCTTCTGGGACACCCTTGAGAGGTCATCTTTGAAGGATGTGTCATGTGTGGTTAAGTGACGGTGGCTATCGTTCTATGTGTGTATGCTGTAGTTCTATCAGTGTCCTGTTTATTCTTTTATTGCAGGATGGGAAAACAATGTCCTAAAGTTCTCATAACTGAAAAATCTTCTCCCCCTGTGTTATGGGATCCCTTAGAGGAAGACCACTACGGTAATCTCCCTCCTATTCTGTGCCATCAGCACCTCCAATGTTCAGTCCCCCCCACTACCGAAGTTGTACCATCAGCCTCAGGTAGTACAAGGAGACAGGTGCATGGGGGAGGTGATGGGAAAGCCCCCTATCTAATGTATGTTTCCTTTACAACTAGTGACCTGTATGATAGGAAAAATCAAAATGCACTCTTTCCTGAAAAATAACAGAGGCTCATCTCATTAGAGACAGTATTTTTCACACACCAGCCCAGCTGAGGTGATTGTCAACAAATTTTACAAGTGCTTTTCACCCAGGAGAAAAGGGAGAGAATCCGGAACAATGACTTGAAGTTGGTCCTTGGACCAATGGTCCCTCCACTGTTGACCAAGTCCAATTAGAGCAAGTCTTTTCCCAGACTCAACCAAGCTGGGACTACTATATCGATTGGAAAAAAGAGGTGCTTACCAAGTATCACCAGACTCTCTTTGCCGGAGTTTAGGCAGTGGCTAGGAAGCAAACTCATTGATCTTGGGTAAGAAAGACTGTACAACTCCTCATTTAATTCCCTAATGCTTTTCTGGAGTGGTTTCTGGAGGCCTATAGGACCTATATGACTATAGATTCTGATGTATCAAAGAATGGACGAGTCCTAAATATCGCTTTCATTACCCATCTGGGACCAGATATATCTTGGGTTCACTTCTCTAACATCAGTATCAACTTATCTGAACTTTTCTGCTTGACTCAGACATATAGTAGTTATTGCAAATAAGGAAACCAGAGGACCTATGTTTCTTTGGGTCTGGCTTACTTCACTTAACATAATTTTTTCAAAACCTTTCCATTTCCTAACAAATGGGGCAATGCCATTCTTTCTGATGGAGGCATAGAATTCCATTGCGTATATGTACTACATTTTCGTGATCCATTCATCTACTTGGTTGGTTCCATATCTTAGCTATGGTAAATAATACTGCAATAAATATAGTCATGCTGGTAGTTTAGTGTGGTCTTGTTTGTAAACATTTGGGTAAATGCCCAAAAGTGTGATTGCTGGGTCATAGGGGAGCTCTATGTGGATTCTTTTGAGGAACCTCCATACTACTTTCCAAAGTGGTTGACAATGTTTACACTCCCAAAAACAATCCAGTAAGTTTCCCTTCTGCCCATATCCCCTCCAGCATCTCTTGTTTTTAGAGATCTTGATTTTAGCCATTCTAACTGGAGTGAGGTGGTATCTCAATGTTGTTTTGATTTGCATTTCTTTTATGGCATTTCTTCATGTGTCTATTGGTCATCCTTCTTTTCCCTTCAGAGACGTTTCTCTTTAAGTCTTTAGCTCACTTATTTTTTGGGCAGTTGTTTCTGTGAGGATTTGATGTTGGAGGATTTAATTTTTTGAGTTCCAGGTTTATTTTAGATATGGGACCCTTGCCCAATGTATGGCTAGTGAAGATCTTCTCCCAATCCGTAGGCTTTCTATTGATCTTGCTAGCTATGTCCTTTGCCATGCCGAAGCTCTACAACTTCATGCAATCCCATTTGTCCAACCTTTCTTTGATTTGTTGTGTTTCTGTGTCTCTATTAAGAAAATTTTGGCCTGTGCCAGGGAGACCTAGGGTTTCTCCTATTCCATCCTGTAATGTTTTCAGAGTGTCTGCTTTGACTCCGAGGTCTTTGATCCATATGGAGTTGATTCTGGTGCAGGGTGATATATAAGGATCTAGCTTTAGTTTTCTACGAATAGTTAACCAATTTTGCCAGCACCATTTATTGAAGAGGCTATGTTTCTTCCATTCTATTTTTTTAGCTCTCTTATCAAAGATTAGATGGCTATAGGTCTGTAGGTTCATTTCTGAGTTTTCAATTCTATTCCATTGATTCTGGGGTCTGTTCTTATGCCAGTACCAAGCTGTTTTGATTACTATGGCTTTATAGTAGAGTTTGAAATTTGATATTGATATTCCTCCAGCACTGTTCTTTCTGTTGAGGATCGTTTTTGCTATTCGGGGTCTTTTATTGTTCCACATCAATTTTTGGATTGCCTCTTCTATTTCTTTGAAGAATGAAGTTGGAATTTTGATAGGCTACACATTGAATTTGTAGATAGCCTTGGGAAGTATTGGGATTCTTTAAATAAAATAAAGGCTGTAGAGTTACAACCCGCATTATACATAATGGTGAAAAACTAAAGCCATTTCCTCTTAACTCAGGAACAAGACAAGGAGGTGCTCTCTTCACTTCTCTTCAATCTAGTATTAGAATGACTAGCTGTAGCAATAAGACAAGATGCAAACATAAAAGGAATCCAAAAGGGAAAGAAGAAGTAAAACTCTCCCTCTTTGCTGATGACATCATCTTGTATTTAAAGAATCCCGTAGACTCCACTCCCAAATTACTCAAGATGATTCAAAACTTTGACAAAGTAGCAGGGTATAAAATTAACCGTTAAAAATCAATGGCTTTTCTGTATGCCAACAATGAGAAAAGTGTAGCTGAAATTAGGAAAGCAACTGTATTCATAATAGCCCACAAAAAATGAAATAGCTAGGAATTAACTTAACCAAAGAATTGAAGTACCGCTATGATGAAAACTTTAAAAACCTGAAAAAGGAAATCAAAACGGAACTTAGAAAATGACAAAACCTCCCATGCTCCTGGATTGGAAAGATCAACATCACGAAAATGGCAATACTTCCCAAGGGTACCTACAAATTCAATTTGATACCTATCAATATTCTCTTTCTTCAAGGAAATAGAAGAGGATATACAAAAATTCATATGGAACAATAAAAGACCCCGAATAGCAAAAACGATCCTCAACAGAAAGAACAGTGGTGGAGGAATATCAATACCAAATTTCAAACCGTACCACTAAGCCACAGTAATCCACAGCTTGGTCCTGGCATAAGAACAGACCTCAGGACCACTAGAATAGAATTGAAAACCCAGAAATGAACCTATAGACATATAGCCATCTAAACTTCCCTAATGTGACAATATGACACTATCTTCTATAGCTGTTAGTATTTCATCACATTTGTTATAGCAAATACCTTTGGAGACATCACAGTTCCTTTGTGAACTCATATATTCTTTGTGAGTTAATTACAATTGAGATACGGAATGACACTATGATATTACCAACCCAGTGCGTCATCACAAACCTACTGTATTTCATCATAATTATGGCATCACCTACTAATTCTGCCATCAAAATATTATTATGACATCATATTTTGACATCACATTACCAATATGATATCAGTGTTCCATAATTTTTCAAAAACTTAGTATGACCTTATAACATTTTGGAAAATTAATGGTCACTGGGACATAAACCTCCTGTGAACTCATACACTTATGATCCATTAAGGACAATCTTTCTTTTTTTTTTTTTT
Source organism: Dipodomys spectabilis (assembly GCF_019054845.1). Classification (NCBI taxonomy): domain Eukaryota; kingdom Metazoa; phylum Chordata; class Mammalia; order Rodentia; family Heteromyidae; genus Dipodomys; species Dipodomys spectabilis. The sequence continues at coordinate 145,184 of NW_024871067.1, forward strand.
TAATTTTATTTTATTTTATTTGAGAACATACTGTACAGAGGGGTTACAATTACATGGGCAGGATAATGCATACATTTCTTACCAAGCATTGCAGCCTCCTCCTTTGTTTACCCTTCACCTCCCTTCCCAGCCTCCCCCCTCCCTCCCACCCAATCATACCCCCCCTCCCCCCCCCCACCGACATTGTAAAGCTGGTTTTGACATGACATTTTGTACTTCTCATTGTTGCAACAGGCCATTAAGGACAATCTTTCGAGGCACAAGTAAGACAATAAGCAAATTTATTTACTCCAGAAATGGGCCTGCTATTACCATACCCTTCACTTGATACCCAGAGCCAAGATCAGTCTCGACCAGCAAACTTCAGACCTCCAATGGGTGGCCTCACCCTTGTTAATTGGTCTTCAAACTACTAATCCCAAAAATTATGTTCTTCAAAGCTCCAAACTTCACAGAGTAAGGATTTTTCCTTTTCCCTTCCTCCTTCCTTTGCTACAGATCTGGCCTTCCTTCAAGGTCTTTCTTGTTTTTCCCTTCTATTACTTCTTTCTTCTATTCAGGCCACTCTATTCCCAACAGGCCTTTCCTGCTCTGACCCAATGGCCAGTTGCTGTCCTCCCTTCTTGCTCTCTCTCAACTTCTTCTCCCCCCCAAATTTTCCTCTCCTGCGGTCTCACCACTTCCTTCCTTTCATGTCTTCTCAGCTTTCTGTACCTTCTGTTACTCTAAACATGCAACCTATTTATAGGGTAACTCTCCTGGGTATAGCCTATATAGCCTAGAGAAACTCCAGGGTCTCCTGGATAACGGTATTTAACTATTGTTTCCCAAACTGCCCACTGCCCAATTAGATTATAACAACTCACCCTGTGGGTTTGACACACCACCCCTTCCAGCAGCATGACTTCCCCATTCATTGGCAATCCCTGCCCTCTCAAGCAGACCACAACATGGGGAAATGATGATTCTCAGGGCTCGCTGATTATTGGGGCACTATTGGATATTAGCATGTTCCCATTGTGAACTAATGAAACCCATAGTAAACACGGAACCATTTATTGTGACATCACATTACCTTTTTCATATCAATGTCCTATTTCTTTTTACAAACCTACTAAGTCAGCCCAGTCTGAAAATGTGGCCTCTATTATTAATGGATACGTAAAACCATACATTCCAGACTTTACTTCTGTGAAGTCCATTTCTCAAAATTCATCAGGTGAGGTCTTGCATAAGCTCCCTCTCCACATGTTACAGCTTTTCAACTTTCAAACTGTTGGCAATTTTCTACATACATCACATAATTTTGTCAGGCTCAGGGCCCACAGGTTTTCAAGATAGTTTTAGGCAGTGACATGGAGAAATTCACAATTCACATTGGGAGTACCCAATAACCAGATGTAGACAGAAAGCTGGTAACCAGTTTTCACAAGTTTAGTCACCACATTTGAAAACTTACTATTACTGTTTTGGCTTCTTCTTTTAATCCTACTGACTGGTATCGCTAGAAACTCCACTGGTTGTAGAGTGTTCTCCTGAGATACCTGATCAGCTCAGTTGTTTCCATGAGCCTCAAGGTCTCTAGTTTCTTTAACTTCTGGTTAGTATTCTGAAACCTCAGTCTAGAGCGTGGAGATTTCTTCTCTTTTGTTCTCCCTTTCTCTCATGAAAGCTTGCTTTCATGATCCCAATCTCATTCTCAAAGTCTTCCTTAACCTATAAATGTTCTGGCAGGGTCACAGGAGAGTTCCTGTCTAACTACAGCTCTTTCTCACAGCACCTTTGCTTGGTCTTCAGCTCCTCCTTAAAGTTCTCAATGGTGTTATTGAGAGGGTTTGTTTCCCACCTCCACCTGTTCCATTGGTGCATGATGCTTCTGCATGAAATTTATGGTGAGTATCTCGGCAGTCTGTTTGGCCTTTTCCTCTAGTAGTTTTTCTTTCTTGTTTTTCACTTCAATGTATTTTTGAAACAGATCTTCCAATAGTTTAGCTGTTCTGTTTTTCTGCATAATGCTCCTTCCTTTTCACAGTCATTCCCCATGAGAGTATGTGTGTCATTTGAGTAACAATATCTTGAGCCTGATATTTTCCTTTTCACCTTTTTTGGCCTCTTCTCCTATGACATGGCACTTCCATATTGGCTCCACTAGTCATACTTTCAGTTATTTCTCTGTTGCTTCAAATTTCTGTTCACACACTTCAAAGCTTATAATTTGCTTATACTTCAGCCTAATACATTCTTGTATCATGTCCAGCTCCTTTTTATGATTTGCACATGCAGCATCAGTATATTCTCTCACCTCAGTTGTAGTGAGCAAGAACAACAGTGTTAGTGTCTTGTTCCTCCTTCAGTCTCTGAACTGTGGACCCCAGCTTTGCCTCATGCTCACCAAGGTTGCTGTACTTGGAATAAATTTGAGTGTTTTCCAGGTTCATTTTGAGGATTTTGTTCTCACTTTTGACTTTCAAAAGTTCCTGATTTATGTCTTCAAGTCATTTTTTCACCTCCCATAATTCTCTCTTGGTTTTCTTCAGTGTGCTGTTCAGTGCGCTTTTAAAACCTCTTGATGGGGTTTGATTAGTAGGTATTGGAGATTCAGTCTTTTTTAACCCTGTATTTTCAGACAGAAATATGTAAATTTTTTCTTTGCCTCATTTCTTCTGAAGTTCAGAGAGCTAAATTTTAAGATGAATACAGTTGGACTTCAGAGTCTCAAACTCCTTTCAATGTTTCTCCAGATATATGAAGACAGTTTCCAGGAGGGTAATGTGCTTCCTTAACTTGTCAATTTCTTTCTCCTCCTTGGATATTCCTTTTCCCAATGTGCTTGCAATAATCACACTAATCTAGTCCTAGAGGTTCCTACGGCCATTTGCAAACAAATTATACTGTCTTTGAAGAGGGTTTCTTGATACATATCCTGGTGCTGCTGCCAAAACTTGAATCCCCTTTTTAGACTGTTCCCTCCTCCCTTAGGGTATCTCTGTTATCAAACACTTGCTGGCAACCTCTACCAACATAACATCTTTCCCTCAACACCTTCTAACTTTTGAAGCTTTCTTCTACTATCTGCTCCCAGATGGGTAATGAAGGCCATATTTAGGACTCTTCCATTCTTTGATACATCAGAATCTATAGGCATATAGGTCCTATAGGCCTCCAGAAACCACTCCAGAAAAGCATTAGGGAATTAAATGAGGAGTTGTACAGTCTTTCTTACCTAAGATCAATGAGTTTGCTTCCTAGCCACTGCCTAAACTCCGGCAAAGAGAGTCTGGTGATACTTGGTAAGCACCTCTTTTTTCCAATCGATATAGTAGTCCCAGCTTGGTTGAGTCTGGGAAAAGACTTGCTCTAATTGGACTTGGTCAACAGTGGAGGGACCATTGGTCCAAGGACCAACTTCAAGTCACTGTTCCAGGTTCTCTCCCTTTTCTCCTGGGTGAAAAGCACTTGTAAAATTTGTTGACAATCATTTCAGCTGGGCAGGTGTGTGAAAAATACTGTCTCTAATGAGATGAGCCTCTGTTATTTTTCAGGAAAGAGTGCATTTTGATTTTTCCTATCATACAGGTCACTAGTTGTAAAGGAAACATACATTAGAAAGGGGGCTTTCCCATCACCTCCCCCATGCACCTGTCTCCTTGTACTACCTGAGGCTGATGGTACAACTTCGGTAGTGGGGGGGACTGAACATTGGAGGTGCTGATGGCACAGAATAGGAGGGAGATTACCGTAGTGGTCTTCCTCTAAGGGATCCCATAACACAGGGGGAGAAGATTTTTCAGTTATGAGAACTTTAGGACATTGTTTTCCCATCCTGCAATAAAAGAATAAACAGGACACTGATAGAACTACAGCATACACACATAGAACGATAGCCACCGTCACTTAACCACACATGACACATCCTTCAAAGATGACCTCTCAAGGGTGTCCCAGAAGACCTATGGAGGAGGCCCAAGATGACCTCTCACGGAGGTCCCAGATGGCTTCCCAATGTAGCCCCAGATGACTTTCACAGGATGTTCTAGATACCTCATGAGGAGGCCCAAAATTATCTCTGGAGGAGGCCCCAGATTACCTCAGAGTAGGTAAAGTTAAACTCAAGAGGAGGTTCCGGATGGCTTCTCAAGCAATTCCCAGATGACCTCCAGAGGTCAGAGATGGCCTTTGAGTAAGTCCCTGATGATCTCCAGATGAAGTTCCCGATGGCTTCCAAGGTAGCCCCAGATGATGTCTAGAGAAATTCCCAGACGGCCTCTTGAAGAGATCCCTGATGACCCTTTCAAGAAAGCCCCAAATGATCTACTGAAGAGGTTCCATATTGTTTCTCGAGGAAGCCCAGATTACCTGCAAAGGATGTTCCAAATGGTTTCCCAAGGAAATCCTAGATTACCTCCAGGGGAGGCCCCAGTTAGCTTACCAAGGAAGCCCAAGATAGCCTCAAGAGAAGTTTTCAGATGGCCTCTTGATAAGGCACGAGATGACCTCATTAAGGATCACAGATGGCTTGTCCTGGAGGCCCCAGATGACCTCTGGATGAGGTCTCAATGGACTCTCGAAGTGGTCCTATAAACTCTCTTGGGAAAACACCGGATTACCTTCAGAGGATGTGCCAGACGGCTTTTCGAAGAAGCCCTAGATGATCTCCATAAGAGGACCCACATGCCTTCATGAGGAAGTCGCAGATGATTTTTAGAGGAGGCTCTAGATGACCTCCGGAGGATGTCCCAGATGTTCTCTAAAGGAGGCCCAAGATGACCTCTCAAAGAGTCTCAGATAGCTTCTCAGTGAAGTTCCTAGATTACCTCTGGAGGAAGTCCTGAATGATCTTAGTGAGGTTCTATATGACACTAGAGGAGGACCCAGATGACCTCGAGAAGAGATCTCAGATGTCCTCTAACTGAGGCCCAAGATGACCTCTCATAGAATCCCAGATAGCTTCTCAGTGAAGTCTCCAATTGACCTCTTAAAGTGGTCCCAGATAACCTCTTGAGGAGGCCCCAGATGACCTCCAGAGGTCCTATATGGACACTTAAGGAAGCCACAGATGCCCTTCAGAGACCAGTTGCTGTTCTTTCCCTCCTGCTAACCCTCAAATTTCTCTCCTCCCAGATCTTTCCCCTCCTGCTGTCTTACCACTTTCCTTCCTTCCAGGTCTTTCCCCTCTTTCTTTTCCTTTCTGTTGATCTGAACATGCAACCTATATATTGACTATACCTTGCCCCACTCCAAAGGGTCTCCTCCCTGACAGTTTTCAAACATCTCTTACCAAACTACCCACTGCCCAATCCCTTCTTGACAGCATGCTATATGGGGCTTGACACCCCACGGTCTCCAGCAGCATGCCACTACCCCTTTGAGAGCATGCCCAGCTCTCACTGGCATACAGTTCCACAGGGACAAGAAAATTATTGGGCCCCAGGGATTACTTGGGACCTGCTGGTTATTACAGGATCCTCATGTAATCACTAACCCATTGTGACCCCATTGCCACTAGGACGTAACAAACCAATTGTTATATCATGTAGCTTTTGTGCCAATACAATCACATTGTGACACCCCAAACCTATGATGACCACTTAGAATCTTTGTGACATCACAATCCCTTTGTGTACCCATAACCTAATTATGAACAAATAACAATTGAGATCTGAAATGCCATTGCAACATCACACTTTGTGACATCATCACCACTGTGATATCACATTGTCATTATGACTAAATCAGCTCATTGTGACATCATCAAAATACAATGACATCACATTGTCATTGTGACATCACAGAAAAATTGTGAATGCCTATTCTATTATTTCATTTGATTTCAAATGTGGTATGAGGGTTAACAGACTCCCATTGTCACTTCACAAATATTGTGACATCAAAACGCTTTGGAAACCATATTATCATTGTAATTTCACTAACCCACAGTGATATCACAAAACTTTCATGTCATAACTTTTCTGACATATTAGCATTGAGATATCTTAGGACCATTGTGAGCTCATAATCTGCTTTTACCTCATAATATTTCTGGAATAATATGTGATATCAGAAATTCACTGTGACATCACACTGACAGATGTTATGACCATTGTTTCACATTGTGACATCATAAAACTCTTAGGACTTTAAAAACATCATGTTTCAATTGTGAAGTCATATACTTACAGAGAATTAATGACAAAATACAGCATGGCATTTTGAAATCACCAACCCACTGTGACATCAAAAACCTATTGTGACATCATCATCATTTTACACCACCCAGCAATTGTGACATCAAAGCACATTGTAACATAATATTGTGACATCAAATTGCAATTGTGATATCAAGACCTTATTGTGATTTTGCAACAGTACTATGACCTCATAACGCTTTAGAAAATTCATGGCCTTTGGGACTTTAAGATCCCGGGGGTTCCGGTTTGGGGCCTGAACTTTGGGCCTGGCGGTGTCCCTCAGCTCTTCAACTCAAGCCTAGCACTCTACCACTTGAGCCACAGTACCACTTCTGGCTTTTTTCTTTTTGCTTATGTGGTGCTGAGGAATCAAACCCAGGGCCTCAGGCATGCAAGGCAAGCGCTCTACCACTGAGCCACCTTCCCAGCCCCTTTAAGGACCTTTTATGACCAGTATACTCATTGTGAACAAGAATTGATATTGGACTTACTGTGATATTTCAAACTCCTTGTGACATGACAAACCCATTGTGATTTCATCTCCACTGTGATATCAAAAATCCATTGTGACATAACATTGCATTATGCATCATAGCATCATAGCATTATGACATCACATTATCATTATGAAGTCATAGACACATTGTGAATGCCTATTTTGTAATTTAATTCTATTTCAAATGTGGTATGTATGTTGATATCAGAAACCTGTTGTCATCTTATAGCCATAGTAACATCACAAATCTTTGGTGACATCATAACCATATGGCTTTATGAACCAATTGTGACATCAAAGCTTTTATTATATAATATTGTTACATTATATTGTCATTGTGATTGCCATTGTGTTCCATTATTATTTTTTTAGAGGGGGGTCTAGTCATGGGGCCTGACCTCTGGGCCTGGGTACTGTCCCTCAGCCCTTCAGCTCATGGCTAATGCTCTACCACTTGAGTCACAGTGCCACTTCTGGCTTTTTTCTTATGTGGTATTGAGGAATCGAACCCAGGGCCAGCCTCATGCATGCAAGGCAAGTGCTCTACTACTGAGTCACATTCCCAGTCCTCCCATTATGTTTTTACAAACCTATTATGACCTCATAACATTTTAGAAAATTCATGGCATGTAGGACTTCAAGCTTCTATGAACAGCTATCCTCATTGACTCTAGTAGCAATTGAAGTTGGACATGTGATTGTGATAATAGAAACTTGTGACATAACTAGAACATGTGATCTCAAAATACTGTGAAGGCTGGGAAGGTAGCTCAGCGGTAGAGTGCATGCCTTGCAAGCATGAGGCCCTGGGTTCGATTCCTCAGCACCACATAAACAGAAAAAGCCAAAAGTGGCACTGTGGCTCCAGTGGTAGAGCACTAGCCTTGAGCTGAAGAGCTGAGGGACAGCACCCAGACCCAGAGTTCAGGCCCCATGACCGGCAAAAAAAAAAATCACTGTGATAGCACAAACCTATTTTAACATCATTGCCTTTGAGACATCATGATCACATTCTGTAATCCCAAATTTATTATGATCTCTTAGCTCCTTTGATAAAACACATAGCCTTTGTATACCCATACCCTCATTGCAAAGTAGTAATTAAGACCAGACTTGCCATTGAGACATAATACTTAGTGACAATTCAACCACTGTGACTTCACATTGTTGTTATGACATCATTGGCTCATTGTGATATCACCATACTACAATGACATCATTGAATTGTGACATCACATTGGCAATTTGACAAAATATACACAATGTGAATGCCTATCTGCGATTTATTTCTATTTCATATGTGGGATATGGGTAGTTATCAAAAGCAGGTGACCTCATAGCCCTATGACATCACATCACTGTGGTTTACCATTAGCCCACTGTTACATCACACAGCAGTCCTGTCCTCAAAACTTTTGTGAAATGCTGCAATTGTGATATCATAAGCCTTTTGTGAGGTTCATAACCTGTTTTTATCCTCATAATATTTCATTACCACTGTGATATCACATTGTTGTTATGACATCATCAACTCATTGTGACATTCCAAACTACCATGACATCATAGCATTATGATAGCACATTGTCAATTCATAGATATATCATGAATGCCTATTTTCTAATTTCATTCTATTTCAAATGTGGCACATATGTTGATGTTAGAAACCCATGTGACTTCATAACCTTTATGACATTACTTTGCCATGGTCGTAATAACACCACCTGCTATTTGGGATATCACCAAACTATGATATCATATTATTATGACATCGGATTGTCATTGATATAATATAGATTCATTGTGAATGCCTACTCTGTGATTTAATTCTATTTCAAATGTGGCATGTTGTTATCAGAAGCCCATTGTGACTTCATAACCATTATGACATCACAATCCCTTTGTGACTTCACATTGCCATTTTGATATTACAAAACCTGTCCTGTCCTCATGTTTGTGCTTTGCTTCTTTTGTGATATCTTAGGCACTGTGTGAGCTCAGAATCCCTTTCAACCTCATAATATTACAACTATGATATGTGATATGTGAATCTACTCTGACATCACAACCATTATGATATTACACTGCTAGATGTCAAAACCACTGTGTCACATTGTAACATCACAAACCTGTTAGTACTTCATCATACTAGTGCCAACACATAACTTTGGGCATATCACAGTCTTTGGGTGAAATCATATACTCATCGTGAATTAATGAAAGTTGAGACTTGACATGCTAGTTTGACTTCACAACCCATTGTGACATCACAAATGTAATGACCTCATCCCCACTATGACATCACCAATAAGTTGTGACATCAAGACAAAATTATGACATAATATTGTGATATCATATTGCCATTGTGATAATACCATCCCATTGTGCTTTCAAAAATCTATTAGGACTCCTAAACTTTGAGAAAATTAATGAAATTTCAGAATTCAAGCTCCTACTGTGAACTCATATACTCATTGCGAACTAGTAGCAATCGAAATGGGATATGTAATAGTGGTATTACAAACTCATAGTGACATCACATATCCATTGTGACACCAATACTGTGGTATCACAAACCCATTGTGACATTACATTGCCGTTGTGAAATTAGGATTACTTTTTGACATCCCGAAATTAATATGACCTCATCACCTTTGAATAAACACATGGCCTTTGTGACATCATAGTCCCTTTGTGTACCCATATCCTCATTATGAACTATTAATTGAAATCAGACATTCCATCCTGTCATCACAAAAACTTTTTGACATTATCACCAGTATGATGACATTGTGATATGACATGATCAGATTATTGCGACATCACTAAACTACAGTATAGCATTATGACATCACATTGTAATGGTGATTGCCTATTCTGTGATTTAATTCTATTTCACACTGTGACACATGTGAATTGATAACAGAAACCCAGTGGGACCTAAGAAACATGTGACATCAAAATCCCTTTGTTACATCATATTGCCATTGTGATAACACTAACCTATTCTTACATCACAAACCTGTCCTCTCCTCATAACTTTTGTGACATGCTGCCATTGTGATATTTTTGGCCCTTTGTGAGCTCATAATATGTGTTTGACCTAAAAATATTTCAGGTATGAATTGTGAAATCAGGAATCCTCTATGATATCATGACTAGTGAAATCACACTGCCGGACGTCATGACCAATGTGGCACATTGTGACATCAAAAGCCTATTCATCACATTTTTGCAAACACATGACTTAGACATCAGAGTCCCATTCTGAAAGAATATACTCATTGTGAGTGACAATTGAGAGACTGCATGCCATTGTGATATCACAAACCCATTTGTGATCTCATCACCATTATGACATCACCAACTAACTTTGTCAACAAACCTTATTATGACATAATACTGTGATATCACATTCACATTGCGATATCACTGCTCTATTGTGTCATTATCATGATGTCACAGGGGATTTCTAATATATGTTATATTTGAAATATGTGTTTGGAATAGGTTATAAATTCACAAAGGGACTCTCATATTCAATTGCAGTATGTCACAAAAGTTATGAAGACAGGAAAGGCTTGTGATGTCAGTGTGGGTTAGTGACATTATAATAGCATTGTGATATTCCAAAGGAATTATGAAGTCACAATATTTATGAGGTTATAATGGGGGGGTCTGATATCAACCCACATGCCACATTTGAAATAGGATGAAATCACAGAATAGCCATTCACAATGTGTGTATGATATCACAATGACAAAGTGATGTCATAATGCTATGATGGCATTGCTGTTTTGTGATGTCACAATGAGCTGATGGTGGCAAAATGCCAATGTGATGTCACGCTGGGGTATAATTTCACAAAAGGTTTGTGATGCTACAATATCATATGTGATATCAATGGTCAATTTTTCACAATGTGGATATTGGTACCAAAAAGGATTATGACCTCATGAAGATCATGGGTTCACAATGGATTTTTCTGATATCTGCACACATGCCATATTTGAAATAAAATGAAATCACAGAATAGGCATTCACATTGTGTCTATGCCATAATGAGAATTATGTAATGTCATAATACTTGGTGTCATTTTTTGTGGTGTGACACTGAGCTGATAACAACAATGTGATGTCACAGTGGTCATGATGGCACAAAAGTTTTGTGATGTTACAATGGCATATCTGATCTCAATTGTCAGTACTTCTCAATGAGGATATGGGAATATGATGTCAGAAAGGCTATGTTTTTTAAAGGACTGATCATGTAATCACAATGACAATATGATGTCACAATAGGAATGTGATGGAACAGTGTTGAGGACAAAATGGGTTTGTGTTGTCACATCATGTTTGTAATATCATAAGGACATATCCCATTTCAGTTGCTAATAATAATAATGAGGGTACAAGTTCACAGAAGGAGCATGAAGTCTATAGACCATGAATTTTCTAAAAGGTCATGAAGTCATATTAGGTTTGTGAAAAGAGGGTGGGACTGTAATATCACAATGGCAATATGATATTACAATATGTCATATTAATTTTTATGTCTCAAGTATATTATGAGGCCTTAGTATTGATGAGGTAACAATACTTTTGTGATATCACAATAGCTTTGTGATGTCAAAATGGCAAGCTAAACCTTTATTGTCATTAATTCACAATGAGTATATGAGTTCACAAAGAGATTGTGATGTCTCCAAAGGGATGTGTTGTCACAAATGTTATGACATCCTAACAGGGTTGTGTTGTAGCAATGTGAAATTATGATAATGATATCTGGCAGTGTGGTGTCACAATGGTCATGATGTCACAGTGGATTTCTGATATCACATGTCATACCTGAAATATTATTTGGTCAAAAACAGATTATGAGGTCTCAGAATGACTAAGATATCACAATGGCAGCAAATTACAAAAGTTATGAAGACAGGGCAGGTTTGTGTTGTAATGGTTAGTGATATCACAATGGCAATGTTATGTCACAAGGGGATTTTGATGTCAGAATGGTTATGAGGTGATAATGGGTTTCTGATGTAAACTAGCATGCCATTTTAAAAAAAGAATGAAATAATAGAATAGGCATTCACAATGTATCTATGACATCACAATGACAATGCGATTTCATAATGCCATGATGTCATTGTCCTTTTGTGATGTCACATGCACTGATGATTTCATAATGATAATGAGATGCTACAGAGGAGATACTATCACAGAGTGTTTGTGATGTTATAATAGCATATCTAAAATTTCCTTCATTCACAATGAGGATATGGGTGCACCATAATACTGTGATGTCACAAAAGCTATGTGTATTTGCAAAGTTGCTAAGGGGTCACAGAAGAATTACGATGTCACAATGTGATCATGATGTCACAATAGCAATGTGATGTTATGATTGGTATGTGACAGTGGTGATGGTGCCACAATAGGTTTTATATGTCACAAAAGATTTGTAATATCACAGTGACATGTCGAATTCCAATTATTACTACTTCAGGCTGAGGATACAAGTTCACTATAGAGATTGAACTTCCTAAGCCCATGAATTTTTTAAAATTTTATAAGGTTAAATAGGTTTGTGAAAACACAATGGGATAGTGATATCACAATGGCAATGTGATGTCACAATTACATGTCAAAATAATGCTTTGATCTCACAATTAGTTGGTGATGCTATTCTGGTAGTTAGGTGACCATAGGTTTGTGACATCAAAATGGGTTTGTGATGTCACAATATCATGCCATATCTCAGGTGTCATTAACTCAAAATAACTTCATTTTCAATTGCTACTAGTTCATAATGATAGTATAATAACTAGCTGGGTCCCAATCCATGGGGCCAAATAATCATGGTGGCTCCGAGGCCTGGCCCACTGGAGCGGGTAGGTCATGGTACTGAATAGGGCAGTGTATGTTGCGAGATGGGAGATATCAAGCCCCACATGGTGAGCTATCACGAAGTGATTGGGCAGTGAAGTGATTTGGGGAAGTGAAGGTTGGAAAATAGGCAAAAGAACTGTTGGAGTTGGGGAGGAGTACAGACTATATATAGGCTTCATGTTCATAGCATGAGAAGGAGAGGAGAAGAGGGTAATGACGTGGAAGAAAGGAAGTGGTGACACAGCAAGAAGGGAAAGACCTGGGAGGAGAGGAAGTTGAGGAAAAGCTGGAGAGGAAGGATGGCAACTAACCACACTGGCAGAGCAGGGCAGGCCTGTGGATAGTGGAGAGGCCTGAAGAGAAGAAGGAAATGCTGGAAGGGAAAAAGGAAAGACCTGGAAGGAAAGTCTGTAGAGAAGGAAGGAGCAAGGGAAAGGAAAAAGCCTTGCCCATTGAATTTTGGAGCTTAAGATATCATAGTTTTGGGAATGGGTGGTTTGCAGACCAATTAACAAAGGGAGGGGGTATGCCCATTGGAGGTCTGAGGTCTGGTGCTCCAGGCTGCTCTGGGTATCCAGCCCAGGACAAGTTAGTCACAGGCCCCTTTCTAGTGTATTTTTGTTTATTATCTTAAATGTGCCTCGACGGATTGTTTCATGCTTTAGAGGTTATAATTTTTGGATGTCCCAGTGAAATAATCCATCTGGATAGCATTGGGCCTAGGCCCTGGAAAACCCCCTACTAGGTAAGTGTCTCAGCCCTTAGGGGTGAGAATCTGCCTCAAATGGTTGTTCCTGAGGACCAATGAAGAAAAGAGTAATTGAGGAACTCCATTGGGGTAAGTCTGGACGAGCTTGACAGCCTGTATTTGAGACCTCCTCGAGAAGTCACCTTAAGACTTCTTTTGGTAGACCAGACCAGAATAGGACATCCCACCGTCACATTATAATCCACACAGGATCAACTCAGAACAAGGAAAAGATCCTTAAAGCTGTCAAGGAGAAAAGATTAATCACCTATAAAGGGAAACCAATTAGAATCACCTCAGATTTCTCAGCTGAGACAATCAAAGCAAGAAGAGCCTGGAATGACGTATGCCATGCCCTAAAAACAAACAACTATCAACCAAGAATACTGTACCCAGCTAAACTCTCCTTCATAACTGAAGGCCAAATAAAAACCTTCCATAGTAAGGAAAAATTGAAACAATACATCTCCACCAAACCAGCCCTACAAAAGATTCTTAAAGATGTCCTACACATAGAAAACCAACAAGACCGCAACAAAGGCCAAGAAACTGCACCCAAACTGAGAATCCAAGAATCATAGGAAGAACCCAGTGTTTACAGCCCCCAAGAAGGTGGATAACATGGCAGGAACTCCCAAATACCTCTCAGTCCTATCTCTTAACATTAATGGACTGAACTCTCCAATTAAGCGACATAGACTGTCTAGTTGGATTAAAAAACAAGACCCTTCTATCTGCTGCCTGCAGGAGTCACATCTTCCCGTAAAAACAAACACATTTTCAATATTAAAGGCTGGAAGAAAATCTACCAAGCAAACGGCCCCCATAAACAGGTGGGAGTTGCAATCCTTATATCAGATAAAATAGACTTCAAATTAAAATTCGTGAGAAGAGATAAAGAAGGTCGCTACATACTAATTAAAGGATCTCTCCTTTAGGAGGATATTACAATTCTAAATGTATATTCGCCAAACAATGGAGCACCCAAACAATGGAGGGAAACACTACTTTCCCTCAAATCCCATATAGATCCAAAGACATTAATTGTTGGGGATTTTAACACACCACTCTCCCCACTAGATAGATCAACTCGGCAAAAACTCAAGAGAGAAACCACAGATCTAAACAGCTGCATAGATCAACTAGACTTAACAGACATCTACCGAAAATTTCACCCAGCAGCATCAGAATACACGTTTTTCTCAGCAGCACATGGAACGTTTTCTAAAACAGACCACATTTTAGGCCACAAAGCAAACTTGTCTAAGTTCAGAAACATTGAAGTTATACCTTGCATTCTCTCTGACCACAAGGGAATAAAATTAGAACTCAACACCAAAAGCCACCAAAGAAAGTCCGGTATCACATGGAGGCTGAACAACACACTGCTGAATCAAGAGTGGGTCATGGAAGAGATTAGGAAGGAAATTCAAATGTTCATGCTATTCAACAAAAATGAACACACAAATTACCAGCTCCTCTGGGACACAGCAAAGGCAGTACTCAGAGACAAGTTTATAGCTCTGAGCTCCTACATCAACAAATTGGAGAGATCTGAAACTAGCAATTTAATGACACATCTAAACCTCCTTGAAAAAGAGCAGCAAGATAAACCCCAATCCAGTAGACGGAAAGAAATAATCAAAATTAAATCAGAATTAAATGAATTAGAATCCAAAAAAACTATAGAAAGAATCAACAAAACAAAGAGTTGGTTCTTCGAAAAACTTAACAAAATTGACAGACCCTTAGCAAATCTTATCAGAAAAAGAAGAGAACACACCCAAATTAATAAACTCAGAGATGATAATGGAAACATCACCACAGAAACAACCAAGATTCAGTACATTATAAGGGAATACTTCTCAAAACTTTATGCTAATAAGTTTGAGAACTTGACAGAAATGGACCTTTTCCTAGCAAATATTGACATGCCAAAACTAAACCAAGATGAGTTAAACCAGCTTAACAGGCCCATATCAAGCATTGAAATAGAAACAGCAATAAGAGACCTCCCAGCTAAGAAAAGTCCAGGACCAGATGGTTTTACAGTGGAATTTTACAAGGCCTTCAAAGCAGAGCTCACACCAATACTCCTCCAACTCTTCAATGAAATTGAAAGAGAAAGCTCACTACTGAACACATTCTATGAAGCCATCATAACCCTCATCCCAAAAACCAGGCAGGGACTCATCAAAGAAAGAGAACTATAGACCCATTTCTTTGATGAACATTGATGCAAAACTTCTCAACAAAATTTTGGCCCACCGACTTCAACAATTCATCCAAAAAATCATACACCACGATCAAAAAGGATTCATTTCAGGGATGCAAAGCTGGTTCAATATACGCAAATCAATTAATATTATTCATCACATCAACAGGAGCAAGAATAAGAACCACATGGTTATCTCAATAGATGCAGAAAAAGCATTCGACAAGATCAAACACCCCTTTATGATGAAGGTTTTGGAAAAATTAGGAATCCATGGAACATTCCTCAATACAATAAAGGCTGTATATGACAAACCTACAGCCAGCATTATACTCAGTGGTGAAAAACTAAAGCCATTTCCTCTTAACTCAGGAACAAGACAAGGATGCCCACTCTCTCCACTTCTCTGAGTCTGGCAGGTCCCGCCGACGTTAACTTCTTGTGACCTGCTAAATGACTCGTTTTATTCCAAGGCCTGAGTTGGAGCTAGCAGTTCCTCCGAGCTTTGTTGGTATCCAAGATGGAGATCATAGGTGCTGGCGGGGGAGGGGTGGCCTTCCCTCCTCTGCTCCCTGAGAAGGAGTGAGGATGTCAGGCTTCTACTCATGCAGAGTCTTGGTTCCTGGGTCGTCTCTGGTCTGCGAACTGCAGGATGAAGATGTCTGCTCCTTGTCGGTTCTTGCTGGTGTTGAGTAGAATCCGCTCGCCTGCTGCGTCTGGCTCCTTCGTCCCGGACTCTCTGTTGCTCAGGTATGGTGGGTGCCTGCACTTGCCCGCCACCGCCACAGCTGCTGCAGCGGCAGCTGCTGGCAAGAGTTCAGAAGTGTCTCCTTGCCTGGGTTTCCTTCTCTGGCCTAACTCTCTGTCTTGTGATGGCACACTTGGTGTAATTCTCTGGCTTAGGACTGTTCACTGGAACTCTAAAACTGCTTTCTATGTGAGAGCTTACTTAGACTCTAGCTTGTCCTCCGCCATCTTCCCGGACTCCTTGCATTTGTTTTATGGCTAGAGAGATTGAGCATGTCTTCATGTGTCTATTGGCCATCCTTATTTCTTCTTCAGAGCAGTTTCTCTGTAAATCTTCAGCCCACTTATTTATTGGGCAGTTGTTTCTTAGAGGATTTGTTGTTGGGGGATTTAATTTTTTGAGTTCCAAGTACATTTTAGATATGAGACCCTTGTCCATTGTATGGCTAGTGAAGATCTTCTCCCAATCCGTGGGCTTTCTATTGATCTTGCTAGCTATGTCCTTTGCCATGCAGAAGCTCTGCAACTTCATGCAATCCCATTTGTCCAACCTTGCTTTGATTTGTTGTGTTTCCTGGTGTCTACTAAGAAAATTTCGGCCTGCTCCAAGGAGACCTAAGGTTTCTCCTATTCCATCCTGTAATGTTTTCAGAGTGTCTGCTTTGACTTGGAGGTCTTTGATCCATTTGGAATTGATTCTGGTGCAGGGTGATATATAAGGATTGATATATAAGCATCTAGCTTTAGTTTTCTACAAGTGATTAACCAATTTTTACAGCATCCTTTACTGAAGAGTCTTTCTTCCATTCTATTTTTTTAGCTTTATCGAAGATCAGGTGTGTATATTTCTGTAGGTTCATTTCTGGGTTTTCAGTTCTATTCCATTGGTCCTGAGGTCTGTTCTTGTGCCAGTACTAAGCTGTTTGATTACTATGGCTATGCAGTAGAGTTTGAAATTTGGTATTGATATTCCTCCAGCACTGTTCTTTCTGTTGAGGATCAATTTAGGTATTCAGGGTCTTTTATTGTTCCATATGAATTTTTGTATTGCCTCTTCTATTTCCTTGAAGAATGAGGTTGGAATATTTATAGGTATCACATTTAATTTGTATGTAGCCTTGGGAAATATTGCTGTTTTCACAATGTTGATCCTTCCAATCTAGGAGCATGGGAGTTTTTTCCACTTTCTAAGTTCTGTTTTGATTTCCTATTTCAGGTTTTTAAAGTTTTTATCATAGAGTTTCTTCACTTCTTTGATTAAGTTAATTCTTAGACATTTTATTTTTGTGTAGTTATTATGAATGGAGTTGCTTTCCTGATTTCAGCCACACTTTTCTCATTGTTGGCATACTGAAAAGCCGTTGATTTTGAGGGTTAATTTTAAAACCTGTTACTTTGCCAAAGTTTTTTTTTTTTATTTTATTTTATTTGAAAACATACTGTACAGAGGGGTTACAATTACATGGGCAGGAATGTAATTGTAACCCCTCTGTACAGTATGTTCTCAAATAAAATAAAATAAAATTTAAAAAAAAAACAAAAACAATTACATGGGCAGGAAAATGCATACATTTCTTACCAAGCATTGCAGCCTCCTCCTTTGTTTACCCTTCACCTCCCTTCCCAGCCTCACCCCTCCCCCCCACCCAATCATACCCCCCCTCCCCCCCCCCACCGACATTGTAAAGCTGGTTTTGACATGACATTTTGTACTTCTCATTGTTCCAACAGTTCCACCTGAATCCTTAAACGACTTGTTTGTCCCCGTCTCCTCCACATGTTATACTGACATCAAATATAGTGAAAGCGGGGGTTACACTGTGGGGGAGGGACATACAAAGCAACAAAGAAATAATATTATAAATGCGTTAGAAACACATGCATGAATGAAACAAAAACATTAAAATACATATTTGAGGGTTCGTTTTCCTAACATCACATTATCTGACTTTTTCCGCTTGACTCATACCTATACTAGATATTGCAAATAAGGGAAACCATGGGACCTATGTTTCTTTGGGCCTGGCTTACTTCACTTAATATAATTTTTTCCAAGCCTTTCCATTTCCTAACAAATAGGGCAATGTCATTCTTTCTGATGGAGGCATAGAATTCCATTGTGTATATATACCACATCTTCTTGATCCATTCATCTACTGAGGGGCATCTGGGTTGGTTCCATATCTTAGCTATGGTAAATAATGCTGCAATAAACATAGTTGTGCTGGTAGCTTTAGTGTGGCCTTGTTTGTGGTCATTTGGGTAAATGCCCAAAAGTGGGATTGCTGGGTCATTGGGGAGCTCTATATGGAGTCTTTTGAGGAACCTCCATACTGCTTTCCAAAGTGGTTGAACAAGTTTACATTCCACCAACAATGAAGTAAGGTTCCTTTCTGGCCACATCCCCTCCAGCATCTGTTGTTGTTAGAGTTCTTGATTTTTGCTGTTCTAACTGGAGTGAGGTGATATCTCAATGTTGTTTTGATTTGCATTTTTTTATGGCTAGGGATGTTGAACATTTCTTCATGTGTCTATTGGCCATCCTTCTTTCTTCTTCAGAGAAGCTTCTCTTTAGGTCTTTCGCCCACTTATTTATTGGGCAGTTGTTTCTTTGAGGATTTGTTGTTGGGGGGTTTAATTTTTTGAGTTCCAAGTATATTTTAGATATGAGACCCTTGTCCGTTGTATGGCTAGTAAAGATCTTCTCCCAATCCGTGGGCTTTCTATTGATCTTGCTAGCTATGTCATTTGCCCTGCAGAAGCTCTGCAACCTTATACAATCCCATTTGTCCAACCTTTCTTTGATTTGTTGTGTTTCCGGGTCTGTATTCAGAAAATTTTGGCCTGAGCCGAGGAGACCCAGAGTTTCTCCTATTCCATCCTGTAATGTTTTCAGAGTGTCTGCTTTGAGTTCAAGGTCTTTGATCCATTTGGAGTTGATTCTGGTGCAGAGTGATATATAAGGATCTAGCTTTAGTTTTCTACATGTAGTTAACCAGTTTTGCCAGCACCATTTACTGAAGAGGCTGTCTGTCTTCCATTCTATTGTTTTAGCTCCCTTATCGAAGATTAGATGGCTATAGGTCTGTAGGTTCATTTCTGGGTTTTCAATTCTATTCCATTGGTCCTGAGGTCTGTTCTTATGCCAATACCAAGCTGTTTTGATTACTATGGCTTTATAGTAGAGTTTGAAATTTGGTATTGATATTCCTCCAGCAGTGTTCTTTCCGTTGAGGAGCGTTTTTGCTATTCGGGGTCTTTTATTGTTGCATATGAATTTTTGGATTGCCTCTTCTATTTCCTTGAAGAATGAGGGTGGAATTTTGATAGGTATTGCGTTGAATTTGTAGATAGCCTTGGGAAGTATTGCCATTTTCACAATGTTAATCTTTCCAATCCAGGAGCATGGGAGGTTTTGCCATTTTTTAAGTTCTGTGTTGATTTCCTTTTTCAAGATTTTAAAGTTTTCATCATAGAGGTCCTTCACTTCTTTAGTTAAGTTAATTCCTAGGTATTTTATTTTTTGTGGGGCTATTACAAATGGAGTTGCTTTCCTAATTTCAGCCACACTTTTCTCATTGTTGGCATACAGAAAAGCCATGGATTTTTGGGGGTTAATTTTATAACCTGCTACTTTGCCAAAGTTTTGAATCAGCTTAAGTAATTTGGGAGTGAAGTCTATGGGATTCTTTAAATACAAGATCATGTCATCTGCAAAGAGGGAGAGTTTTATTTCTTCTTTCCCTATTTGGATCCCCTTTATGTCTGCATCTTGTCTTATTGCTGTAGCTAGGCATTCTAACACTAGATTGAAGAGAAGTGGAGAGAGTGGGCATCCTTGTCTTGTTCCTGAGTTAAGAGGAAATGGCTTTAGTTTTTCACCATTGAGTATAATCTTTGCCAAAGTTTTGAATCAGCTTGAGAAATTTGGGAGTGGAGTCTGTTGGATTCTTTAAATACGAAATCATGTCATCTGCAAAGAGGGAGAGTTTTACTTCATCTTTCCCTATTTGGATCTCTTTAATGTTTGTTTCTTGTCTTAGCTAGGCATTCTAATACTAGATTGAAGAGAAGCAGAGAAGGTGGATATCCTTTCTCATTCCTGATTTAAGAGGATATGGCTTAATTTTTTTTTTTACCATTAAGTATAATGCTGGCTGTTGGTTTGTCATATACAGAATTTACTGTATTGAGCAATGTTCCCTGGATTCCTAATTTTTCCAGAACCTTCATCATAAAGGGGTTTTGGATCTTGTCAAATGCCTTTTCTGAATGTATTTAGATAACCATGTTGTTCTTATCCTTGCTCATGTTGATGTGATGAATTATATTAATTGATTTGCATCTATTGAACCATCTTGGCATCCTTGAAATGAATCTTGTTTAATCGTGGTGTATGATGTTTTTGATAAATTGTTGAAGTCGTTTGGCCAAAATTTTGTTGAGAAGTTGTGCATCAGGGTTCATCAAAGAAATGTGTCTATAGTTCTCTTTCTTTGATGAGTCCTTGCCTGGTTTGGGGATGAGGGTTATGATGACTTCATAGAACAATTTCTTTAGTGAACTTGCTCTTTCAATATGACATGGCCTTTTTAAAAAATAACTTTTTTATTGTGAAAATACTGTACAGAGGGATTACAGTTACATGAACAAGGTATTGAAGACCATTTCTTATCAAGCATTGCCTCCTCCTTTGTTTTACCTCTACCACCTCTTCCCTCACACTTCCACAATTACATGCCCCCCCCCTTGCCTTCATTGTAAAGCTCGTTGTTCAACAGTGTCTTGTACATCTCATTGTTACAATGAGTAACCTGTATCCCTAGTTAAACTTTCTGCATTTTCCTCCCCTCCCAAAATTATACTGATATCAAATACAGTGAGAGCAGGGGTTATATCGTGGGGAAACACCATACAATACAACAAAAAATCACACCATACCTTATAAATACATTAGAAAAAATAACAAGAAAAAACCACTTGTGTCTTTATCTTGGAGTCCATTTACTGAACATCATCTTATCTAGTCATATATACATACATATATATATGTATATATATATATATATAGTTATATATATGGTTTTATATATATATATAGATTCGTATATATATAGTTACATATATATATATATAGTTTTCGACCTTTTCTGCTTTTCTCAGTTATATACTAGTTATTGCACATAAAGGAAACCATAGGATCTATGTTTCTTCAGCTTGGCTTACTTAATATATATTTTTTTCCAAGTCTTTCCATTTCCTAACAATTGGCAATGTCATTTTTCTGATGGAGATGTAGAATATATATATATATATATATATATATATATATATATATATATGTTCTTGATCACAGTCCTTTTGTGTACCTATATGCTCATTGTGAAATAAGGACAATTTGGTCAGACATGCTATGATAAAAATCACCAACACTTTTTTACATCAACTCCACTGTGTCGTCATATTTTCAATACGACACAATCAGTTCATTGTGACATAACCAAATAAAAATGACATCATAAAATTATCTAATTGCATTGTCATAGACAAATTATAAATGCCTATTCCTTGATTTCATTCTATTTGAAATGTGACTTGTGGTTTTATAGCCAAAACCCACGGTGACCTCATAACCATTGTCACATAATACCGTTGTGACATCATGTTGACATTGTGATATCACTAACCCTATGTGACATCACCAGCCTGTCCTGAGTACTCACATTCTCATTGTGAATGAGTAGCAATTGAAATTGGACATGTGTTATATTACAAACTTGTTCTGACATCACTAACCCATTGTGATCTCATCACCACTGTGACATCACAAACTCATTTGACATCACATTGCCATTATATGACATCATGATCACATTGGGACATCCAAAACTTACGACCTCTTAGCACTTCTCAAAAACATATGGCCTTTGTGACATCACAATCCCTTTGTGTACCCATCTGGACATTGTGAACTAACGCAATTAAGATCAGACATATCTTTGTAACAACACAAAGACTTGTGATCTCATGAATAGTGTGACATACTATTGTCGTTATGACAGCATCAGCTCATTGTTACATCACAAAATACAATGATCTTACGTCATGGCATTGTGACATCACAGAGTCATAAAGAAGTTATAGACACATGGTGAAGCATATTCTGTACTTTCATTCTATTCCATTGGGGATAATGGTTGATATCAGATACCCATTCTGACCACACAATCATCGTGATCTAAAACCTCTTATCATATCACATTGCCATTGTGGTACTACAAACTCACTGTGACATTGCAACCTTGTTCTGTCCTAATTTAAGTTACTTGCTGCATTGTGATTTCTTAGTACATTTATGAGCTCATAATCTATTCTGGACCTCTTTATATTTCAGATATGATATATGATATCAAAAATGAACGTGACATTATGACCTCCATGTCATCACACTGCCAGATTTCATGACTATTGTGTCACATTTTGATATTGTACCACGTTTGTAACATCACAAAACTGTTAGGACTTCATCACATGTATTACACCACATATCTGTAGACATCACAGTTTCTTTGTGAACCCATATACTCATTGTGAGGTAATGATTTTTATGTTTCAGCATGCCATTGTGACACCACCAACTTATTGTGACATCACAAACCTATTATAACCTCTTTACCATTATGGCATCACAAACTAGCTGTGACATTAAAACATTATTATAACATGATATTGTTATTTCACAGTGCCATTGTGATATCATTGTCTCATATTTTCACGAACATAGTATGACTTCATAACATTTTAAGAAATTCATTGCCTTTGGGACTTTAACCTCCCTCTGTGAACTCATATCCTCATTGTTCAATAGTAGTAGTTGAAATTGGAGATGAAATTTTGATATAATAAATCAGTGATATCCCAAAAACTTCCTAACCTCACCACTGTAATATGACAAACTGTTGTGACATCATGATCATGTGTCATCTCAAACATATTTTGACCTCTTAGCACCTTTTAAAAAACACATCCTTTGTGACTTCGTGACATCACCATCCCTATCCAACCTCGTTGTGAACTAATGACAACTGAGACCACACATATCATTGTAACATAACAAACCCTTTGTGACATCATCTCCACTGTGACATCTGATTGTCATGATGACACCATTGGCTCATTGTGACATCATAAATCAGCAATGACACCATAACATTATGAAATCATATAATCATTGTGATATCATAGATATATTGAGAATACCTATTCTGTGATCCCATGCTATTTCAAATGTGACATATGCGTTGATATCAGAAATCATTGTGACCTCATAATCATTGTGATATCACAATCCATTTGTGACTTCACATTGCCATGGTGATTTCACTACCACAGTGTAACATCATAAACCAGTCCTGTTCTCATAACTTTTGTGTCATGCTGTAATTGCGATATCGTAGGCCTTTTATGAGCTCATAGTCTCTTTTCAGCCTCATAATATTTCAGGTATGGCATGTGATATCAGAAATCCACTGTGACATCATAACTCCTGTGCCATCACTCTTCCAGACATCATGACTATGTGTCACATTGGGACTTCATAATATTTGTGTTTGAAGATATTCTAGTCCCTATGTGAACTCATATACTCATTTTGAGTTAATGATAATTGAGATTTGCCATGTCTTTGTGACATTGCAAACCTATTGCAAAATCACAAATCTACTGTGACCTCCTTACGAATTTTACATCACCCACTAATTGTGACATCAAAATATTATGGGCGGAGGGCCCAGATGGCAACAGAACAGTGGTGAATCACCACAGTTCTCTCCAACCAAATAGAGTTCAAACTCCAACTGTTTCAACAAAAGACCAACCACAGCAAAATGGTGAACACCCAGAGAAAAACAGGAGGTGTAAAAAAAGAAAGGCTAATATTTCAGAACAGAAAAGCACGAAGACCTTCCCCCACCCCTTGAGGTTAGTACAACTCCATGACAAATTGGCCTCTCCCAGTCCGGGGCTGCTGGAGACCCCAAAGCTACCATTGATTATCTGCAGAATACCAGCGCAGCAGACTCCCAAGTTGCAGGACCTGGTGCTTATAAACAGAGAATCATTGGAGTTTGGAACCAGAACAAAGGCCTTTCCTACACCCCTCATCAGCAGAGCAGCTCTGCACCATCCCACTAAGGCCATCTGACACCACAGCCATCGTGGGGAACACCAAACAACAGAAGTCCATCCACAGAATGCATGTGCAGGAGATTCCCAAGTTGCCAGTGCTAATACAGAGAGTACAAAGACAGAAACATCGGATCTCAGAACCTGCACTATGACCCTTCTCCCACCCCTTGCTGTGGCACAACTCCATGCCATACACTAGCCTGGCCCAGTCCAGGTTTCCAGAGACCCCAGAGCCACAGTGGGTCTTCTGCAGAATGACAGTGTAGCAGATTCCCAAGGTTCCTGTACTGGACCTGGTGATTGTAATCAGAGCAACCTTGGAGCTTGAAACAGGAAAAAATACCCTTCCCACGCACCTCATCAGTGGAGCAGCCCTGCACGATCCCAGCAAAGCCATTAGGCCCCACAGCTGTGGGGGGAAACCCCAGAAATACAGAGCTCTGTCAACAGAATGCCAGTGCAGAAGACTTCCAAGATGCTAGTGCTAACCCGGACAGTGAAGAGAAAAAACCTTGCATGAAGGCCCTACCCCACTCCTGGGGTATATATACATACATACATACATACATATACATATATATGTATATACATATGTGTGTATATATATATATATATATATGTATGTAAAAGGAAAAACTCTGAAGCCTATTAACAATATTGATTATTTTTCTATGGTATCATTTTATATAGTCCCTGAGTAGATTATCATCAATATCAAATTAACAAACTTAATTTTCAAGTACAAACTAAGCCTGCTAATTCAAGCTGTTTAGTCCATTTTTATTGAAGAAGGTACAATAGAGGGATAACTGGTAGAGGGAATCATTATACTAGGAAAACATAGTTAAATCCATTACTTAGTGAATTAAACACATTTGAATTAGTTAGATCAAATAGACATTTTGAGAAGATGACCAATGCAATTGAATATGTATAATTGTTTTTATGAAAGTTCCATATCTAACTCAAGAAAGCAGCAATTGCAATTTTAATTGTTATTCTTTTTGTAATTAAAGATAAGGTATGTCACAAGTTTTACTTTATGATAGGACTGTAAGAAATACGTCAATTGCAATGTTTCTCTAGAAAATGACAGTTAAACTAATTTTTTTTTCATGTATTAGAGTGGACACCACTCTACTATGGGATAGAATATTAACAATTTGCGCTCAAATACTGAGCAAACATAAATACATGCAGTATTTGGAAACAAATGTTCACCAAAGGAGAGAAGAAATATGTAGTTCTTCACTATTGCCATTTTATCGATTTTGCCTCTGAATCTCATTATCTAAAGTTTAACTTTAAAAAATAAATCTCAATAGTGAACATGTCTTCTTATTAAAATTGCCATGAACATTTGATTTATGTCTAGCGACAGGTCATATAAAAGTCTCTGAACAGCAAAAAAATTCAAAATTTTATGGGCTTAAAATCTGTAGATTTGTTGTTCTTAAAACAGGAAGTGTCGGTGCTGGGAAAGTGGCTCAGTGGTAGAGTGCTTGGCTTGCATGCATGAGCACCTGGGTTCAATTCCTCAGTACCACATAAGCAGAAAAAGCCAGAAGTGGCACTGTTGATCAAGTGGTAGGACAGTAGCCTTGACCTCAAGAGCTGGGGAACAACACCCACATTGGAGTTAAGGCCCCACGGCCAACAAAAACAAAAACAAAAACAAAACCAGGAATTTCCCGTTAGCAATAGAGGGCTATGATGGTGCTCCTAGAAGAATCAACTATCATGTAAAAATTAACTTGGCAAAGTGTGTGTGTAGCTTGTATTGTATAAGTTAAAAGTAGTTTAAAAGGAAAAATTAAGAAAAGAATTGGCCAGAGTGCAAAATACCTTTAAATTATACTAAGTGAAACAAAACCCGTAAGTATCTAGTTCTTCAGGAAGATAAAATAAATTAAAATCAAAACAACATTGATATTCCACCTCACTCCAGTTAGAATGGCTATAATAAGGCAATCAAATAATAACACATGCTGAAAGAGGATGTAGCAAGAGAGGAATTCTACAGCATTGTTGGTGGCAGTGTAAACTTGTTCAACGACTTTGGAAATTAGTATGGAGGTTCCTCAAAAACTCCACATAGAGCTCCCCTATGACCCAGAAATCCCACTTTTGGACATTTACTCAAATGTTTACAAAAAAGACTACATTAAAGCTACCAGCACAACTATGTTTATTGCAGCATTATTTACTATAACTATGATATGGAACCAACCCAGATGCCCCTCAGTGGATGAATGGATCAAGAAAATGTGGAAAATATATACACAATGGAATTTTATGCTTCCATCAAAAAGAATGACATTGCCCCATTTGTTAGGAAATGAAAATACTTGGAAAAAAAATATAGTAAGTGAAGTAAGCCAAGACCAAAGAAACATAGGACCCATGGTTTCCCTCATTTGCAATATGTTGTAGAAGTATGAGTCAAGCAGAAAAGGTCAGATAAGGTGATGTTAAGAAAATAAACCCTAAGATATGTATTTAAATTTATTTTCTTGCATACATTTGTTTCTAACGCATTCATATAATTATTTCCCACGATTGAGGTTAATTTTGTTTAAAATTATCTCATATGGTCATATGTACATAGCTTTTGAATATTTCTGCTTGTCCCAAATATATAATAGTTATTGCAAATAAGGCTAACCATGGGACCTATGTTCCTTTGGGCCTGGCTTAAGTCATTTAATATAAGTTTTTTCAAATATCCCCATTTCCTAACAAATGAGGCAATGTCATTATTTCCGATGGAGGCTTAGAATTCTATTGTATAATATGTACTTAAGGGCATCTGGGTTGGTTCCCTTCTGTACATATCCCCTCCAGAATCTGTTGTTATTACATTTCTTGAATTTAGCCATTCTAACTGGGGTGCAGTGGTATCTTATGTTGTTTTGATTTGCATTTCTTTTATGTCTAGGGAGGTTGAACATTTCTTCATGTGTCTATTGGCCATCCTTCTTTCTTCTTCAGAGAAGTTTCTCTTTAAGTCTTTAGCCCACTTATTTATTGGGCAGTTGTTTCTTAGAGGATTTGTTGTTGGGCAATTTGATTTTTTGGGTTCCAATTATATTTTAGATATGAGACCCTTGTCCGTTGTATGGCTAGTGAAGATCTTCTCCCAATCCGTAGGCTTTCTATTGATCTTGCTAGCTATGTCCTTTGCCATGCAGAAGCTCTGCAACTTCATGCAATCCCATTTGTCCAACCTTTCTTTGATTTGTTGTGTTTCCAGGTCTCTATTAAGAAAATTTCGACCTGCGCCAAGGAGATCTAGGGTTTGGCCTATTCCATCTTGTAATGTTTTCAGAAAGTCTGCTTTGATTCCGAGATCTTTGATCCACTTGGAGTTGATTCTAGTGCAGATTAGGATCTACCCTTAGTTTTCTACGAGTAGTTAACCAATTTTGCCAGCACCATTTACTGAAGAAGCTGTCTTTCTTCCATTCTATTTTTTTAGCTCCCTATTCGAAGATTAGACGGCTGTAGGTCTGCAGGTTCATTTCTGTATTTTCAATTCTATTCCTTTGGTCCTGAGGTCTGTTCTTGTGCCAGTAACAAGCTGGTTTGATTACTATGGCTTTATAGTAGAGTTTGAAATTTGGTATTGATATTCTACAAACAGTTGTTTCTGTTGAGGAGCATTTTTGCTATTCGGGGTCTTTTATTGTTCCATATGAATTTTTGGATTGCCTCTTCTATTTCCTTGAAGGTTGGAATTTTGATAGGTATAGCATTGAATTTGTAGATAGACTTAGGAAGTATTGCCATTTTCACGATGCTAATTTTCCAATCCAGGAGTATGCGAGTTTTTACCACTTTCTAAGTTTTGTTTTGATTTCCTTTTTCAGGTTTTTAAAGTTTTCATCATAGAGATCCTTCACGTCTTTGGTTAAGT
This sequence comes from Dipodomys spectabilis, assembly GCF_019054845.1. Classification (NCBI taxonomy): domain Eukaryota; kingdom Metazoa; phylum Chordata; class Mammalia; order Rodentia; family Heteromyidae; genus Dipodomys; species Dipodomys spectabilis. The sequence continues at coordinate 173,572 of NW_024871067.1, forward strand.
AAATTGCTAGGTATTTTATTTTCTGTGGGGCTAATAAAATGGAGTTGCTTTCCAAATTTCAGCCACACTTTTCTCATTGTTGGAATACAGAAAAGCCATTGATTTTCAGGGGTTAATTTTATACCCTGCTACTTTGCCAAAGTTCTGAATAAGCTTGAATAATTTGAGAGTGGAGTCTATGGGATTCTTTAAATACAAGATCATGTCATCTGCAAAGAGGGAGAGTTTTATTTATTCTTTCCCTATTTTGATCCCCTTTAGGTTGGCAGCTTGTCTTATTGCTGTAGCTAGGCATTCTAATAGTAGATTGAAGAGAAGTGGAGAGAGTGGACATCCTTGTCTTGTTCCTGAGTTAAGAGGAAATGGCTTTAGTTTTTCACTGTTTAGTGTAATGTTGACTGTAGGTTAGTCATGTACAGCCTTTATTGGATTGAGGAATGTTCCGTGGATTCCTAATTTTTCCAAACCTTCATTATAAAGGGGTGTTGAATCCTTTTTTTTTTTTTAAATTTTAGTTTATTTTATTTGAGAACATACTGTACAGAGGGGTTACAATTACATGGGCAGGATAATGCATACATTTCTTACCAAGCAATGCAGCCTCCTCCTTTGTTTACCCTTCACCTCCCTTCCCAGCCTCCCCCCTCCCTCCCAACCAATCATACCCCCTCTCCCCCCCCCACCGACATTGTAAAGCTGGTTTTGACATGACATTTTGTACTTCTCATTGTTGCAACAGGTCCACCTGAATCCTTAAACGACTTGTTTGTCCCCATCTCCTCCACATGTTATACTGACATCAAATACAGTGAAAGCGGGGGTTACACTGTGGGGGAGGGACATACAAAGCAACAAAGAAATAATCTTATAAATGCGTTAGAAACACATGCATGAAAGAAACAAAACCATTAAAATACATATTTGAGGTTTTGTTTTCCTAACATCACATTATCTGACTTTTTCCGCTTGACTCATACCTATACTAGATATTGCAAATAAGGGAAACCATGGGACCTATGTTCCTTTGGGCCTGGCTTACTTCACTTAATATAATTTTTTCCAAGCCTTTCCATTTCCTAACAAATGGGGAAATGTCATTCTTTCTGATGGAGGCATAGAATTCCATTGTGTATATATACCACATCTTCTTGATCCATTCATCTACTGAGGGGCATCTGGGTTGGTTCCATGTCTTAGCTATGGTAAATAATGCTGCAATAAACATAGTTGTGCTGGTAGCTTTAGTGTGGCCTTGTTTGTGATCATTTGGGTAAATGCCCAAAAGTGGGATTGCTGGGTCGTTGGGGAGCTCTATGTGGAGTCTTTTGAGGAACCTTCATACTGCTTTCCAAAGTGGTTGAACAAGTTTACATTCCCACCAACAATGAAGTAAGGTTCCTTTCTGGCCACATCCCCTCCAGCATCTGTTGTTGTTAGAGTTCTTGATTTTTGCTGTTCTAACTGGAGTGAGGTGATATCTCAATGTTGTTTTGATTTGCATTTCTTTTATTGCTAGGGATGTTGAACATTTCTTCATGTGTCTATTGGCCATCCTTCTTTCTCCTTCAGAGAAGCTTCTCTTTAAGTCTTTCGCCCACTTACTTATTGGGCAGTTGTTTCTTTGAGGATTTGTTGTTGGGTGGTTTAATTTTTTGAGTTCCAAGTATATTTTAGATATGAGACCCTTGTCCGTTGTATGGCTAGTAAAGATCTTCTCCCAGTCCGTGGGCTTTCTATTGATCTTGCTAGCTATGTCATTTGCCCTGCAGAAGCTCTGCAACCTTATACAATCCCATTTGTCCAGCCTTTCTTTGATTTGTTGTGTTTCCGGGTCTCTATTCAGAAAATTTCAGCCTGAGCCAAGGAGACCCAGGGTTTCTCCTATTCCATCCTGTAATGTTTTCAGAGTGTCTGCTTTGAGTTCAAGGTCTTTGATCCATTTGGAGTTGATTCTGGTGCAGGGTGATATATAAGGATCTAGCTTTAGTTTTCTACATGTAGTTAACCAGTTTTGCCAGCACCATTTACTGAAGAGGCTGTCTGTCTTCCATTCTATTGTTTTAGCTCCCTTATCGAAGATTAGATGGCTATAGGTCTGTAGGTTCATTTCTGGGTTTTCAATTCTATTCCATTGGTCCTGAGGTCTGTTCTTATGCCAATACCAAGCTGTTTTGATTACTATGGCTTTATAGTAGAGTTTGAAATTTGGTATTGATATTCCTCCAGCAGTGTTCTTTCTGTTGAGGAGCGTGTTTGCTATTCGGGGTCTTTTATTGTTGCATATGAATTTTTGGATTGCCTCTTCTATTTCCTTGAAGAATGAGGGTGGAATTTTGATAGGTATTGCGTTGAATTTGTAGATAGCCTTGGGAAGTATTGCCATTTTCACGATGTTAATCTTTCCAATCCAGGAGCATGGGAGGTTTTGCCATTTTTTAAGTTCTGTGTTGATTTCCTTTTTCAAGATTTTAAAGTTTTCATCATAGAGGTCCTTCACTTCTTTAGTTAAGTTAATTCCTAGGTATTTTATTTTTTGTGGGGCTATTACAAATGGAGTTGCTTTCCTAATTTCAGCCACACTTTTCTCATTGTTGGCATACAGAAAAGCCATTGATTTTTGGGGGTTAATTTTATAACCTGCTACTTTGCCAAAGTTTTGAATCAGCTTGAGTAATTTGGGAGTGGAGTCTATGGGATTCTTTAAATACAAGATCATGTCATCTGCAAAGAGGGAGAGTTTTATTTCTTCTTTCCCTATTTGGATCCCCTTTATGTCTGCATCTTGTCTTATTTCTGTAGCTAGGCATTCTAATACTAGATTGAAGAGAAGTGGAGAGAGTGGGCATCCTTGTCTTGTTCCTGAGTTAAGAGGAAATGGCTTTAGTTTTTGACCATTGAGTATAATGCTGGCTGTAGGTTTGTCATATACAGCCTTTATTGTATTGAGGAATGTTCCATGGATTCCTAATTTTTCCAAAACCTTTATCATAAAGGGGTGTTGGATCTTGTCGAATGCTTTCTCTGCGTCTATTGAGATAACCATGTGGTTCTTATTCTTGCTCCTGTTGATGTGATGAATAATATTAATTGATTTGCGTATATTGAACCAGCTTTGCATCCCTGAAATGAATCCTGTTTGATCGTGGTGTATGATTTTTTGGATGAATTGTTGAAGTCGGTGGGCCAAAATTGTGTTGAGAAGTTTTGTATCAATGTTCATCAAAGAAATGGGTCTATAGTTCTCTTTCTTTGATGAGTCCCTGCCTGGTTTTGGGATGAGGGTTATGATGGCTTCATAGAATGTGTTCAGTAGTGAGCTTTCTATTTCAATTTCATTGAAGAGTTGGAGGAGAATTGGTGTGAGCTCTGCTTTGAAGGCCTTGTAAAATTCCGCTGTAAAACCATCTGGTCCTGGACTTTTCTTAGCTGGGAGGTCTCTTATTGCTGTTTCTATTTCAATGCTTGATATGGGCCTGTTAAGATAGTTTACCTCATCTTGGTTTAGTTTTGGCATGTCAATAATTGCTAGGAAGAGGTCCATTTCTGTCAAGTTCTCAAACTTAGTAGCATACAGTTTTGAGAAGTATTCCCTTATAATGTTCTGAATCTTGGTTGTTTCTCTGGTGATGTTTCCATTCTCATCTCTGAGTTTATTAATTTGGGTGTGTTCTCTTCTTTTTCTGATAAGATTTGCTCAGGGTCTGTCAATTTTGTTAAGTTTTTCGAAGAACCAACTCTTTGTTTTGTTGATTCTTTCTATAGTTTTTTTGGATTCTAATTCATTTAATTCTGATTTAATTTTGATTATTTCTTTCCGTCTACTGGATTGGGGTTTATCTTGCTGCTCTTTTTCAAGGAGGTTTAGATGCGTCATTAAATTGCTAGTTTCAGATCTCTCCAATTTGTTGATGTAGGAGCTCAGAGCTATAAACTTGCCTCTGAGTACTGCCTTTGCTGTGTCCCAGAGGAGCTGGTATTTTGTGTGTTCATTTTTGTTGAATAGCATGAACATTTGAATTTCCTTTCTAATCTCTTCCATGACCCACTCATGATTCAGCAGTGTGTTGTTCAGCCTCCATGTGATACCGGACTTTCTTTGGTGGCTTTTGGTGTTGAGTTCTAACTTTATTCCCTTGTGGTCAGAGAGAATGCAAGGTATAACTTCAATGTTTCTGAATTTAGACAAGTTTGCTTTGTGGCCTAAAATGTGGTCTATTTTAGAAAACGTTCCATGTGCTGCTGAGAAAAACGTGTATTCTGATGCTGCTGGGTGAAATGTTCGGTAAATGTCTGTTAAGTCTAGTTGATCTATGCAGCTGTTTAGATCTGCGGTTTCTCTGTTGAGTTTTTGCCGAGTTGATCTATCTAGTGGGGAGAGTGGTGTGTTAAAATCCCCAATGATTAATGTCTTTGGATCTATATGGGATTTGAGGGAAAGTAGTGTTTCTTTGATAAATTTGGGTGCTCCATTGTTTGGCGAATAGATATTTAGAATTGTAATATCCTCCTGAAGGAGAGATCCTTTAATTAGTATGTAGCGACCTTCTTTATCTCTTCTCACGAATTTTAATTTGAAGTCTATTTTATCTGATATTAGGATTGCAACTCCCGCCTGTTTATGCGGTCCGTTTGCTTGGTAGATTTTGTTCCAGCCTTTAACATTGAAAATGTGTTTGTTTTTATGGGCAAGATGTGACTCCTGCAGGCAGCAAATAGAAGGGTCTTGTTTTTTAATCCAACTAGACAGTCTATGTCGCTTAATTGGAGAGTTCAGTCCGTTAAAGTTAAGAGATAGGACTGAGATGTATTTGGGAGTTCCTGCCATGTTATCTACCTTCTTGGGGGCTGCGAAAACTGGGTTCTTCCTATGGTTCTTGGATTCTCAGTTTGGGTGCAGTTTCTTTGCCTTTATTGCGGTCTTGTTGGTTTTCTATGTGTAGGACATCTTTAAGAATCTTTTGTAGGGCTGGTTTGGTGGAGATGTATTGTTTCAATTTTTCTTTGCTATGGAAGGTTTTTATTTGGCCTTCAGTTATGAAGGAGAGTTTAGCTGGGTACAGTATTCTTGGTTGATAGTTGTTTGTTTTTAGGGCATGGCATACATCATTCCAGGCTCTTCTTGCTTTGATTGTCTCTGCTGAGAAGTCTGAGGTGATTCTAATTGGTTTCCCTTTATAGGTGATTAATCTTTTCTCCTTGACAGCTTTAAGGATCTTTTCCTTGTTCTGAGTTGATCCTGTGTGGATTATAATGTGACGGTGGGATGTCCTATTCTGGTCTGGTCTATTTGGGGTTCTAAAGGCTTCTTGTATCTGGGTAGGCCTATCTTTTTGCATGTTTGGGAAGTTCTCTGCTAGGATCCTGTTAAACAGATTTCCTAGACCATTAACTTCTGTTTCTAGGTGTTCCTCTACACCCATTATCCTTAGATTAGGCCTTCTGATGGTGTCTTCCAGGTGTTGGATAGATCTATCATATTTCTTGGACTTGTCTTGGATGGTTGTATGTTCTTTCTCTATAATATCTACGCTGTCTTCAATCCCTGAGATTCGATCTTCTGCATGGTCTAACCTGCTGTCAAGACTCTCTACTTTGTTTTTTATCTCTTTTCCTTCTAGGTGGTCAGCTTTGATGGCTTCAAGTTCTTTGTTGAAGCTCTGTTTTACGTCTTGTATGAATTCCTTTACTTCCTTAATTTGGTGTTCAGTGTTTGTCCTCAAATCACTTAGTTGATTGGTTATGGTTTCTTTGGGCTCCCATTCCTTCTGTTGGGTTCCATTCAGCATTCCCTTTGTGGTCTCCCTGACTTCCTTCAGCTCTTTGTTAATGGATTCCATGAATGCCTTTAGTGATCTTTATGTGTTCTCTACCTGGTCTCTCAATTCCTGTATTACTCTTTGATTAGCTTCCTCCCGTTCTTGGGATTCCTACAGATCTCTTTGAGTGTTCTCAGCCTGCTCACGCCATTCCTGCCTTTCTCTTTGAGCATTCTCAAGTTGTTCGCGCAAATCCTGTATCAGTTTTTGAGTAGCTTCCTCACGCTTATGATATTCCTGTATAAACTTCTGGGATGCCTCCTCTCTCTCCCTATCACGCTCATACAGAGTCCTTTGTACGTTGTCAAACTTTTCATTTATCATGTTTGCCACCAGTGTTTGTAGAGCTGTTTGGGAACTCTCCTCTGGATTATTCATTATCTGTTCTAACCCCTGATTATCAGGATTTGGAATTGAGATACCCGAATTTGCCATTTTTCTTGTGTTTTTCCGGCTTACTCTGCCCATTTGAGATGAAGATAGCACCAGTTTTGTGCTAGAACACTATCTTAAGGCAACCATCAACCAAAGTTTGCATTTGTACAGTGAATAGTCTACAGATACAATCTAGTTCAACAGATACACCTATTCGACATCAAACAACTATATGTTAAAGGTCTTCGAACCGCAGAGAAGAATTTGGAAAGCCAGAAATTATTAGGGTTAGGAAGAGATGTGGGTAAAAAATAGGAATAGATTGGTGTGGGAAGGCACAGGGAGAGTTAACTATGTCCTAATCACAATGCAGGAAATAATTTGGGTAGGATGTAAGTAGAGAGAGAGAGAAAAAGAAGAAAGGGAAAGGGGAATGAAAAGAGACCAGAAAAAAAAATAGAAACGTAAAAATTAATGTTATTTTAGAGATTAAAAGACCATCTATTTATAGAGGAATATGAATATGTTGAGAGAAAGGGAGGGACATAGAGGAGATGAGAAAAACTTTAAAAAAATGCTTAAAATATTGTATAGGTATAAAGTACTGCTATTAGTGAATTTAAGTCTCAGAGGTTTTGAATTGAGTAATAAGTTTGTGGATTAAGTGTGTATACAATGGGGGATAGGGTCTACTGGTTAACTACGGGTTTATCTGAGGATGTGCAGGACAAGAGTTAAGTCACATAAAGATGAACAAAGAGGAAAAGATGGAAAGGATAGGAAAGTGAGAAGAAAAGATCAGAAGTTCAGTAGAGCTAGAAAAAAAACAAAAAGATAATTAAGAATGAAAGAAAAAGAGAAAGAAGACAAGAAAAGAAAAGAAAACACACATTCACGTATTCCTAAAATAAAAATTATAAGAGGAGAAAAAAAAATTTAATGGAAAACAATTATTTTTTCAGAAGAGGCAAAAATTAAAGATTAATAAAAGTTTTAGAAAAGCAAAAAATTTTTTTTATATATATATAAGGTAACAAAAAACGAAAAAAAACAAAACAAGAAAAAGAAAAAAAGAAAAGAAGAAGAAGAAAAAAAAAGTTCTTTGATTTTTTTTTTTTTTTTTGGGAGGGGTGGGAAGAGTCCTGTATCGCCCTTTTGTCTGTAACCAGAGTCTGGTTGGAGTCTCTGGTCAGCTTGAGGTCCTGTGGCTTGATTGGTTTCTTAAGTCAGTTTGTTGGAACAGGCAGAAAAATGCTCTGCTTTACCCAAGATTTTGAGATCCCCCTCCCAGGTTAGTTTAATGGGAGGGTGATCTGCTTTGAGAATCACAAAAGAGGGGGATGCAGTGATGAGGCTAGGTTCTGGGTAGAGTTGAGGCCTTTCAACGAACAGTAGCTTTTCCCTGGGGCTATTTTGTGAAAAAAACTCACAGCACCCAGCCTGGAGCCATTCTCAGGGTTTCTGTTTTTCAATTGATTGTGGTGGCTGCTAGAGGGAGGGGCAGCCTCTGGCTCTGGCCACCCAGCGAGGGGAGCCACTCCAATGGCTGGTGCCTGAGCTGGGCGACCCCTCCCTGGATGGAACTGAGTCTGTGAGGTCACCTCGCCGCCAAGTTCCTGTGACCTGCCAAATGACTAGCTCTATTCCAAGGCCTGAGCTGGAGCTCGCCGCTCCTCTGAGCTTTGTCGGTATCCAAGATGGAGATCACCGGTGCTGGGGGGGGAGGGGTGGCCTTCCCTCCACTGCTCCCAGAGGAGTGAGGAAGTGGGGCTTCTACTCACGTGGAGTCTTGGATCTCGGGTCGTCTCTGGTCTGCAAAGTGCAGGATGAAGTTGTCCGCTCCTTGTCGGTTCTTGCTGGTGTTGAGTAGAATCCGCTCCACCGCTGCGTCTGGCTCCTTCGACCCGGACTGCGTCTCAGGTATGCCTCCGCGGCGGTGGTCGCCGCTGCGACCCTGCCGCCGCAGCGGCAGCTGCTCAGATGTGTCTGCTTGGCTTCCCCTCTCTTGACTAACTCTCTGTCCTGTGATGGCACACTTGGTGTGATTCTCTGGCTTGGGACTGTTCACTGGAACTCTGAAACTGTTTTCTATGCAAGAGCTTGTTCAGATTCCAGCTTCTCCTCCGCCATCTTCCCAGAACTCCTCAGGGGTGTTGAATCTTGTTGAATGCTTTTTCTGCATCTATTGAGATAACCATTTGGTTCTTATACTTGATCCTGTTGATGTGATGAATAATATTAATTGATTTGCGTATATTGAACCAGCTTTGCATCCCTGAAATGAATCCTGTTCAATCGTGGTGTATGAGTTTTTGGATGAATTGTTAAAGTTGATTGGTCAAAATTTAGTTGAGAAATTTTGCATTAATATTCATCAAAGGAATGGGTCTATAGTTCTCTTTCTTTGATGAGACCCTGCTTGGTTTTGGGATGAGGGTTATGATGGCTTCATAGAATGTGTTCGGTAGTGAACTTTCTCTTTCAATTTCATTGAAGAGTTGGAGGAGTATTGGTGTGAGCTATGCCTTGTAGAATTCCGCTGTAAAACCATCTGGTCCTGGACTTTTCTTAGATGGGATGTCTCTTATTGCTGTTTCTATTTCAATGCTTGATATGGGCCTGTTAAGATGGTTTAACTCATCTTGGTTTAGTTTTGGCATGTCAATATTTGCTAGGAAAATGTCCATTTCTACCAACTTCTCAAACTTATTAGCATAATGTTTTGAGACGTATTCCCTTAAAATGTTCTGAATCTTGGTTGTTTCTGTGGTGATGTTTCCATTATCATCTCTGAGTTTATTAATTTGGGTGTGTTCTCTTCTTTTTCTGATAAGATTTGCTAGCGGTTGGTAAATTTTGTTAATTTTTTCGAAGAACCAACTGTTTATTTTGTTGTTTCTTTCTACAGTGTTTTTGTATTCTAATTCATGTAATTCTGATTTAATTTTAATCATTTCTTTCCATTTATTGGATTAGGGTTTATGTTACTGCTCTTTTTCAAGGAGGTTCAGAGGTCTAATTAAATTATTGATTTCAGATCTCTCCAATTTGTTGATGGAGGATCTCAGAGTTATAAACTTGCCTCTGAGTACTGCCTTTGCTGTGTCCCAGAGGAGCTAGTGATTTGTGTCCTCATTTTTGTTGAATAGCATGAATATTTGAATTTCCTTTCTAATCTCCCCCATGACACACTCGTGATGCAGCAGTGTGTTGTTAAGCCTCCATGTGTTACCGGACTTTCTTTGGTGGCTTTTGGTATTGAGTTCTAATTTTATTGCCTTATGGTCAGAGAGAATGCAAGGTATAACTTCAATGTTCCTGAATCTGGACAAGTTTGTTTTGTGGAGTAAAATGTCATCTATTCTAGAAAATGTTCCATGTGCTGCTGAGAAAAACGTGTATTCTGATGCTGCTGGGTGAAATATTCTGTAGATGTCTGTTAAATCTAGATCTATGCAGTTGTTTAGATCTATGGTTTCACTGTAGAGTTTTTGCTGAGTTGATCTATCTAGTCGGGAGAGTGGTGTATTAAAATCCCCAACAATTAATGTCTTTGGATCTATGTGGGATTTGAAGGAAAGTAGTTTTTCTTTGATAAATTTGGGTGCTCCATTGTTTGGCGACTAGGTATTTAGAATTGTAATATCCTCCTAAAGGAGAGATCCCTTAATTAATATGTAGCAACCTTCTTTATCTCTTCTCATGAATTTTAATTTGAAGTCTATTTTATCTGATATTAGGATTGCAACTCCTGCCTGTTTATGGGGGCCGTTTGCATTGTAGATTTTGTTACAGCCTTTAACATTGAAAATGTGTTTGTTTTTATGGGCAAGATGTGACTTCTGAAGGCAGCAGATAGAAGGATCTTGCTTTTTAATCCAACTAGACAGTCTATGTCCCTTAATTGGAGAGTTAAGTCCGTTAATGTTGAGAGATAGGACTGAGAGGTATTTTGGAAGTTCCTGCCGTTATCCACCTTCTTGGGGATTACGAGAACTGGGTTCTTCCTATGGTTCTTGGATTCTCAGTTTGGGTGCAGTTTCTTGGCCTTCATTGTGGTCTTGTTGGTTTTCTATGTGTAGGACATCTTTAAGAATCTTTTGTAGGCTGGTTTGTTGGAGATGTATTGTTTCAATTTTTCTTTTTTATGGAAAGTTTTTATTTGGCCTTCAGTTATGAAGGAGAGTTTAGCTGGGTACAGTATTCTTGGTTGATAGTTGTGTGTCTTTAGGGCATGGCATACATCATTCCAGGTTCTTCTTGCTTTGATTGTCTTTTCTGAGAAATCTGAGGTGATTCTAATTGGTTTTCCTTTATAGATGATTAATCTTTTTTCCTTGACAGCTCTAAGGATATTTTCCTAGGTCTGAATTGATCCTGTGTGGATTGTAATGTGATGGTGGGATATCCTATTCTGGTCTGATCTATTTAGAGCTCTAAAAGCTTCTTGTATCTGAATAGACCTATCTTTTTGCATGTTTGGGAAGTTCTCTGCTAGGATCCTGTTAAACAAATTTCCTAGACCATTAACTTCTTTATTGATTATCGTTTCCTTGGACTCCCATTCCTTCTGTTGGGTTCCATTCAGCATTCCCTTTGTGGTCTCCCTGACTTACTTCAGCTCTTTGTTAATGGATTCCATGAATACCTTTAGTGATCTTTGTGTATTTTCATCCTGCTCTTTCAATGCCTGTATTATTCTTTGCTTAACTTCCTCATGTTCATGCCATTTCTGTAGTTCTCTTTGAGTGTTCTCAACCTGCTCCCCCACTCCTGCCTTTCTCTTTGAGTATTCTCAAGCTACTCGCGCAAATACTGTATCCGTTTTTGAGTAGCTTCCTCACGCTCATGATATTCCTGTATAAACCTTTGGATTGCCTCCTCTCTTTCCCTGTCACGTTCATACAGAGTCCTTTGTAGGTTTTTAATCTTTCCTGCATTGACCTTTTGTTTGCCTCCTCTCTCTCTATCACGCTCATACAGAGTTCTTTGTATGTTTTCAATCTTTTCATTTATCATGTTTGTCAGCATTGTTTGGAGAGACATTTGGGAACTCTCGTCTGGATTATTCATTATGTGTTCTGTCCCCAGATTATCATGAGTGGGAGTTGATATACCCAGACTTGCCATTTTTCTTGTGTTTTTCTGGCTTACTCTGCCCCTTTGGGATGAAAATCACACCAGTTTTGTGCTAGAACACTATCAAGGCAAGCATCAACCGAAGTCTGTATTTGCACAGTCAATAGTCTGCAGATACACTCTATTACAACAGATATATCTATTCAACATCAAACAACTATATATTAGTGGGCTACGAACCGCAAAGAAGAATTTGGCAAAACAGAAATTGTTAGGTTTAGGGAGAGATGTGGGTAAAAATAGGAATAGAGTGATGTGGGAAGGCACAGGGAGAGTTAACTAAGTTCTAATCTTAAAGCAGGAAATATGTTGGATAGGATTAAAGTAGAGAGAGAGAAAAAAAGAAGAAACAGAAAGGGGGAAAAAAGAGACCAGAAAAAATAGAAAAGTAAAATTTAAAAATTTTATGCAGAAACGAAAACAAAATATTCAGAGAAGAACATGAATATAATGAGAGAAGGGGAGGGATATAAAGGAGATGTGAAAAACAAAAAAAATACTTAAAATATTACATAGGTATAAAGAGGTTGTACTGCTGGTTTTGAATTGAGTAATAAATTTGTGGATTAAGTGTGTACAAAATGGGGGATAAGGTCTAATAATCGACTACGTATTTATCTGAGGATGTGCAGAACAACAATTAAGTCATAAAAAGAAAAATGAAAGAGAAGAAAAGGTGAAAAGGATAAGAAAGAAAGAAAAAAGTTTAGAAGTTAAGTAGAGCTAAACAAAAAACAAATTTTTTTTAAAAAAAGAAAAAAAGGATGGAAAAACGCACGTACACATATACCCCTAAAATTATAAGAGGAAAAAAAGTTACTAGAAAGCATTTTTTTCAAAAAAGGTAAAAATTAAAAATTTAAAAAAGTTTTAGAAAATTTTTTTTTATAAAACGTACGAAAAAAAAAGTTCTTTGATTTTTTTGGGAGTTTTGGGAAAAATCCTGTATCTGCCTTGTGTCTGTAACCAGCCTCTTGTTGGAGTCTCTGGTCTGCTTGTGGTGGTTGATTTTTCTGTGGCTTGGTTGGTTTCTTAAGTCAGTTTGTTTGCACAGGCAGAAAAATGCTCTGCTTTACCCAGGATTTTGTGATCCTCCTCCAGGTTAGTTCAATGGGAGGGAGACCTGCTTTGAGTGTCACAAAAGAGGTAGATGGCTTTTTTCTCAAGTTAGGAGATGCTGTGATGAGGCTAAGTTCTGGATAGAGTTGAGGCCTTTCAGCAAACAGTAGCTTTTCCCAGGGGCTAGTTTGTGAGAACTCACAGAGGCCAGCCTGGAGCCATTCTCAGGGTTTAAGTTTACTGAATTTCAATTGATTGTCAAGGCTGCTAAAGGGAGGGGCAGCCTGTGGCTCTGATTACCCAGTGAAGAAAGCCACTCCTGGGGCTGGCCCCTGAGCTGAGTGACTTTTCCCTCGGTAGAGCTGAGTCTGGCAGGTCAGGTTAGGTTCTTGTGACCTGCTAAATGGCTCTAATTTTTTTCCAAGGCCTGAGTTGGAGCTAGCAGCTCCACTGAGCTTTGTCAGTATCCAAGATAGAGATCTCCTGTACTGGGGGGGGGGGAGGAGGGGTGGCCTCTCCTCCTCTGCTTCCTGAAAAGGATTGAGGATGTTAGGCTTCTATTCACACCGATTCTTGGTTCCTGGGTCATCTCTGGTCTGCAAACTTCAGGATGAAGATGTCTGCTCCTTGTCGGTTCTTGCTGGTGTTGAGTAGAATCTGCTCACCCGCTGCATCTGGCTCCTTCATCCCAGACTCTCTGTGTTTCAGGTATGGTGGGTACGGACGCCACCGCCATACTGCTGCAGTGCAGCGGTGACTGCTGCCAAGTGCTCAGATCTGTCTCATTGCCTGGATTTTCCCTCTCTGGCCTAACTCTCTGTCCTGTGATGGCATACTTGGTGTGATTCTCTGGCTTAGGACTGTTCACTGGATCTGTAAAACTGCTTTCTATGTGAGAGCTTGTTTAGCCTCCAGCTTCTCCTCCACCATCTTCCCGGAACTCTCGAGAACTCATATATTTTCAAGGACCATTGGAGTAAGAAGATTCATTACAACAACATGCAAAACTCTGAACTTCTAGCAACATGGAAGGCTATTATAAAATAATTTGTCAGGAGAATAAGATGCATATAAAGGCATGAAGTACAGAAACTGATGCATGCTATCTAATCAAACTCAGAAATAGGAGAGCTGATTATTTAAAAGATACTATCATAGTTATAAATGGAAACAAGCCAGTTATCATGAAGAGTAAGGCAAAATTTGTAGATTAGTAAAATGACATTCTACCTATTGGTGCCAGGAAATCAAAAATAACAAAAAATTCTATATAAAATCATTATGTCAAGCACCTTCTATACAAAAGATTATACCTACAAAATACGGGACACTTGTTCCAATAAAATAGAAATTCTGGTAGATCAAAGCCTGGAAGTAAGGGAGAAGGAAAGAAGGAAGGAATTTAGGAAGGAAGGGAGGAAGAGAAGCAATGAGAGCCACATCCAGATGCTGATGGTTCACACATATACATTATGTTAAAGTTACAACAACAACAAAAACATTAAAAAGTCAGGCATAGTGGTGATTGTCTATAATCCTAGAACTTGGGAAAAAGGCAGGAGAATACTGAGTTTAAGGGAATCCAGACTACTTGAAAAGTTCAAGATGAACCTAGCTTATGAAATGAAGACCTTGTTACCCTCAAATTATACCCGAGTACCACTGACTGATAAGAATCAAAGTTCAATTCTAGCCCGGACATTAAAGCCCACGAAACACTATCATGACCAAGGCCAGCTGAAAGTTATGACTTGGGACTGTCTTCCCAGCAACAACAGGAAGCATATAAAATATGAAATTATGATCTCTAGATGGGTGCCCAGAAAGTGAGCAGATTCTTCTCAAAAATAAATAGGAAAGCTTAGAGGTAGATCTACCTCAAAAATAGCCAGTGGAAAAAGAGGCTGAAGGCATGACTGAATGACTGAGCAAATACCTAGCAAGGGAGAATGATTGAATAATTGCTAAGTGTGAGGCTTTAATTTCAGACCCAGAAGCACCAAAACAAAACAAAAGAAAGCTGAAACAAGTTATGGAATATTTTATAAAATTGATGAATTTACTGTTTCACAATGTAGCACAGTTTTTTGTATTGCTAGTTTCATTAGAATTTTGAACAATCTTAAAATGTTCAGCATGTGTTCCCTCTTTATGTAAGTCCTTCAATATGAGTAACTACTGGAAAATATACACTTCATACTACTTCATTCACTTTACTCAATGATCACATTTTATTGAATGGTCTGTCAAAACTCTGGACAGTAGTGTATTCATGTCTAAAATTTTTCTAGAAATGCTAATTCAACTGTCAGTGTACATCATGTGTGTGGAGCATCTATCTATGCATCTATCTATGTATCTATGTATCTATCTATCTATCTACCTATCTACCTATCTATCTATCTAGTGTGAAAATTCTATGTAATATCAAATTATGAGTTAGTTGGTATTTAAAAATCATAGATAAATTGAAGCATACTAATCACTGGTAAAAGCTAATTAGTGACAACACTATAATGATATTTATCATACAGCAAATCATACATATATTGCAGTAATTTCTTTGAAGATTTGTTACCCTTACATTACAATTCCTATGAAAAATGAATTAACTTATTGTGAGGAAAAACCAAAGAAACTTGATTTTTGCTTTGAAGAAATTATGAAGAACCATTGTCTGGCTCTCTACAAATGAGAAGCATGCACTTTTAAAAAATTGTTCAGGTTGAATGTTTGGGAAAAATTAAACTATTCTTATTTAAGTCATCACCGCTTTAATTATGAATATTCAGTTTGATAATGAGAAATGTTACAAAATTATGTGTACCTTTTGGACTGGAGTGGTTTTTGCAAAGGAATACTATAAATTCATTTTTATATATTTTCTGTGCGAAAAACCTTACCATACATTCTGAAATCTGGAAATCACTAACAAGGATACTTGTAGGATTGATCTAGATATTAGAATTTTAATGATAACACTTAGCTAATTTGCCTAAAATTCTTTTGTTTTATCTTTGTCTTGTATATTCAAAAGGGAGTTAATTGCAAAAGTAGTATTCAAAGAATTCCTAATTTTAGAGAAATTGAGAAATGAAAAAAATTAACTACTACATACTACAAGATTGAAAATGAACTGAACCTATTGGATATGTGCCAATATAAGTGAGTCTCGTCAATCACAGCAATTATCTTTACCCTATGGAGAAAGAAGGCTTACATCAAGCAGGTATGTTAACTGCTGTTGTCCATTGCTTCCAGTGTGCCTTCAGGATGGGGCTCCAGTTACTCTATTATTGATATAACTATAATTTCTTTGTCAAGCTTACTCAGTTTATTGAACACCACCCCATATTACCACATGTGAATGGCTCCCAGAAAGAAAAAATTTCAAAAGCGAAGATCCCCCATGCCCTGTGTTTTCCCTTTCAGACTTCCTGACAACTGTGCTGCGGTTCAGTAGAATTGAACTCTTATCCTTTGGAATTCTTACCCTTTTCAACTTACATATAAAAATGTCCTGCTGTTTATATCTATTTTCCCTTGCCATGTTTGATTGGTACACTCATTTTCTGTGCATTTTCATTCTTTTTGATACCAATGTGCATCTGACTAGTAAGTCAGAAATTTGGACATTATATATTAGGTGTCAATTATGGTAATCCTAGGGCAGTAGAAGACCCTTCCTCAAATGACTTTTCAAAAATCATGATTGCCTAATGAAGCCTTTACCACTATCATATCAATTATCCAAATTTGACCATACCAGCAGGCATTACTTCAGAGTTTCTTATGGACGATTTGAAGGATAAATGTGGAGATAGTGAAAGATAGTAAAAGTTGTGAAATACTAAGTTTTGACAAGCCATGAGTAAATGTAAATGCTTACAAAGAATTATCTGCAAAAACAGAATATTAGTTGAGAAATGTTTTAATGTGTAGATAGGAAATAGGCTGTGGAAATTGTGTCAAGCCTTATAAAAAAAAAGAGACAAATGATACCATACTTCTAGAGGTAAATCCTTTTTTTTATGCAATCATTAAAAATGAAAACCACTGGCTTAAAAAAAATCTTACTTCCATAAATGAATCCAGTTCAATCCAAAAGAATTTCATACATTATTTTTGGTCTATATATTTCTGAAAAATTTCATTTCCCTTCCTAACTGATACCAGGGTTTGCTCTTCAGGTGGAAGCAACATGAAAGTTGGAAGGAAAACTTCATTTCAAATCTTATCTTTGGAAATGATGAAAAATTTCTTCAATATGGTTTAAATACTTCAGCATGATTTCAAATTTACTACTGAGTATTATACTTTCAAAGAGTAAAAAGAGACAAGCTCTGGTGCCTTTTGCCTGTAATCCTAGCTACCCAGGAGGCTGAGATCTGAGGATTGTGATTCAAAACCAGCCTGAGCAAGGCCGAAAGCAGTCCTGTGGCTTAACTGGCAGAGCTCAGGCCGTGACCAGAAGGGGAAAGGGACAGCCTCTAAACCCAGAGTACAAACCCCGTGACAAGCATGTTATGAATAAAAATAGCAAGAACAAAGCATTCACAATATTTCTCCGTAACACTGAAAGTCTACAAAGCTTGTGTTCAGCCTAAGTACTTCAAAATACACACTGCCTTATGACAAGAAGCCATCTTTGGATGGCATTATATAGTTATGCCAAAGTAGAGTTCAAAATCAATCAATTCAAAATTTTCCTTCAAGAATTCCGAAAGACATATCACACATTTGTTTCCATATGGAGAATGTGTGAGATCGATATCCTTTGCCTACATATACTTAGATTCTTACCAGTATGCTATATATTTTCTTTTCTTTTTGTGTGTGTGGGGGGTCCGGTAATGGGGCCTGAACTCTGGGCCTGGGTGCTGTTCCTCAGCTCTTCAGCTCAAGGCTAGCACTCTACCACTTGTGCCACAGCGCCACTTCTGGCTTTTTTTCCTGCTTATGTGGTGCTGAGGAATCAAACCCAGGGCCTCATGCATGCAAGGCAAGCACTCTACCACTGAGCCACCTTCGCAGCCCGATGCTATATATTTTCAAGAGTATTCCATGAATGACCTACTGACAACAGGTATTTACTATAGCACAAAGAAATCTTTGTGAATATTGAGACTCCAAGATGGAGCATGAAATTTCTCTCGTCTGAAAATACCAAAGTGCCCATTCATTAACATCCCCAGGTTGTTCATTGAAGAAAGAAAACTGAAGAAAGGACTATTTCCTATGTCCTAAGTGTAAGTGGACCGACCCATCAAAATAGGTACTTTTGCCTGGGAATAATATGTTCCTTATCGTTTATAATTGCTGTAGAACATAATAAAAATATGAGAAAAGTACAGTGATATTTGATCCCTCTTACAAATTTCCCATCAACTTCTGTGTTCCAAACAGAAGAATAAGGAGGAAAATGTTATGCCTTTTGTAAATCAAATAATTTTGCAACATCTTTTTCAAGATAGAAGATTCTAATGTATCTCAATATTACTCATGTGTTATCTAATCTGCAAAAAGGTTCTGTGACTTCTTTGCCAGGCCTGTGGCATCGCAAAAACAGCCAATATTTTAGTTTGGGGGGTAAATGTACGCGTTAGGAAGATACCATACTTTTGTACAGAGAATCTGATATTTATGAGGCAAGAACACATGCATAATTTAAGAATTTCCAGTTACATTTCTGAAATGTTCAAAGAAGATTAAACTGTAACTTTTACCTATAATTCACGCCACTTTCATGAAACCATATCCAATGAATCTAACTTGTTTTTCATCTTGTGAGTAATTTGCCCCGATATGTAAGACACCAACCATCATTTTATAGCTGATTTGACATTGCGTCTCCACAACATTCCTACTACTAAATAAAACAGCTTTTGCAGGATATTTTAGAAAGACATACCTTGCAAAAATACATTAGAGGTTTGGATTCCTATTTAATCAATAGAGTTGAAGTATTTGACCACAGAAGAGGAAGTTTCACAAGTGAGAATCTTGCACATATTTATTGGTGTGGAAAGCTGAGGCTTTCTGATTATGAACATATTTAGACACCAACATTTCTCTTATCTTGTATTTTCAATAATTGTTAGGAATTCGACAGAAATATCTGAAAAAAAGATTTTAAAATTGATTTATAAATGATGGGTTGGAACATGGAGACAGGAAAATCAGTGTCTTTCAATTGATGTAGGGATGTAAACAAAAGAGAAATACATCCACAGGTCTGTGTACATACTACAAACCCATCAACATAACAGTTGGAAAGAATATGTTTATGAATAATCTTCTTATTAATTGAAACTTATTGTCAAGGTGATGCATAGAGGGATTATTCAAAAATGTACGGCTGTGAGTGAGTACTTTTCTGGCCATATGTTCTTATCCACTCCTCATTTCCTCAGTTTTTTTCTTTTGCGACAAATTTCCATCCCCTCCCACAAAGTATAATGTTTATTCTAAGATGTTGTTTTGTGAGGATTGCAGTTGGCATTGGTTGAACATTGGTCCTTTGTTTCAGATTTTGTTATTCCCTTTCCTTCCCTAATTTAGATTAATGCATATGTAATGCACCAAATAATATCAAATACAGTGACAACATTGGAAACTAAAGGAAAGCACAAGAAAGAGCTTCACATAGTAAATTTTAAAATGAAGCAACAGATAACTATTGCTTCAATATCTTCAAGTACATTTTGCTTAGCCTAATCTTCTGATTATATGTATCTTGAGGAATTGTGATCCTTTCCTAGGATTAAGAGGACATAGTCCAAGTTTTTCAAATAAGGGAAACCATTGTTTGTTTGGGTCTGGTCAACTTCATTTCATATGATTTTTTCAAAGTCTTTTTATTTCCTTATCAATTTAATGTCATTTTTTCTATGGAAACATAGAATTCCATTGTGAATTTACTTCACATTTTCTTGATCCATTCTATTCTCAGGTATCTGGGGTGGTTCCATATTTTCCTGTGGTAAATAATGCTGCAATGAACATTACTTTGCATTCTAATGAAATGTGGCGGAGTCTCAATGTTGACTTGATAAGCATTGATTTTATTGTCAGGGATATTGAGCATTTCTCCATAGGTCCTCTGGCCCTTCTTACTTCCCCATCAGTGAAGTCTCTCTTTAAATATTTAACCTTCTTATCATAGGGTTACATATCGTTAGGAATATTGGGGGTATTCAACTTGTTTTAATTTTCATTATATTTCAGCTCTATGACCCTTGTATATTCCATAGTTAGTGAAGAACTTTTTCCAGTCTGTTGACTTTCTATTTACTTTCTTAGCTGTGTCCTTCATCATGCAGAAGCTCTGCAGCTTCACAAAACCCCATTTATCCAGGCTTTATTTGACTTGATGCATTCATGCATCTATAATAAGAAAGTATCAACCTGTTGCAAGGCCTAATATTTCTCCTATTCATTCCACTAATAATCTCAGCGTATCTTCCTTTACCCCAGGGTCTTTGATTTATTTGGAATTTATTCTGGTATAGGGTGATATATAATTATCTAAATTTAATTTTTATTGGTGCTTAACCAATTTGGCCAGCAATGTTCATTTAATATTACTTCTTCACATTTCTACATTTTTCTGCTTAAATTTCAGCTGATCTAGGGATATCATTTAATTTTTTCTCTACAAGTGTCACTAAAAATGTAGGTGTCATAGTTTTCCTTATGTTAATAATTGGTATATATCCAGTTTCACCCTGGAAGAGGATTGCAATAGCTTAATAGCTGTGGACATATGTACATAGAAGATTAGGCTAAGGAAAATGATCTCCAAGATATGGAAAGGAAAGGATTATCAATGTTGGTTTTTTGCCCTTATAATACTATGAAAAGATGTTTGTTGTTTTCTTGCTTTTTTCCTTTATTTTCCTATGGTATCTCCTTTTATGTCAATTATTTGACTTTATTAGCCCGGGGATTCTATACACCCTTATCTGAATTATGGCAGGGAACAGGAACAACAAAATCTTGAGACAGAGGACATACAGTGAACCAATACCACAATATTCCTCACAAGACAACAGGTAGGAAATGGAATTGACATCCGAGCAGGGATTTGAGGCAGAATAATATGTAAGAAAAATGAGGTATAGTAACTTGTGACAAACATCAATTCACTGCATTATATGCATAATTATAATTACTTAGTAAATCATCTTGAAAAGAAAGGAGAGTGTTGATACTTACACGTAGCCTCTGTTTTATAAGTTTACACATGAATACATATGTGGATTGATTAGCTGTCCTCATGCAGACATGTTTTCCTTCATCCCTACATGAACAGAATACAGGATTTTCCTGAGTCAAGTTCTCAAACATCCTTCACAAGTTAATATTGACTTCAGTCCTGCAGGAAATCCAAAAGTATCTGAAATTATAAACTAGAAGGAACCCGCTGCTCTAATAAGTTCATAATCAGAAACTCTCCTATTTGAATACTATTAATACATATGGACGACATTCTGACATCTTTAATTTCCTCATCTGTACCCAAATAATTCAAATCTATTGATTGTGTAGGAATCCTACCAATAATTTTTGATATGTTGGATTTATCTAAAATATGCTTCAAAGACTATTTCATCTTGCACTAAGATTATTGTGGACAACTGCGCTAAATTATAAATATGTGAGGGCATTTATATGTGGGGTATATTTTACACAACTGTAAACAAAGCGTCATTGAATATGGTTTCCTGAAAGTGTCTTGTGTTACATTTGACAATTACAGTCCATTCTTCTTTTAACATTATAGAATATATATTGAGAAGTTATCATATTTTGCATATCCTCTTGCCCTATAAATATCAGATTCTTGGCAGAAAACTATGCTATCTTCAAAAAGTGTATGTTTTCCAAAAAGAAAAAAAAAGATTTTGATGACATTTTGTTCCTACATACAAAAACCTGGTTTTCCCTACCAGCGATGTAGCAAAGAAGTCACAGTGTCCTTCTGCAGATGAGATTGCACATGGAAATTATTGAGATGAGTGAGAATTTTGCATCGCATGAAATATATTTTAGAAATATTGATTGAAAACAGTCATCAAAATTTTCATGGCCATGGGCTGGGAAGGTGGCTCAGTGGTAGAGCGCTTGCCTTGCATACCTGAGGCCCTGAGTTCGATTCCTTAGCACCATATAAGCAAAAAGAAAAAAGGCAGAAGTGGCACTGTGGCTCAAGTGGTAGAGCACTAGCCTTGAGCTGAAGAACTGAGGAACAGCGCCCAGGCCCAGAGTACA
Source organism: Dipodomys spectabilis (assembly GCF_019054845.1). Taxonomy (NCBI): domain Eukaryota; kingdom Metazoa; phylum Chordata; class Mammalia; order Rodentia; family Heteromyidae; genus Dipodomys; species Dipodomys spectabilis. The sequence continues at coordinate 195,234 of NW_024871067.1, forward strand.
GGCCCCACGACTGGACCCCACCCCCCCCAAAAAAAGAATTTTCACGGCCATTCCTTAGGGAACAGATAAGTTGATGTAAAATTTGTATTAGGGATTAAATATCATTTCGCTTTTGCTACACATTTATTAGGCTCTACAAGCATAAGAAAAATGAAATGGAAGATGATATTCACAGGAAAACGAGTAGAATGAAATATGAAATGTGATTAAATGAGATTTGTTCTCTATGGGGAAACATATGTAAATTTTGACTTGATGATTGAGGTTTCCATACTCCAAACTAACTATGTGTTTATGGAAATGGACATGGTGAATTCCAATAAGGTAATAAAACATGAGTTTATTTCTGGTTTCAAAGAAAACTGTATGATCTAATAAAATTAGATAGGGTCATTTGGCAGTAGAAAGCAAAATGAATTCATTTAGTTGAGCCAGTGTCACAGTATATTTATTAATGTAAGATATAATTAAAATAATGGCAAATGCTTTGAACTCATGTTGTGTCCCCTGAATGATTTCTGTAAAGAAAGAAGAGAAAATATCCAATCCTATATTTCTGAATTGTGCCTATGCTCAACAATGAACCTTATTGGTTGTTCAAGAGATAAGCAAAAATAAATAATAGCTATTGTAAGTTATTTTGAAGAAATTTCATTCCTGCTTCGACTTCCTCCTCCATCGAACCTTGTTAATTGTTTACACACCTTCTCACAAATTATGCTTGAACATTGTCTCACCAAATTCCAAAGTCATTGAACATTTGAAATGTTATCGTAGTTGCTCTATTAATTTAAGGATTTTAGACCAGTTTCAAGCCATATTGTTTTACAAAATATGGATGGATGTATTATGTATACAGGAAAATAGAAATATATATTTTACATAGTTATATAGGAAAGAAAAACTATAATGGATTTACTACATAATGCTATTCCTATGAACTTAAAACAACATGATAATTTTGACCTCCATTTCAGTTTGTGAAAGGATGCATGAAATAAGGCACAACGATTGATTATGTCATGAGAGGTATCCTACTGAAGGATACATGCATAATGTAATGCATTTGTAAAAAACATGAAGGGATAGATACATGTGCCATGGCCCTTTAGAACACAAGCTCCAACAAACAAACTGCTTATCCATTCTTATGTGTGGACAAAACAAATTCCATAATGAAGTGACAATCACATTTTGAAGTGATATCTAGTCAATATGTTCGTCGACCAGGAAATATAATTAACATTCAAAAGACATGCATGTCACTCTCAGTATAAACACTGAAATATTGGATTCTGTTATGAACATTGAAAAGATTGCCATTAACTTAGGTCAGCATTTTCTTGTTAATACTACTTTCTCAAATATATATGCATTTTTGAATTCTATTCAAGAAGTACACCAACATTTGGAATACGTGTCTGGGATTGAGCACAGTGTAAGAGGCTTGGCTATCAATGGCACAATCATGGTTTCGATCCTCCTGACTAAGGAAGAAATTTAAGATATAAAATCCCGAACAACCTTTGATTAAAATTTATCAAAATTGAATAAATCAAGAATTTAAGGAAGGCAAAAAATCACCTCAGTTTTAAATTTCAAAAACATAGTAATGTGCCCTAATGCCCTTTATTGATGTTGAAACCAAGTAGGGACAATATGTTTCTTCACACACACATACACACAAAAGTATTGCATCTACAAATGGAAAGAAAACAGAAATATATGATCAGATATGTATGATGATAAAGATAGGGGTTGCAAAACAGCGTACTAGAAGAGACAAAGCAGGAAATAATAGCGTGGTCTCCTAAGTTGTCAAAAATTATCTAATCAATTCACAGGTTCTCTAGTACTATCCTCTCAGCCAGAATACTATGATTCCATACGTAAGACATATCAGCATAAGATAATAGTAGTAGTATTATGTTGGGGTCGTATTAAGTGATCTAACAAACGTTGGAATTAGGGAAATGTCACATATCACATTACTCTGTAGATTCCGAAGAGAAAATGCAAGATGTACCATATAGAGAGTGAATAACATCTTAAAGGCTTTCATAGGGCGAAAATAATTCAGACACTTATTCTAAAGTGATTATAATAGTGAGTATTGGCATTGTTGTTGAACACTGCATTCCTTTTGTGTCTATTTTTCCAGTTGTTTAGCTCAAGAATAATCTTGTACCACTTGAGTAACAGGGCCACTTGCAGTTTTGAGGTTGGTAATTGGTGATGAGAGGCTCATAGAGACTCCTGACGGGCTTCCCAGAAACCTAATCCTCAGAACTTAGCCTCCTGAGTAGGTAAGATTTCACGTTTCTAAATCACCTGCATTAGACTTTGTTTTCTGATTTTTTCTTGGTGTGTTGATAGATTTTTTTTATGTTTGTTTGTTCAGGACTTTCATCCACACTGGATTTCTACGAGGTATCTATGATAAGGCTTGGGGGGATTCATTCTAGAAATAAATTTCAGAAAAATTCTTAACTTTATGAATCTGTAAGGAGACCCTTATATGTCAAATGCCTGAGGTAGTAGGATTACATCAAAATCACCTGGCCTTCTCAAGTGAGGTTTCCAACTCCAAATATCATTTCCCATGTCATAGTCATTTTATTCTGCATGTAGGATGAGAAACTCTCTAACCACAAGAATAAACATGTGATTTTGATTACATATTGTATTGATCTGTACAGTTTGAAAGCAGTGTGAGTTTTAGTCCTCCCTATAATCTTCATGAATGAGAAAATTAGTCATGGGATGGAAAGGTGAAGTTCCCATTCCCATTAGTCCTCCTAAGTAAGCACATTCTTCACTATATAAATGGCCAATTCATTGTTCACACATCATTGCAATATTTTTGACATGAAATAGAATTAAATTCAATTTCTTCAGTATACTTACTATCTTTTGGGGGATAGAATACATAAAGCCCGAATGCAACGACAGCCTAACATAAGTACAAAGTAGTCTGAAGTTGAATACGATTGTGAACCAAAAAGAAAATATCAACATATCAATGCACTAGAATCCATTGTCATGTTCATAAATGGATGAGGACCAGTACTGACAAGCAACACAAATTTTATGATTCTAAATGGAATAAATGCTTACAAGAAATTCCTAGGAAGACCAATTGCTGTTCATTGTTGCTTTATTTGGCATCTTACCTAAATATCAATAAGAGAGACTTGTTGTTTTGGCATTCCATTAACTCAAAAGTACTATCTGTTTTATGACCTTAGATGGACCAGTTCATTCTAGCAATTACAATCCTTTAAACAGTTTCCTAAGTACTCTAATTGAGATGCAGTAACTTTGCAATTATGTATCTTCTTTTGATTTTCCTATCTTCATCATATTAAATGCTTTGATATTTTATTCACATATGTGAAATTTGAAATCTATGTATGTGTAGCTGGTTAAAAATTAAATCTAAATGCATTTCATTAATAGAAATCTTAAGGATTTATTTTTTTTTGTGAAAGTACCATACAGAGTGGCTACAATTACATGAGCAAGGTAATAAGTATATTTCTTATCAAGCATTGATGTCTCCTCCTTTGTTTCCCTTTATCATCCCTTCCTATCTTCCCTTTCCCCGAGACCGTCTGCCCCCCACCAACAAATTTGTAAAGTTTGTTTTTTGACATAACATCTTGTACATCTCATTGTTGGAATGGGTCCACCTATATCTCAATTTAAACACTTTGTTTTTTCCCTTCCCTTCCACAAATTATGCCAACATCAAATACAGTGAAAACAAGGGTTATACCATGGGGGAGGGACATACAAAGCAACAAAGAAATAATCTTATACATATGATAGAAACAATAGAAAAAAAGGAAAAAAATATTTGAGTCCTTATCTGACCACTTCTGCTTGTTTCAGATATGTACAAGTTATTACAAGTAAGGGAAGCCATCAGACCTGTGTTTCTTCACTTAATATAATTCACTTAATAAAAATTTTCCATGTCATTCTTATCCTTTCTGATAAATCACCGGTTTTTTCTTTCTTGAATTGTTTTCTAGTACACTATGACAAATTACTTTTGTTAACACCATTTTTCAATGCAACTAATAGAGGTAAATATAGATACAACGTTTGAAAGCATTAAGACATTTTCCAGATGAAAAATAATTTGATTGCTTTTCTTCATAGTTGTTGCCTAATGATAGTGACAACTACAAATAGTGTACATTGTATGTATTGGGAAATTAGAACTTGTTATGAAAGTGTGAATCATGAAAATAGGAAAAAAATCATTGATGATGTATTCTAAACAGTGACCTTCAAAGATTTATGAACATTTAGAATTTGTACTGAGAAAATTTGGGCAAAATGTGCACATAGGATAAATGATTTAATGAACCTTTGCTTTCGTGGAAATACTAGAGTCAGAATGACAGCAACCTAGCTGAATATCTGTCTCAAAATGGATTCTCATCAATCAGTTTTCTGAAGTAAATATCAATAAGCCGATTGACGATAGAAAATTTATGGTAGCTAAAAAATCTTTTAGTATATATATTTATCAGCAATTATACATACATTGTTTCCATCCATTACTTTGTGCCTGGACTACAATGTAGCACAGTCAGAAAATATTATTCATAATTGCTCTACTTACCACCTAAAACATTCCATTTTGCATATATGAACACTTATGGAAAAATTGAGAAATTGAAAACAAAGGGTATTTCCTTTATTTGTATTGGTCATTGTCGGGAAGGGCAGAAATAATCAATCTCTGTATATTGACATATATTTCCATTTTAATATGCCATGTAATAGGTTTCTCCTTATGTTGATTCCTTGAGGTTTCTATAACTTAGCAGGTATAGAAAATACTTAGGTTTACCCCTAGTCTCTTAATGTACGGGATTTCATTTAAGTATGTCTTGATTTAATCTCAAAAATTGTAACCATGTTCAAATGTTTCTGCAAAATTGCACCCAATATTGCATATAATTCAACAGGAAAAATGCTACTGTCTTAATATGCACATCACCTTAAACAACATATCTGGTGATCACTCTGAATTCACAGGCCTAACTTATATTCTAATTATAGTTTCTAACTTTACTTCACAAGTTAGATCTTCATAAGTTATACTTAAAAATCACTAAATAGCAGCCAGAATGTTTACAGTGGATTATCCCTTTATGTACAATACGGGCTAAAAATATATTGCATTCAGAAAAAAAGATAGGTATAACACTGGTTTGTATGAAAAATGAAAGACTTTATGGGAAAAAACAATTATTAATGATTTCCATCATTTGTAAAATCGATTTCTTGGGAAACCTGGAAAGTGCTTATGGCATATCAGTACTTTCAAAATGTGCAGGTAATAGAGTTCTTTTTATCCTAATTGTATATTAGAAGATTGTAATTTATCTTTGACTCAAGGTAGGAAGAATTGTCAAACACATAATTCAAAAATTATCAGGAAGAAGCATTTTTAAGGAACTATCATTAAACTGATCTGAAGCAAACTGATGTTAAATATTTATGGTTCCCGTTGCTGTGTGAAAGAAAGAAATTTAGAGAGACTTCCTTTATGCCATTTCTTTTTCATATTTCATGTATTTTGCTTATTGGCAATGTCCATTCTTTCTTCATACTTTCATTATTATGCTGTTTGACGGTGGTGGTAGTTGCTGCCACAGCCAACATACCAGAGAGAACCCAGGAAGAATTCACCAGAAGCAGTCTGGGAGTGGATTCTACTCACTGACATCAAGAACCAGCAAGGAGTAGAAAACTTCATCCTGATGACCACACAGAATAGTAGATTGAGGACAGCTATGAAACCAAGGGACAGATGTATTGAACCCACGACACTTTAACTCCTTCTCAAGGAGCAGCGGTGGGAAGGTAGCCCTTCACATATCAATGGAGAAGAACTCCATTTTTGATACTGACAAATAGCTGGCCAGAGCAGCTAGCACATAACTCAGCCTTTGGAAGAAGACAATAGGAGCCATTCAACAGGTCGAAGTAACTTGAACTGTATAGCTCAGCTTGCCCCAGGGGTAAGTTGCCCTTTCTAGGCAGTGGTAGCTCAGCCCATGGAGGAGTGACTTTCTTTACTGGGTAAACAAAGCCAGAAGCTGCCACTCTCCCTGTAACATAGGTAACAGACCCAGTGGCAGAAGGGGTAAAAGAAAGATAATTGAAACTTAGTAAAAATAAAATCCTGAGAATTTCGCAAACCTGAGCGATGCAAGTGTCTCAAGAGCTAGACCCTTAGGGAAAAGCTACTGATAGTTGAAAGTTCTCAACCCTACCCACAACCTAGCCCTACCACAGCAACTACAAGATAGAGGAAACATCTCCCTTTTTTGTGATTATCAAAGCCGATTTTCCTCCCATTGAACTACCCTTGCAGGAGTATCATAAAGTCTCTGAGAAGGCAGAGCTTCTTTATGCCTGCTCAAACTGATTTAAGAAACCAGTCAAGCCTGGGACATTCAAACAGAATAGGAAAACAGAGACTCCACCAAGAGCCTGGTTATAAACACAGGGGAGACACATGTACCACCACCACCCCCCGCACCACGAAAAAATTTGCGGAGCTCTTTTCTATCTATTTATTTTTGAAATTAATATGTTTTCTTTGCTTCTTTGCATTTTTTATTTTAGATGTGTTCTTTAAATTATTTTTATATTTTTCTCTTTTGGTCTTTTTGTGTTTTTCTTTACTGTACTTAATTGCTTTTGTATTAATCCACAGATATATAGGCAACTTCTATTATTAGGCCTTATCTTTCATTGCATTCATATTTAATTCACATATCAATCACTCAATTCGCAAACCCTCTGATTTAACCCATCTATTGGTACTATTATTTCTTTATACTTACATAATTTTTATCTGTTTCATTTAAAATTTTTTAATTTTCATGTTTCCTTTTGTCTTTCTCTCCTCTTTTCCTTATATACTTTTTGCTGCCTGAATTCCTCACTCCTTTTCTCTCCCACATTCCTCTAATCATATTTTCTCATCACAATTCTCCATACACATTAATTTCTGGTCTGAATTTCTTGGATCATTAATCCATAGTTGTTTGTTGTTGAACAAGACTGTATCTGTTGAACTGGATTGTATCTGTACTAGATTTGACTTCATCAGAAAATATGTGCAATTACAGAGCTATGGTTGATACTTGCCTTAAAATAGTGTGCTAAGACAAAGGATTTTCTTTTGATACCCCAAAGTGAAGAATGTATCAGAGGAACATAAGAAAAATCTCTAGTCCGTGAATCTCAACTCCTCTCTTGATAATCAGCAAGAGAACAGTTAATGAGTAATCCAGATGAGAGTTCCAAAATGTTCTACAAATACTATTGGTAAACATACTGAATGGAAACATTGAAAAATTGCAAGGGGTGTGAATGTAATGAGCCTTACCAAAGATTTTTGCAGGAATTATGGGAGCATCAGGATAACCTCATACTAATAAAAGAATTTCATGAGCATGAGAAGGTTAATCAAAGATAAATACAGGAATTGCACGAGAAGGATGAGAATAAGCAAAGATCAATAGAGGCATTCGTGGAATCCATAAACAGAAGGCTGGGGAAATCCATAGAGGGAATGCTGAATGAAGCCCAAGAGAAGGAAAGGGAGTCCAATGAAACTATAAGAACTGAACTAAGGAATTGGAGAATGAACACTAAAAAACAAATCAAGGAATAAAGGAGTCTATACAACATCTTAAACGAAGCTTCAGCAAAGAATTCAAAGTGACTATATCTGAACATTTAAAAGGAAAGAAAATTTTTAAAAAGAAAAAAGAATAAAATCTTGGCAGTAGGTTAGCCCATTAAGAAGATCGAGTTTCTGGGATTGAAAACAGCCTAGCATTACAAAGAACAGAAAAGCATTTAAGAAAAATTCAAGAAAAGTAATAGAGCTATTCCATATTGTGAAGACACAATCACAAGTCCTAATCTATGGCTAATGGGTGTAGAGGAAGGATGAGAGACAGACGTTAAAGGTCTAGGAAGTTTATTTAAGACGACTCTATCAGTGAATTTCCCAATTTTGCAAAAAGATAGGGGCATTCTGATACAAGAAGCCTTTAGAATCACAAATAGACTGGCCCAGAATAGGACATCCCAGTATTACATTGTAATTCCCTCAGGATCAAATGAGATCCAGGAAAGGATCCTTACAGATGTTGTGGAGAAAAAATTAATCAATTATAAAGGGAAAACAATCAGAATAAATTCTGATTTCTAACCAGAGTAAATTAAAGGAAGAAGAGGTTGGAATGATATATACAATGTCGTACAAACATCTATCAACCAGGAATACTGTATCCAGCTAAACTCTCCTTCAAACAAAGGTCAAATAAACTATCTTCCACAGCAAAGAAATACTCAAACAATAAATATCCACCAATCCAGCCCTACAAAAGATACTTAAAATAGGCCACATTTAGAAACCCAACAAGAACCAGGTAAACGCAAAGAAAGAGCTCTGAAATATAAGAAGGTCGGAATCATAAGAAGAACCCAGTTGGCACAGCTCTCAAGAAGATGGGTAACATGGCAGGAACTACCAAAAACCTCAGTCCTCTGTCAAAATTATGTTCTGAACTCAAAGGAAATGACATAGATTGTCTAGTTGGATAAAAAGAGCAAGATGCTTCTATCTGCTGCCTTCAAGAGACACTCCCTTCCCACAAAAACAAACATATTCTGAAAGTAAAAGGCTAGAATAAAATCCATGAAGCAAACTCCAACCCCAATAAACAGGCTGGGTTGCAATTCTAGTAGTATGTGAAATAAATTTCAAATTAAAATACCCAAGAAGAGATAGAGAAGGTCATTACATACTATCTACCCTTCAGAAAGGTATTACAATTTTTACTATCTATTTACCAAAAACGGAGTACCCAAATTTATCTGAGAAACACTACTTTCCCTGAAATCAAATATAGATCCAAACACAACTAATTGTTGGGGAATTTAACACATCACCATCCCCACTGGATAGATCATGCCAGCAAAAACTTAATTGAGAAACCTCGTATCTAAACAATTGCATAGATTAAAAAGACTTAATAGACATCTACCAAATATTTCACCCAGCAGCACCAGAAAACATATTTTTTCAGCAGCACATGGAATATGTAAGAATAGCCCACATTTTAGGCCACAAAGAAAATTTGTCCAAATTCAGAACATTGATTTTTTGGCCTGCAATCTCTTAGACCAAAGGGAATAACGTTAGTATTCAACACCATGCCTCCAAAGATAATCCTGTAATACATGGAGGCTGAACAACACACTGTTGAACTACAAGTGGGTCATCGAAGAGATTAGAAAGGAAATTCAAATATTCAGGATATTTAACAAAAATGAACACACAAATCACAAGGTCCTCTGCGACACAGCAAAGGCAGTAGTCAGAAGCAAGAGTATGGCTGTGAGTTCCTACATCAACAAATGGGAGAGATATAAAAACAATTTAATGAGGCAGCTGAAGCTTTTTGAAAAAGATCAACAAGAAAAACCCTAATCCGCTAGATGCTAAGAAATAATTAGAATTAAATTAGAATTAGAATTGAATAAATTACTCTCGAAAGAAAACTAAATAAAATGTTGGTTCACTGAAAAAATTATCAAAATTGACAGATCCTTGGCAAATTTTATCAGAAATAGAAGAGAACATAGCCATACAAACAAATTCAGAGATGAACATGGAAACATCAACACAGAAACAACCAAGATTCATAACATTATAAGGAAATACTTCTGCTAATTTTATGCTAATAAGTTTGAGAATCTGGAAGAAATGAACACATTTGTAACAAATATCGACCTGCCCAAAGTAAACAAGATGATTTAAACCAACATTATCGACTCATAACAAGCATTAAAATAGAAATAGCAATAAAAGTCCTTTCACCCAAGGAAAGCACTGGACGGGATGAATTCACAGCTGAATTCTACATGGCCTTCAAAATACAACTCACATCAATGCTCCAACTGTTCAATGAAATTGAAAGTGAAAGTTCAGTACCAAAATCTACGAAGCCGTCAGAACCCTCATCCCCAAAACAGGCATGGACTAATTAAAGAAAGAGAAATATAGAACCATTACTTTGGTGAATATCAATGACAAACAGCTCAACAAAATTTTGGCGAATTGATTTCAATAACTCTCCACAGAATGATACATCACTACCAATAGGATTCATTTCAGGGATCTAAAGCTGGTTCTATACATACAAATCAATTAATATAATACATCACATCAACAAGAGAAAGAATAAGAACCACATGATTATGTCAATGGATCCAGAAAAAGGATTTGATACAATCCAACAGTTCTCTATGATGAAAGTTCTGGAAAAACTAGGAATTCATTGAAAATCCCTCAATATAATAAAGCTTGTGTGTGATAAACCTACAGCTAGCATTATACATAATAACAAAAATATAAAGTAATTTCCTATACATTCAGGAATGAGACAAGGATGTCCACTCTCTCCACTTCTCTTTAATTTATATTACAAGGCACAGAAAGATGCAAATATAAAGGGGATCCATACAGGAAAAAAAGAGGTAAAACTCTCCTTTGCAGATGACATGATTTTGTATTTAAAGAATCCTGTGGTACCTACTCCCAAAATACTTGAGCTGATCACAAACTTTAGCAAAGTAGCAGGATACAAAATTAATCCTCAAAATCAATGGTTTTTCTATATGCCAACAATGAGAAGAGTGTGGCTCAAATCCAGAAACAAACAAACAAACAAAACTCTTTTTGTAATAGCCCCACAAAAAATAAAGTACCTAGGGGTTGAGTTAAATGAAGAAGTGAAGGACCGCTACGATAAAAACTTTAAAAACCTGAAAAACAAAATTAAAGCAGAAATAAGGAAGTAGGAAAAAAACCTCCCATGCTAAAGGATTGGAAAGGTTAATGGGAAATGGCTATACTCTCAAAGGCTATCTACAAGTTAAATGTGGTACCGGTCAATGTTCCAATTTCACTTCATTCTTCAATGAAATAAAAGAAAAACCCAAAAATTCATATAGAATAATAAAAGACCCTGAATCGCAAAAACAATCCTTAGAAGAAAGAACAGTGATGGAGGAATATCAATACCAAATTTCAAACTTTACAACAAAGCCATAGTAATGAAAACAGCTTGGTACTAGCACAAGAACCAATATGAGTACCAATGTAATAGACCTGAAGACTCAGAAATGAACCCAGACTTATAGCCAACTAAATTTGCAGAAAGGAGAAAAAAATAGAATGGAACAAAGACAGTCTTTTCTGTAAATGATGCTGGTAAAGTTGATTAAACACCTGTGGAAAACTAAAGCTAGATGCACACATATCACCCTGCAATAGAAACAACTGCAAATGGATCAAAGACCTCCAACTTAAAGTAGACATTTTGAAAACATTAGAACAAGAAGTAGGAGAAACTCTATGGCTCTTTGGCAAAAGCCAACATTTTCCTAATAAAAAACCAGAAACTCAAAAAATCAGAGTAAGTTTGGACATGATACTACAGAGTTTCTGCGTGGCAAAGGACATTGTAAGAAAGATCAATAGAAAGTCCATGAACTAGAAAACTTTCACTAGCTATACAAGCGACAGGGTCTGAAATCTAAAATATACTTAGAGGCCAAGCACCGTTGATTCAGCCTTTAATCCTAGTTACTCAGGAGGATTTATGGATCATAGTTCAAATCCAGCCTGGGCAGGAAAGTCTGTGACACTCTTATCTCCAATAAACCACTATAAAAACCAGCAGTGGCGCTGTGGCTCAAGTAGTACAATTCCCGCCTTGAGCTGAAGAGCACAGGGACAGCACCCAAGCCCACAGTTAAAACTCATGGTCAACAAATAAATAAATAAATCAAATTTATTAGAATTCAAAAAGATTAAAACCCCAACAAAAGATCTTCAAAGAAACAACTGCCTGATAAGTGAGGTAAAGTCTGAAAGAGAAGCATCTCTGAAGCAGAAATAAGACTGGCCAATAGACACAGGCATAAATGTTCAACTTCTCTAACTATAAAGGAAATACAAATCAAAACAACATTAAGATTCCAACTAATCCCAGTTATAATTTTTTTGGGGGTGTGTCCGGTCTCGGGGCCTGAACTCTGGGACTGGGCAATCTCCCTCAGCTCTTCAACTCAAGGCTAGCGCTCTACCACTTGATCCACAACGCCACTTCCGGCTTTTTTGTTTTTGCTTATGTGGTGCTGAGGAATCGAACCCAGGTCTTCATGCATGCGAGGCAAGTGCTCTACCACTGAGGCAACTTCCCAGCCCCTAGTTAGAATTTCTAAAATCAAGAAATCTAATAACAACAGATTCTGGAGGGGATGTGGCCAAAAGGGAACCCTACTGGTTTTCTGTTGTGAGTAAGCTTGTACGACTTTGGAAAGCATTATGGAGGTTCCTCAAAAGACTACACATAGAGGTCCCCTATGACCATGAAACCCACTTTTGGACATTTAACCAAATGAGCACAAACAAGGATATACTATATCTACCAGAAAACCTATGTTATTGCAGAATTATTTACATACCTAAAGTATGGAACCAACCCAGATACCCCTCAGTAAATGAGTCTGTGATATATATATATATATATATATATATATATCATGTAATTCTGCCTCCATTAGAAAGCATGATGTTTCATTTGTTAGAAAATTGAAAATCTTGGAAAAATTATATTAAATGAAGTAAGCAGGCACAAAGAAACATAGGTCCCATGGTGTCCTCCTTTATCCTCAATAACTAGAACTAAGGAAGAGGAAACAATGCTTGATAAGAAATCTAGTCATTACTTTGCCCATGTAATTGTAACTCTTTTGTACAGTCTTTTCACAATAAAAAAATGTAAAAAATAAAAAATTTAAAAACCAAGTATATGTCTAGGACAAGCTGAAAGTAACAAAAGCTACATACATAAAACCATAGGCAATGATGTTAAGAAATGAACCCTAGATAGGGACACAAGTGCTTTTTTCTTTCTTGCTATTGTTTTTAATAGATTCATAATATATTATGTGTCTCTTGTTTCTTTTGTATATTCTTCCTCAGGCATATAAGTCTGGTTTTCAGTGTATTTGATGCCGGTGCCCTTCATCTTCTACATACATTTTTCTAATTTAGTGAGGGGAAGGGAAATAACAAAATGCTTCAATAAGGATAAATGTTGATCCATTGTAACAATGAGATGTACAATACAGTATGTTGAAAATGGACTTTGCAACTTCGAGGGGGAAAGAAAGAATTGTGGAAGTGAGAAGGGAAGGGATGGTAGGGGAAAAACAAAGGAGGAGGTAACAATGTTCAATAGGAATGTACTCATTACCTTACTCATTCAAATGTAACCTCTATGCTCAGGCCTTTTACAATAAAATGCATATATCAAATATAATTAAAAGAAGGATTTGTACTTGGCTAATCATACCTCTCAATAATTATATATGTACATGGGATTTTTTTTAGGTGGTGTGTGTGTTTGTGTGTGTGTGTGTGTGTGTGTGTGTGTGTGTGTGTGTAGGATCATTGCCACTAGCTGAAACAGGCTGTGTCAGGAGGCTTGCAAGTTCAGAGACAGACTGGAGTATATCAAAAGAAAGGAGGAGGAAGGGAAGGAAGAAAAGAATAGAAGGAAGGAAGAAAGGAAGGAAGGAAGGAAGGAAGGCAGGCAGGCAGGAAGGAAGGAAGGTAAGAAATTAGAAAGTAAAGAAGGAAGGAATGAAGCAATTAAGGAAGGAATCAAGGTAAGAAGAAAGAAGAGAAGCAAGGAGATCCAAATCCAGATGGTGATGGCTCACACATATATGTTATGTAAAAGTAAAAACAACAAATATTTAAAAAAAAAACAGGAATAATAATGTTTGCCTATAATCCCACCTCTTGAGAATTAGGCAGGAGAATATTGGGTTTAATATTGAGCTACTTGAAAAGTTCAAGATGAACCTAGCATATGAAATGAAGACCTTGTTAATCCCAAATTATACCTGAATACCACTGACTGGTATCTATAATCCAAGTTTCACTGAAGGTATAGAATGAAGGAATCAAAGTTCAACATCAGTTCAAACCGAAATGTGTGTTAAGCACTATCTTGACCAAGGGAAACTGGAAGTGATGACCTGTGCCTGTCATCCCAGCAACAAAAGGACGCCTATAAAATATGAAATTGTGGTGGCGAGTTGTGTGCCTGTATAGCAAGCAGAATCCTCTCAAAAATAAATAGGAAAGCATAGAGTGAGATCTACCTAAAAACAACCAGTGGAAAAAGAAGCTGAAGACGTGACTGAGCACATACATATTAAAGAAAATTGGTAGAGAACTTGTCAAGTAAGTGTGAGGATTTAAATTCAGACCAGAAGCATCAAAAGAAAACAAAAGAAAGCTGAAACAAGCTGTGGAATATTTTATAAAATTGATGAATTTCACCATTTCTCAATGTAATATAAATTTTTATGTTGCTAGTTCCAATAGAGTTTTGAACAAGCACATTCTTAAAATGTTCAGCATACGTTCCATCTTTATATAGGTCCTTCAATAGAAGTAACTACTGTAAAATAAGCCTTTCATACTACTTCAGTCACTTTCCTAAATGATCACTTCTTACAGAATGATTCTGTCAAGGATAAAAATATTAAGCAAAATATTCAATGAGTGAACATGACAGATAAAGGAATTATCATTATTTAAAGGGAAATCTAAAGATACACTTTATACTAAACTCAGTCGTCCTAAGAGAAAGGATTTTGTTATGCTACCAAGTATTGTTAACTACACGAGCAGGGAAATAATACATCAAGCATTGCAAAGGTCTAAAGGGGCTACATTATTGTAGACTTATGCTACAAATGGAGTTTAAATATACTTTCCTTTTTAAACTTTTTTTCCATGGAACATAGTATACGCTTATTGTTTTTGATTCCATGGAACTCAATGGTGAACCTTGAGAGGATACACAGCCAAATTTGCAGAAATGTCAACATGATTCTATGCTACCAATATTCTCATATAGGAAAAAATAGAATATTTTATATTTTGATGACTGAAGTTTGTAGAACATTTCTAGATTATGGATTACAAGCATTAAATAATTGAAAATTACAAAATTTTCAATCACATACTGTTGACTAGTAGACATATGGCGGTCCCTTTACCAGTATCATGTCATTTACCCAAACTATAGCAGACTCTTGTAACTTGATTAACAGCAAGAAGTCTAACTTACAATTTCTTATGAAAGATTTAATGTATAAATGTGAGGAAAGTGAGGTAATATTGAGACTCACTTTCAGAGATTTCAACTATATTTCCACAGGGAGAAAACATTTTAATAGTGTAGTTAGTTGCTTGGAGTTACAGTAAAATATAGGAAATAGAATAGGACACTGAACTTGTGAGAAGCCAAACCACTGATTTTAGAGAAACTGAGGACAAAGTATATTATTTATGTACAAGAGGGTGGTGAAAAAACATAAATTAGTACATGCTAAATTCAAAATAAATCTAGCCTTTCTGATGTATTTCAAAGTAAAGTAAATAACCAAGCAGAGCAGGAAACCTTACCCTCTGGAGAAAGGAGGATTAACATTAAGCCGGTATCTGAACGCCAGTGGTCACTTGCTTGCAGTGTGCCTTCAGGATGGGGCTACAGGTATTCTATCATTGATAGAACCATAATATCTTTGTCATGATTAAACAGTTTATTGAACATCATCCCACCTTATGGCAAGTCAATGGTTCCCTGCCTATTAAAAGCAAAGGTCACACAGCATGTTCTATTTTTTTTTCCTTTTTGATTTTCTGAGAATTCTGCTATTGTTCAGTAGAATTGAACACTTGGTGGCTTTCCTAACCTTTCTAACTCGCATATAAAAACATCATACTGCTTATGTCTATTTGCTTTTGCCTACCCTTGTCTGGTTTGACTGGTGCACTAATTACCAGTGTTGTTTTTATTTTTTGTGAGTTTGCATAACAACAGGAAATCAGAAATTCATATATTATAAATTAGACCTAAAATTGTGTGCATATAGGGCAAACCTTATTTCATAATGACCCCTCAAAATTTTTGATCAACCACGAGACAGGTACTCATAGGAAGAATCACTATCATGTGATTTATTCAAAACTTTCCATGCACTTCAACCTGGACTATGAGGTAGCAGGAACTAATTCAGTTCCTTTTTAAAAATGTTTTATTGGAAAAATAGTGTACAGAGAGATTACAATTACATGAGTAATGTAATGAGTACATTTCCTATAGAGCATTGTTACCTCCTCATTTGTTTTTTTCCCTACAACCCATTACTGCCCCCACCTCCCCACCTCCCTCACACCTCCCAATTGTAAACTATGCTTTCAATATAATGTTTTGTACATCTCATTATAACAATGTCTCAACCAGTATCCTGTTTCAGCATTTTGTTAATTTCCCTTCCCTCCACAAATTAGAAAAAATATATGTGTAAGACGCACAGCACTGTCATCAAATACAGTGAAAACAGGGGTTATAACTTGGGGGAAGAACATACAAGAGAATCAAATAAATCACATAGAACAGTTTAGAATCATTAAAAATAAGTTAAAATAGAATCAAGTTGTGTCCCTATCTAGGGGTTCATTTCATTTAACATCTTCTTCTATGGTCATAAGTACAAAACTTTTGAATTTCTCTGCTTCTCCTCCACTTATGCTATTTATTGCAAATAAGAGAAACCATAAAACCTATCTTTCTTTGGGCCTGTCTTACCTCACTTACTATAATTTTTTCCAATCTTTCCATTTCCTAACAAATGGGACAATGTCATTCTTTCTGATGGAGGCATTGAATTTGTTTCTAAATGAGGATTAGCAGGATAAATGTGGGGATAATGAGGAATAGTGAATATTGTGAAAGAATGAGTTTTATCCAGCCTTGAATAAAAGTAATTGTTTACAGAGTAATTGGTTTCAAAAAGGGAATATTAGATGAGAAGTATATTTCACTGAGTAGATAATAAATAGAGTGGAGAAACTGTGTCTAATCTTGTAACAAAGAGGTAAGTGTTAGGACCCTTTTAGAGGTATATCTTTTCTCATAATACAATGGTTAAAAATGAAAAACACTGATTACTAACGTAATGTCAGTTAAATGAATGAATTCTGTCCAGCTGGAAGATGATTTTCCTACAATATATTCAATATTTTGAGAACGTGGTTATTGGTTTTAGATCTACATGTCTTTGATTATTTTCATTTTCCTTCTTCATTGATATTTAGGTTTCCTCTTCAGGAGGAAGCAACATGAAAGTGGAATCGAAAACTTCAATGCAAATCTTCTCTTTGGAAATGATGCAAAATTTCTTTAATGTTGTTTAAATACCTGTGGATAATTCTTAAGTTACTATTATAGTAGTAACGACTTATTAGACAAGAGTGCCTGTAGTTCAGGCCTGTAATCCTAGGTACTCAAGAAGCTGCGATATGAGGATTGCAGTTCAAAGTCAGCACAGGCAGGAAAGTCCATGAGATATTTTTCTCCAAATGACCACCAGAAAACTATGAATGGCGCTTTCTCTCAAGGGGCAGAGCTCAAGCTTTGAGCTAAAATGTGCAGGGACAATACCCAAGCCCACAGTACAAACTCCAAGACAGACCAAAACAAGAGAGAAACATTTACAATATTTCTGTGTAATATTGAAGGTCTACAAAGCATAGTGTTTGGCAGAAGTATTTCAAATTATTCACTGCATTATGATGAGAAGGAATTGTCTAGAGAGCTTTGCCAAATTACAAAGTTCAGAATCAATTGATTCAAGTTTTTCCTTCAAAAAAATCTCAAACTCATTACAAAGGGCTTTCCATATGAGGGAGAATGTGTGATATAAAAGGCCTTTTCCTGCATATATTTGATTCTTAACAATGTGTTATATACTATGAAAAGTCTTCAATTAACGTCGTACTGACAGCAGATATTTACCCATGTACAAAGGAATCTACGGGAATATTGAGATCCCAACATGGAATTTGGAATAATGTCTCTCCTGAGAATGCAAAAGTTATATGACTATTTTGTCCTGCAATGATAGGGACAACAGTTGCAGGAGATTGTCAAGGCAGATATAAAAGAATCAGCTTTTTTCTGATCTTAGGGAGAGTCAAGAATCTTGACTATTTTACACAATGAATAATTATGCCTAATTGGAGAACATTCAATCAAACAAAATCTAGGACTGAAGGGCATACAAGCCATAGGCAAGTCTTTCATGGACACCTTGGACTTAGCCAAGAGCCCATTAATTAGCATGCCTAGCTTGTTGAGTGAAGAAAGAAACCTGAGGAAAGGACTGTTTCCTAACTTATAAATCTAAGTTGACCCCTCGCAATAGTTATGTTTGTCTGGAAACAATCTGTTACATTTCATTTATTAACAATGTAGAATATAGTAAAAATACAAGGAAAGTATAATATTTGGTCCCTAATATAAATTTCCCATCAACTTTTGTGTTCCAAAAGCAATGTGTAGGAAATTGTTATGGAATTTTTAAACCACTTAATTTTGCAAAGTATTTCTCGACACAAGATACTAAATCATCTCAATAATTTTCATGTGTCATCTAATCTGCAGAAGAAATCTGTGACTTCTTCCCATTGTCTGTGGCAGGTAAAAATATATTCTTACAGGTGTATAAACAATATCAGCAGACATTTATTAGTTTGGGGGGACAATATTCTCTCTTTGAAGGTACCCATGTTTTGTACAGAAAATCTGTGATATATCAGACAAGAATATGTACATCATTTGAGAAATTTTCTGCTATATTAATAAAATGTTCTAGGAAGATTAATCTGTAAGTTTGGACTGTAATTCAAGACCAGTTTATGAAACCACATCTGAGAAAAGTTTATTTTTAACTTGTGTGTAATTGCCCCTCATATTTATGCACTCCCTAGCACCATTTTATAGTTCATTTGACATTCCTGGTCCACAACATTTCTACTGCTAATTGGAATAGTCTTTGAAGTATATTTTAGGAAGATCTCCCTTACCAAAAAATATTTATTAGTGGTTAGATTTCCTATGTAATCAAAGACTTGAAGTATTTGACTACAGATGAGGAAGTTTCAGATGTGAGAATCTTGCTCAAAATTATGATAGGTGTGAAAATAAGGGTTTATGATTTGAGGCATATTTGAGCACCAGGATCTCTCCTGGTTTGCAATTTCAAATGAGGATTCGATTCCTACAGAAATATTTGAACAAAAATGATTTCAACATTAATTTGTTAATATTGACTTGGAACCTGTTGACATAGGGAAACCTGTGTCTTTTCTATGCTTTTAGGGACTTCAAGAGACACGTACATATACGTGTCTGTATATGTAATACAAACCCATCGGCTTATGTATCTACATTAAATTTATGAGAATTGAGAAAAGTGTATATATCATACTTTTCTTTTTAATGGAATCTTAAGTGATGTCCAGAGGGATTAGAATTACATATGTAAGCAATAAATCAGTATGTGTCTCATCATATGTTCTTCATTGTTAGTGTTTTTTGGCCTAAAATCTCTATCCCCTTCCACCAGGTGTAATGTTTATTTACAACATATAGTTTTGTTGGGATTGTTCTTGTATGGTTCTCCCATTGTCCTTTGTCTCAGAGTTGCCCTTTAAGTGCCTAATTCTCATTAACGTATGTGTAATACAGTATGTACCAAAATCAAATACAGTGACAACATTTAAAAAATATAGGAAAATAAAGGAAAAAACAATTAAAGAGAAATAGCTTTACATAGTACTTTTAAAAAATCAAGAAAGTAAAACCATGGATCCTATGTTTGTTTGGGTCTGGCCCCCTTTAATTCATGTTATTTTTTGTCTTTCCATTTCCTTACAAATGGCACTATGTCATTCTTTCTAATGGAAAATAGGATTCCATTGTGTTTATACCCCACATTTTCTGATCAATAATCTACACTCAGGCATCTGGGGTGGTTCCTGGTTTTCCCTATGGAAGGAACACGACTTTGCCATTCTAATAGAATGTGATAGAATTTCAATGTTGACTTTATTTGGCTTGATTTTATTGTCAGAGATATTGAGCATTTCTTCATATGTCCTTTGGCCATTCTCAATTGGCCATCTTTGAAGACTCTATTAAAAAAAATATTGTGAAAATAACATACAGAGGGGTTACAATTACATGGGAAAGGTAACAAAGGAGGAAGCAACAATGCTTGATAAGAAATGAAGTCTCTTTAAATATTTAGACTTCTTTACATAGAGCGGGTTTATAGTTAGGGATGTTTTTTGGGGGGAGGGGGAATTTGACTTGTTGAATGTTGATTATATTTCAACTCTAGGACCTTTTCTCTTTCTTGGCTAATGAAGATCTTCTCCCAATCTTTTGGCTTTCTATTTACCTGCTTTACTATGTCCTTTATTATAAAGAAGCTGTGCAGGCTCAAGCAATAGTGTTTGTCTAACCTTTCTTTGACTTGATGCATCTGTGCATCTGTAATGACAAAGTTTCAACCCGTTCTAAGAGACCTAATATTTCTCTATAGCCTCCATTCTGAGTATTTTCTTTAACCTCGAGGTCTGATTCACTTGGAAAGTGTTTTGACACAGGGTGATTTATAATCTAACTTAAATTTGTAATCTAACTTAAATGACAAGTATTACAACACTATTGAATATTGCTTTTCATTTCACTGCGTTTATCCTGCTTCTATTTAAACTTACCTAACGAAGAGTCATATTTTTTTCTTTAGAAGTGGCATTTAAAATATAGGTGACCTACTTTCTCTTTTTGTCTAAATTCATATATGTCCAATTAAGGTGCATGACCTTAATTGCTATGTTTATATGAACAAGAAGTTTAGGGTAAGCAAAATGAATTCGAACTCATTGTTGTACTTTTTTGTTAAATAGTATGAAAAACTATTTCTTATTGCTTTTTCCCTTTATTTTTCCATAGGGTTTCTCCCTTCTTTTCACTATATTTGATTCTAATAGCAAGTGAATTGTATAAACATTAATCTGAGTAGGGCAAAGAAGGGGAATCAAAAATGTTGAGATAGAGGACAATGGCTGAACCAATGCTAAAAATTCCTCACAAGACAACATGTTGGAAATGGCATTTACAACTGGGGCAGGAGGATTTGAAGCAGAATAAAGTGTAAGAAAAATGAGGGGTAGAGTAACATATGAAAAGAAAATGATTCACTGCCTTACATACATAATTATAATCACTGTATATCACACTGACAATAAGTTTAATGAAAAAGAGGAATATTGATACATTTATTTTAATTTTCATAAATTTACACATGGATACGTTTGTAGTCTATATACAGACATATGTTGATAGATCTGCTCTCTTCATATCCCTACTGGACTAGAAAAGGCACAGGTTTCCCTGAGTCGACAGGTTCCAAACTATCCTTCACAAATTACTGTTGAATACATTCCTGCTCACAATTTCCGAAGGAAAACCAAGAAACATTTGAAATTATACACTAGCTGCACAAATATGCCCATTATCAGAAACTTCCATTTCCGCACTGATAACAAATATGTGCCACATTCTCACATGTTTAACTTCATAATCTGTACCCAAAAGATTAAACTCTATTTATTGCATAGGAGTCTTACCAACAATTTTTCCTGAAATATGCTTCAAAAACTATTCCATTTTGCATCAGAAATGTTTTGAACCACAGTGCCAAATCAACTATAAACATGTGGGACGATAAACGTGGGATAAATTACACACAAGTTGAATATGAAGATAGTCATCGAATAGGGTTCAATTCAAGTGTTTTTGTTATACACGACAGATACAGTTAACTCTTAGAAATAGATTGAGAAATTGCCAAAAGATGTATAATCTCTTGCCCTAAAACTACCATACTTTAGCTCAAAATCATGCTATCTTAACAAATTGCAATTTTCCCCATAAAAGAATATACTTTGAATGTTCTTTTGTGTACACATACATTAACCTGTTTTTTTCTGCCACAGGTTTTGGAAAGAACTCCCAGAATCCTTCTTTAGATGAGATTACATGTGGAAATCATTGAGATGGATGAGAAGCTTGATAATAATAATAAGAAATATACTCCAGAATGTTGGTTGAAAAATCCCACTGAAATTTAATAGCCAGTCTATATAGAATTGTTGTAAGATTTGTATAAGGGGTCTAATGTCATTATAGCTTTGTTATGTATTTATTAGGTCTGATATTTTTTCAATATATGAAATGGAAGAAAATATTTTCAGGCAACCTTAAGGACATTGAAAAATGAAGTATGATTTGTTTTCTATTGGGAAGCAAATGTAGACTTCGATTTGATTAATGAAGTTTCTATATTCCAACCTTACTATGTCTATGTGGATAGTGACATGATGAATTCCAATAAGAACAAATCACCGGGTTTGCTTCTGGATTCAAGATAAGGGTGAATAAGGATTCAATAGGTAGTAGAAAATCAAAATGAATTCATTTGGTTGAGTAAGCCTCACAATATATTAATAAATGTAAGATGTAGATGAAACAATGAGAAATGGTTTGAACTCATAGTTTGTTCATAGAAATATTCCTGCAAAGAAATATGAGAAAAATATTATTTTTCTTTCTGTGGAAAACAATTATATATTTCTGTATTCTGCATATGAATAAGAAAATATTAGTAGTTTGACAGATATTCAAAAACTGAGAGCCTATCATCAGTTATTTTCAAAAAATCATACTTGCTTCCATTTCCATTTCCACTGAAATTGGATCATTGTATACAAACCTCACAAATTACAGTTGGAACTCTTTGTCTCAACACAGTCAAACTTCATTGAACATTTGAAATGTGACTTTAGTCAACCTATTACTTGAGCGATTATTGTCCAGTTCTTCAATTTTTACTCTAATATCACCCATTCAGGCTCAGCCATGTCTTGGCACAGTTTCTGAACTAGGTCTCTTGTAAAATATTCATGGATGTATCATGCATCCAGGAAAATAGGAAGAAATAGTTCACATGGTTGTGTAGAAAAGAAAATCCATAGTGGTTTTACTTATAATGTTATTGCAATGAACTTAATCAACATGATAATTTGATCTCCATTTCAATATTTGTGGATGGATGTATGAAAACAAACCACAAAAAGTGATTGTTTCATGAGATGTATCCTACCAATGCTTTATGATAGGCAAGTAGAATATGAAGGGATACCATGCAATACCTTCAGGTACAATTACAGGAAATATTCCATGGCTCAAACAAACGGCTTTTCCCTTCTTATGTGTGGACACAACAAATGTTATTGTGAAGTCCCAATCACCTTGTGAAGTGGTATCAGGTAAATACATTCAGCAGTTTGGAAAAATAATTAACCTTTAAGACACTCATGAGCCGAGTGCTGTGGCTCACGTCTGTAATCCTTGCTAGTCAAGAGGCTGAGCTCTGAGGATCGCGGTTCAAAGCCTGCCCCGGAACGAAAATCCGTGAGATTATTATCTCCAATAAACCACTAGAAAACCAGAAGTCACGTTTTGGCTCAAGCATTAGAGAGCTCGCATTGAGCTGAAGAGTGCATGACAGCGCCCAAGCCCAGAGTTCAAGCCCCAGGACCGACCAAAAAAAAAAGAAAAGAAGAAGAAAAAAAGAAACACATGCATGTCACCTCTCAGTATGAGCACAGAAATATTGGATTTTGAAGTGAACATAGAAAATTTCCATTAACTGGGCTGGGAAGGTGGCTCAGTGGTAGAGCGCTTGCCTTGCATGCTCAAGGCCCTGGGTTCAATTCCTCAGCACCACATAAGCAAAAAGAAAAAAGCCGAAAGTGGCGCTGTGGCTCAAGTTGTAGCGCGCTAGCCTTGAGCTGAAGAGCTGAGGGACAGCGCCCAGGCCCAGAATTCAGGCCCCACAACTGGACCCCCTCCCAAAAAAAAGAAAATTTCTATTAACTAAGGGTAACATTTCTACATTAAAATTGCTTTCTCAAATATGTACTATTCTAAGAATTCTATGCCAGAGGCATACCAACATTTGGAATATATCACTGGGATCAATCTCAGGTTGAGGCTTGAATGTCAATGAGATGCTAGAATTAACAATATTATCACCTGGCCTAGTTCATGTGTGTTTTTCTATCCCAAAAATCGTTTTTCTTGACATATTCCTTTCCCTCTGCATGACAGAGGATGAAAAACTCTCTAACCACAAGAATAAACATATTCTGTTGATCAAATATTGAATTGATCTATTCAGTTTGTAAACAGGATGACTTTTAGTCCTCTCTATAATCTTCATGAATTAGAAAACTGTCATCAGATGCAAGGGTTGAGCTATCTATTCCCACTCCTCCTCATCAGCACTTTCTTCACTATATAAACTGCCAATTCATCCTTCACGTAATATTGTAATATGTTTGACATACAGCAGACATTTGAATACAAATTCTTAGTATGCATACTAACTTTTCACAGGAAGAATATATGAGGCTTTACTGTGATAACAGGCTCATATAAATTCACCTTGGTCTTATGTTGAATAAGCTTTTTTTTCTGGGCTGATCAGGGAAGAAAATACTTGACAGTATCAACAAATCTCGAATCTATTGTCTCACTTATGAAAAGGAAGAGATCTCATATTGCCAAGCAAGACAAATTACATGATTCTGAATGTAATAAATGCTTACGAAGAATTCCAAGCAAACCTAATTACTGTTCACTTTTACTTGTATTTGCCAACTTATCATGTCAGAGAGACTTGATGTTTTCACATTCTGTACAATAAAAAATACAATCTATTTTGTGACTCTAGAAGGACAAGTTCATTCTAGCCATTACAATTCTTTAAACAATCTCATAAATAATGATAGCATAACTTTTGTAGTTATACATATAATTTTGAATTTCCAAACTATACCATATCCAATGTGTATTTCTACTTTATACAGGAATGTGAAATTTGAAATCTATGTATATTTTGCTGGTTAAAAAACAATTCTACATACATTTTATTAATATGTATCTTTGCAAAGTGCAAATTGTAAATCATCTCAAGAATCTCCTCAAATATTTTTATACTAATTCATGGAGGATATTTAAATCAGATAGTCATTTCTAAAATATTCATTAATCAATTTCAGAAGGAAGATATGGTAACCCACACGTTTGTATATTTATCAATTATATTTATCAATTGAAGATACTGCCATTTACACTATAATAATTGATGTGATGAGTGAAGCCTGAAACCAGGAAAATGGGAAAAATCGGATTGTTCCAACATAATACTGTTTTCCATGGCTTCGCTGATTTAAATTGATTATAAGAGAATGAAAAGAACATTCAGAAAAGGTAATTCTAATTTGAAGTTATTGGGTTATTACATTTATCATTCTCACTGGAACTAAACGATTTTGCCACCAATCAGATTCACAAGTTCAGAGAGCAATCCCAATCTTCATTTGTAGTGAGTAAAATATATGGGTATATAGAACAGAAAGTTTATCATTCATTTATCCTATTTCTTCACTTTGAATATTCACAGACAATAGTACGACATAAGAAAATAGCATTTTTTTTTACCTGGTGTTGCCAGAGGATTTGATTGTGCCCCAAACAAAACTTGGGCTAGGATCTTCCAAGGATTCTGCCAAAGGGAGAAATACATACTTTATTGAGGTGCTAGATTAGATTGGTTCTAACATCATACATTGATAAAGAAAAACAACAAGGCTGACGGCCTTAAGAGCCTTACAAGAAACATTTAGGTGGCTAATAAAGATTGAAAAGATTGAGTTCTTTGCCATGTGCAAGAACAAATATTTGACATGGTTTTAATCATTTAGGACTGCATATCTTCATATATGTTATTGATATTATTGTACAAGACAATCCAAGTTGAAGAAAGAATTTTAATTTCACTCCTAAAGGAAGAAATCATAAAACACTATAAGATAAGTTGAGAGTTGAGATTTAATAAAGGAAAATGCAGAAAAAGCAATCAGCTTTTTACCTTTATACCAGTCTTCCTCAGAGGAAACATATTGGCAAGTATTTTGGAACTCTTGCCTAGTTTCTGTGTAACTGTGTAACACAAATTCAAATATGGAGAAATATTTTCAAATTTTCTCTTTTTAGATTTCTTGGGGTAGGATGCCTACCATGGGCATGACACCGCGGTATTGACACTGTGCTAGTTCATTTTTTTAAATAGATTTTTTTTATTGTAGAGAAACTGTACAGAGTGCTTACAGTTATATAAATAAGGCAGAGAGTACATTTCTTATAGAGTATTGTTACCCCCACTCCATTGTTTTTCACCTAAGACCCCTTTCCTTCTCATCTTCCCAATTCCTCCCTCCCTCCCCTCTCTTCACCTCCCCCCACACCTAAAGTTGTAAAGTTCATTTTCAACACAGCATCTTGTATATCTCATTGTTACAATGGGTCAACCTGTATACCAAAGCAGTATGGAGGTTCCTCAAAAGACTACACATAGAGCTTCTCTATGATCCAGCAATCCCACTTTTGTGCATTTACCCAAATGATCATATACAAGACCATACTAAAGCTACCATTATTTACCATAGGTTAAGATATGGAACCAACCCAGATGACCCTCAGTAGAATAATGGATTAAGAAAATGGTAAAAATGTATAAAATGGAATTCTATTCCTCCATCAGAAAAAATGATATTCTTCCGTTTGTTAGTAAATGGAAAGACTCAGAAAAATTATATTAATTGAAGTGAAGCAGGCCCAAAGAAACAAATGTCCATTGTTTCCCTAACTTTGAATAACTAGTGTACGTTTAGGACAAGCAGAAATGTTCAAAAGCGATATATATAGGATCATAAAAATGAACTGTACAATTAAGTGTGGGTTTACAGCAGGGGGGAGTGTAGTTGAGGAGCTGGGAGGGAGGGGATGGCAGGGAAAAAACAAAGGAGGCGGCAACGGTGCTTGATGCCTCCATCAGAAAGTATGACGTTGTCCCATTTGTTAGGAAATGTAAAGACTTGGGAAAAAATACATTAAGGGAAGTAAGTCAGGCCCAAAGAAACATAGATCCCATGGTTTCCCTTATTTGTAATAACTAGTATATGTCTGAGACAAGCAGAAAAGGTCAGATAGAATGATGTTCAGCAAAATGAACCCCCAAATAAGGACAGAAGTGATTTTTTTCTTGCTATTGTAACTAACATATCTATAAGGAACCATGTGATTTTTTTGTAGCTTTGTGTGTCCCTTCCCCACAGTATAACTCCTATATGTCAGAAGACCTGAGGAAGATGGCAGAAGAGAAACAGAAGGCTAAGAAAGCTCTTGCATAGAAAGCAGTTTTAATGTTCCAGTGAAGAGTCTTAGGCTAGTCCTAGTCCTAGGCACCAACTGTGCCACCATAGTACAGAGAGTAGGCCAGAGAGGGAAAATCCAGCAAGGACGCAGACTGAGCTATTGCTGGTAACTACTGCTTCAGTGGATGTGACTTTGGTTGTGGCCATGGCCATCACACCAACAGACAGAGTCTGGGACATAGGCACCAGACCTGCCCAAGAGTGTATTCTACTCACCACCAGCAAGAACTGATAAGAAGCAGCAACCTTCATCCTGAGGATAGCAGACCAGGGATGGCTCAGAAACCAAGAGTATGACATGAGTAGAAATCTGAAATCCTTCCTTTTTATCATGGAGAAACTGAGGGGATGCCACCCCTCCCCCATCACCAGAAATCTCCAACTTGATACTGAAAAAGGCCTGGCCGAGCAGCTAGCTCCAACTCAGCCCTTGGAAGAAAACAAAAAGAGCCATTGAGAAGGTCACAGGAACTTGACCTGAACTGGCAGTTTTAGTTCCACCCAGGGGAAAGTCATCCTGCCCAGGCAGAGGTAGCTCCACCCAAGAGGAATGACTTTCTTCACTGGGTAAATGGATCCAGAGTCGGCCCCTCCCGACCGCAGGCTAGACAAACAATTGAAGCTCAGTAAACATAAACCCTGAGAATGGCTCCCAGCTGGGCTCTGTTATTCGGGAGCTAGCCCCTTAGGAAAAAGCTGCTGATTTCTGAAAGTCCTCAACCCTACCCAGAACTTAGCAATATCACATCAACTCCAAGCTGCAGGAAACAGCCATCTCCCTCTTTTGTGATACTCAAAGCAGATTTCACTCCCACTGAACTACCCTGAGAGGATGATCACAAAATCCTGCGTATTGCAGAGTATTTTTTTGCCTGCTCAAACAAACTGACTTAAGAAACCAATCAAGCAATGTGAAAATAAAACATCATAAGCAGACCAGAGACTCCACCAAGACACAGGTTATGGACACAGGGGAGATACAAGACCTTCCCACCCCTCCCCCCCCCAAAAAAAGAAAAACCAAAGAACTATTTTGTCTACCTTTTTTTGAATTTTTAGTTTCTTTAAAAATGTTTTCTATTATTTTGCTCTAATAATTTTTATTTTGGGTGTATATGTGAGTGTGGGTGATTTTATTTTTTAATGTCTTTTGAACTTTTGGTTCTTTTATTTTCTATTTTACTTTTTTACATTGCTTTATTCTTTCTTTTTTGCATGACTTAATTGCTATTCTGCTCCTCCCCAGATATATACCCAGAGTTGATTATTAGACCTTATCCCCCATTATGTACATACTTAATCCAGAAATGTATTACTCAATTCACAACATTGTAAGCTTGGATTTTAATAGTAGATTATCTCTTTATACCTGTATAACTTCAAGTATTCCAATTTTAAGAATTTTTATTTTTTAGTTTTTCATGTTCCTTTTTATTTCTCCCCTTGTCTCAGCTATCCTTTTCTTCTATCAATATCATTTATTTGAGCTTACATAATTTAAATTGTTTTATTTTTAAAGTTAAATTTTAGTTTTTTCCATTTTTTATTTTTTTTTATCATTCTCCTATCATTCTGTCCATTCCATTTCCCTGTCTGAGATTAGGACTTATTTAACTTCACTCTGCTTTTACCTCTGCATATGCCTATAATCTGATTTTCCCCCATATTCTCCCTAAAACTAGTAATTTCTGATTTGCTGACTCCCTCCTTGATGTTTAAGCCATTAATCCATAGTTGTTTAATGTTGAATAGATTGTATTTGTTGAACTACATTGTATATGAAGCCATATTGACTGTAAAACTGGAGGACTCCAGATGATGCTTGCCTTAAAATAGTGTTCTAGCAAAAAATTGGTGTTACTTTCATACCAAATGGGCAGAATAAGCGAGAAAAACACAAGAAAAATGCAAATCTGGCTATCTCACCTCCTTCTCATTATAATCAGATGACAAAACATAATTAATAATCCAGAGAAGAGTTCCCCAAAGCTCTACAAACACTACTGGTAAACATGGTGAATGAAAAGATTGAAAACCTGCAAATGACTCAGTCTGAGCATGATAGGACGTGAGAGGAGGCAAACCAAATATTAATACAGGAATCTCGTGAGCATAAAGAAGCTACTCAAAGAATCTTACAGGAATTGCATGACCAGGCTGAGAACAGTGAAAGAGAAACACAGGAATTGTGTGATCAGGCTGAGCACTGTCAAAGAGTAATATAGGACTTGCATGAACATGAGAAAGCTAATCAAAGAATAATACAGGAATTGTGAGAGTGGGATGAGAATAGACAAAGATCAACAGAGGAAATCATGGAAACCATAAACAGAGAACAGAAAGAATTCAGAGAAACCACAAAGGGAATACTCATTGGAGCCTTACAGAAGGAATGAAGTCCAAGAAAACCATAACCAATCAACTAAGTGATTTGAGAATAAACACTGAACACCAAATTAAGGAAGTAAAGAATTTGAAACTATCAAAGCTGAACAATTAGAAGGAAAAAACTCCTATCCTCCTGGATTGGAAAGATCAACATCGTGAAATGGCAATACTTCCCAAGGCTATCTACAAATTCAATGCGACACCCATCAAAATTCCAACCTTATTCTTCAAGGAAATAGAAGAAGCAATCCAAAAATTCATATGGAACAATAAAAGACCCGGAAAAGCAAAAACAATCCTCAACAGAAAGAACAGTACTGGAGGAATATCAATACCAAATTTCAAACTCTACTATAAAGCCATAGTAATAAAACAGCTTGGTACTGGCACAACAGACCTCAGGACCAATGGAATACAATTAAAAACTCAGAAATGAGCCTACAGACCAATAGTCATCTAACCTTCGATAAGGGAGCTAAAAAAATAGAATGGAAGAAAGACAGCCTCTTCACTAAATGGTGCTGGTAAAATTGGTTAACTACTTGTAGAAAACTAAAGCTAGATCCTTATATATCACCCTGCACCAGAATCAACTCCAAATGGATCAAAGACCTCGGAAACATTACAGGATGGAATAGGAGAAACCCTAGGTCTCCTTGGCACAGGCCGAAATTTTCTTAATAGAGACGCAGAAACACCACAAATCAAAGAAAGGTTGGACAAATGGGATTGCGTGAAGTTGCAGAGCTTCTGCATGGCAAAGGACATAGCTAGCAAGATCAGTAGAAACCCTACAGATTTGGAGATCTTCACTAGCCATACAACGGACAAGGGTCTCATATCAAAAATATATGTGGAACTCAAAAAATTTAATCCCCCAACAACAAATCCTCAAAGAAACAACTTCCCAATAAATAAGTGTGCAAAACTCTTAAAGAGAAACTGCTCTGAAAAGGATGGCCAATAGACATATGAAGAAATGCTCAACCTCCATAGCCATAAAAGAAATGCAAATCAAAACAACATTGAGATACCATCACACTCCAGTTAGCATGGCTATAATCAAGAACTCTAATAACAACAGATGCTGGAGGGGATGTGGACAGAACGGAACCTTACTCTTTGTTGGTGGGAGTGTAAACTTGTTCAACCACTTCGGAAAGTATAGAGGTTCCTCAAAAGACTCCACATAGAGCTCCCCTATGACCCAGCAATCCCACTTTTGGGCATTTATCCAAATGTTTACAAACAAGACCACACTAAAGCTACCAGCATGACTATGTATATTGCAGTACTATTTACTATAGCTAAGATATGGAACCAACCCAGATGCCACTCAGTAGATGAATGGTAGAAAATTTGTTATATGTACACAATGGAATTCTATTCCTCCATCAAAAAGAATGACATTGCCCCATTTGTGAGGAAATGGAAAGACTTGGAAAAAATTATATTAAGTGAAGTAAGCCAGGCCCAAAGAAACATAGGTTCCATGGTTTCCCTTACTTGCAATATCTAGTATATGTCTGAGTCAAGCAGGAAAGGATAGATAAGGTGATGTTAGGGAAATGAACCCTAAGATATGTACTCAAATGTTTTTTTTTCTTTCTTGTGATTGTTTCTAACACATTTATAAGATTATTTCTTTGTTGCTTCATATGTCCCTTCCCCACAGTATAATCCCTGCTTTCACTGTATTTAATGTTGGTATAATTTGTGGAGGGGAAAGGGAAAAAGAAATAATTTAAATAGGGATACAGGTGGACCCATTGCAACAATGAGATGTAAAAGTCATTATGTTGAAAACGAACTTTACAACTTTGGTGTGGGGGAGAGCGATGAGGATCAGGTGGGAGGGGGCGGGGGGAGGATGGGAAGGGATGGGAAGGGGAAACAAAGGAGAAGGGTACAATGCATGATAAGAAATGCACTCTTTATTTTGCCTAAGTAATTGTAACCCTTCTGTACAGTATTTTCACAATTTAAAAAAACATGTATTGTTTTAAAAATAGAAGGAAAAGAAATTAAAAAAAAAGTAGAAAGTCTTGACAGTAGGTTAGAACATATAGAAGATCGAATCTCAGCGATGGAAGACAGATTAGATATTACAGAGAAAGAACATGCAACTATCCAAGATAAAGCCAAGAAATATGATAGATCTAGACAATATTTGGAAGAAACCATCAGAAGGCCTACTCTGAGATAATGGTTTTAGAGGAGCACTTGGAAACAGAAGTTAATGATCTAGGAAATTTATTGAACAGGATCCTAGCAGAGTACTTCCCAAACATGCAAAAACATAGGCCTATTCAGATACAAGAAACTTTTAGAACCACAAATAGACCAGACCTGAACAGGACATCCCACCGTCACATTACATCTGCACAGGATCAATTCAGACCAAGGTAAGGATCCTTAAAGCTGTCAAGGAGAAAAAATCAATCACCTATGAAGGGAACCCAATTAGAATCACCTGACATTTCTCAGCAGAGACAATTAAAGCAACAAGAGCCTGCAGTGATGTATACCATGCCCTAAAGTCAAAAAATTTATCAACTAAGTATACTTTACCCAGTTAAACTCTCCTTTATAACCGAAGGTCAAAAACCTTCCATATCAAAGGAAAACTGAAACAATATATCCCCACCAAACTAGCTGTACAAAAGATACTTAAAAGATGTCTTATACATAGAAAACCAACAAAACCACAATAAAGACCAAGAAACAGCATCCAAAATGAGAATCTAAGAACCATAGAAGAACCCAGTTGTCACAGCCTCCAAGAAGTTGAATAACATGACAGTAACTACCAAACACATCGCAGTCCTAACTCTAAGTGTTACCAGACTTAACTCTCTAATTAAGTGATATAGACTGTCTAGTTGGATTAAAAAGCAAGATCCTTCTATCTGTTGCCATCAGGAGTCACACCATGCCCATAAAACGAAAGACATTTTGAAAGTGAAAGGCTGGAACAAACTCAACTAAGCAAAACGCCCCATAAACAGGCAGGTGTTGCAATCCTAATATCAGATAAAATAGACTTCAAATTAAAATTAGTGAGAAGAGGCAAAGAAGGTCACTACATACCAATTAAGGGATCTCTACTTCAGGAGGATATTACAATTCTAAATATCTATTTGCCAAGCAATGGAGCACCCAAATTTATCCATGAAGAACTACTTTCCCTCAAATCTCACATAGATCCAAAGACATTAATTGTTTGGGACTCTAACACACCCCCATCCCCACTAGATAGAACAACTCGGCAAAAACTCAACAGAGAAACTGAAGATCTAAACAACTGCATAGAACAACAAAATTTAGCAGACATCTACCGAATACTTCACCCAGCAGCATCAGAACACACATCTTCCTCATTAGCACAGGGAACATTTTTCCAAGAAGAGCCCATTAAGGTCACAAAGCAAACGTCCAAATTCAGAAAAATTGAAGTTATACCTTGGATTCTCTCAGACCACAAGGGAATAGAATTAGAACCAACACCAAAAGCCACCAAAGCTAGTCCTTTAACACATGGAATCTGAACAACACACTGTTGAATCACCAGTGGCTCATGGAAGAGATTGAAAGGAAATTCAATATTCATGATTGCCAGAACCAGCCGGCAACGAAAGGGACTCCTGATTTAGGGGGCGAGGACGGAAAAATAAAGACATAAGACAAAGGACGGGGTTGGGAGGTCTGCAGATCAAGACTGCAGCCCTGTTTATTTTTAACTCTCCTTGTTAATACTATTAGAAGTCAAGAGGTAACCTAAGTGCAGAAAAGCAAGGAAAATTTTAATAAAAACAAGGGTGCAGAAAGAAACAAGACAAGGTCAACTGATAGAAAGTAAAACAAATTCTACAGACATAGCAAGGCAAACCCGGACACCTGGTGTTTTTCATGAAAGCCAGTTCCTTGTACATGCCTTTAAATGAGCACAAGGGTCAAGATGACCTTGGAGCTTTACTGTCGGCTCCCAACATCTCCTCCGTCTTTTTTTGAAGAAGCAAACCCGCCTGTCTAAGGTTGGGTGGATCACCTTGTCTGCATTACCCGTCATCGGGAACTTCTTCAGAGCAAAGCTGAAGGCCCTGTCTTAGGTTGGTCAGACTGGCACCCCCTCTTACCCGTCTCTGGCTGCAGTTCCTCTCGGGGGGAATTCATTTATTTGGAGCTTGATCTTATGTAGCTGGCTGGCTAAACTCATAAGAGAGTTTTGCAGTGCATGTATAATACAAGGAAGGCATAGAAAACCATCAACAAAAGCATTCCCAGGCCAAGCAATGTCATTAGTAATCCTTAACATAAGTTAGGGAAGGGATATAGCACTGAAATTGTTTAAACAGTTTTTTTTTAACAGTTTTTGCCACTTTAGAGTACAGAGGTAGGCTTGTGTAGTATTATGTGCAAACTGATTAAGATAATGGGCAGATTGTACATTTTGTGTTAGTGCCACAGCAGCTGCTGCTGCAGAGGCAGCTAACAAATTAAAGGCCAAAACATCAGCTACAAGTAGCCCAACAAATTGAAGAGGGTGAATTAGTTCTTTCAATTGTTTTAACACCTGAATACCAAAATCTTTATACCAAGTTTCAGAAATATTTACAGGAAGCATAACAAAAGATGGTTGTCTAACAATAAGTATGGATTCAGTTATGCTGCTATACAAGCAATTAGTAAAAGAACAATTAGAACAGGTAACATTAAAATAATTAGCTCCTACAGAGATATTAAACGGTCCATACATAATGACATGGGGTGGTGATACACAATTTATAATATTTTTAAAAAGGGATAAATTGGGCCAGGTTATGTTGTTGAGTGCAGCTACCAGCATCCAAACATGATGTTGAGGATGCCCATTCATCCACCACAGTCCAAGATTGTACTTATTACTAAGATTAGCTCCAGACCAGTCCATTAATTGAGAATTAGTTCCAGAAATATTGGTAACAAATGGCTGCACATGCCTACACCTTATTGGATGAGGCTCTCCTGTAGATTCTACTACTTGTGAAGAATTAATGCAACGGGGTATCCTAAAGGATGGAGTAGAATTTGCATAAACTAAGTGCCCAGTTGGCAAAGATGTCATCTGTATATTGTACATTTGATTTTTGTCTGGAAATCAAATTTTATGAGTTATGGATTACATAAAAGTACAGCCTGGAATGGAGCTTTTAAAATTGGTGGTAAAGCATAAAGGAGTTCCAATGTTTGAAGCTGAGATATCTCCCATTTTGGTGTGCTGGATGAAGGGATTGGGGGCTATACTGTATGCTGATCTATTGACATGAATGAGTACTTCAACTCCCTCCCAGATCGCTGGGTGCACAATCGGGGGATCCGGCATGTAAGCCCAAGGTGTCAGCGTTTGTGTCATCTGAATGAGCCCCCACAATCCTAATGCAATGTTCAGGCAACCAGCGGGCATCATTTTCTTCCCGCGAAAAAACACAAACATGTCCTCCACCCCATGTTAAAACCGGATCGGGCCCATGCCAAGAACCTGTTAAAGGATCTTTCCACTTTATTTGAGCAAAAGCTCTTTGCTTTCTTTTTTCCCAAAAACGCTGTGCTGCAGAAAGGCCATTACAATCTAAGTTTAAAAAATTTAGTACAAACAAAGCATGAGAAAGAATATTAACAGGAGAGATGGGGTATAATTCCCCACCTTTTAATTTAAATATTTGATGTTTGAGCAAACCATTTGCTCATTCAACAATTCCTTGATCTTAAGGATTATAGGGAATACCTGTAGTGTGAATAATCTGATAAGATTTACAAAAATTTTGAAAAGCTTGTCCGACATATCCCGGACCATTATCAGTTTTTCTGTGTTTAGGAAGTCCCATAGGGGCAAAGCAGTGTAGGGAATGGGCAATACAATGTTTGTTATTCTCCCCAGCAAGAGGAGTAGCCATAATAAAATTAGAGTAGGTATAT
The DNA here is from genome assembly GCF_019054845.1 of Dipodomys spectabilis. Lineage (NCBI taxonomy): Eukaryota > Metazoa > Chordata > Mammalia > Rodentia > Heteromyidae > Dipodomys > Dipodomys spectabilis. The sequence continues at coordinate 230,980 of NW_024871067.1, forward strand.
GGTAACATGGACAAAGCGAAGCCATCCAAAAGATGGAATCAGGCAGGAGTTTAGTCTACTTTTTCCACGGTGGAGGTGGTCAGGGTAACGATGTAGATTTCCTCCAGGTGACTGTCAGGCTGTAGCAGCAGCAGCAGGGTCTCTCAGTGGTTCCAGGGGACTGTCACACCTCATGCTGGGCTGTAAATTTCTACACAGACTGGTTAAGGATACAAGTAATACATAGGCTTGGCAGGCTGTGGCCCCACTAGTTTTTAAGACTATTTAGACAATAGCCCAGAACAATTTACCAAGATGACAACTTTTTTAACTAGATAGTTCTTTTAATAAGGCTGAATTTCTAGGCAGATATAGAGGGCTCAGGCCTGTACTACTATTTTCCATGTCTTTTTCTTTTGTGTGTGTGTGTGTGTGTATTTTGTCATCTTTTTTTTTTATGACTCTGGTCCCTTGTTCTAAAAAGAGGATGATGGGCAAAGATTCATCTTCTGTAACTTCTTCAAGCTCACTCAGGGGTGCTGATCCTACCTAACCAGGCACCTATAACCTTAGTCTATTTTACAAAGAGGTTACCAGGGTTAGATGTCATTAAGAACAATATTTTAACTTTTTTCAAATGCACAGACTTTTTCTCTGGCTACAGCAGTGTAGTTTCTTTAGCACTTTGGTTTGTAAAAGCATCTTTAAGAATGAGACCTCTAGTGACCCTAACAATGCCTAAGTCACCTGTGCATGCCTTTAGACAGATGTTAATAGAAACACACTCTCAGGTTTACAAACTTTTCTTGAACAGCTAAATTTTATGTAGCTGGTGTTAGCTCAAAAGTTACTGTCAATTAGGGCTTTTGGCACATACAGGGGTTGGGATTTAAACCATCCCCCACATTTTATAACTTTAGCTTTTTTAGTACTATCTCAGATTACTGACAAGTTCCTGTCCCTACAAGGTAGATAGTCATGGATATTAGGCATGCTTACAAACTATCTTTCCATAACCTCCTGGCTCTGACCAATTTTTGAAGCGCCACACACAAATGACTCTAGGATCTGACATTTTTGCCATCCAAGCAGTGGCTTACTGCCTCTGGATGCTCCTCCATTGCTCTTGTCCCAGGAGTGTCTTCTCTACACTGAGATAAATGCCTCATTTGCATTTCCCTTAGCTGGTCGCTGGACTTGAACTCAGGGCCTGAGTGCTGTCCCTCAGCTCTACAAAAAATTCAAGGCTAGCACTCTGCCACTATGAGTCCCAAAGCAACTCTGCTTGCTCTTTTAGCACTCTGCTGGCTAAGTAGAGGTGACAGTCTCACAGGGACCTTTTTCTGCCCGGGCTGGCTTTGAACTAGTTTGTAGATCAATGAGTCTTATAAAAGGCCACTTTACTCCAAATAAAAGCAACAAGGTGGTCAACATAGAAGTAGCTTTTAAGCTTGCTCTTATCTGAAACTTGTTAAGAGCCAAAGTTACATCTGACAAACTTATAAGAATCCTCTGTGCTTTGCTCTTGGCTTGCTGGAAACTTAAAAAACCTATAAGAGCAAACTGGAATAGCAATTAAGCAATTATTTTGGTAATCCTAATTTTTTTTTTTACTTTGAGGCAAATGTTAAGAACAATTTTACTTTTAAACTTTATACTAAAAAATCCATTTCTATTTTTTAAGCCTCCTATTAATCTCTTTCATTATTTTATATTTTAGTTTTTAGTTACATTTAAAAAAATCCCTTAAAATCTTGAGGCCAAGTGTCATTCATAGTCTCTTGGCTGCTTGTTTTAAAACAGATACACATTAAAACTTTTAAACTCAAATTTTTTCTTAATGCAAGAATTACAATCACCATCACTGTACCAAGAAGTTAAACTTAACATATTTATGACTTTTAAAAACATATCCTAATTATAGAACATCATTGAAAGCAAGTCACATTACACAAAAACATTTTTCAACCCTCTTTTAAGTCCAAGGGACAGTTTTAGCAATGCTAATCAGATCATCACATCACTAATTTTTATCATCATGTTTCTAGTATTTATCTGTAGAGAAAAAGGACAGAACAAAACTGGACCACTTGGCCCCTCCTGTGGAATGGGCATGCACCTAATCTCACTCTTTAGGGTTAGATGAACTGCATTTGTGGTAGCTTGTCCTCTTTTACCATGCGTGGATTCCTCCCATGGCCCGTCCCACCATGTATGACCAGCTGAACTGCACTTTTACCTGTTTATCCCTTACCCCTAAAGATAGGTCTTTTGTTGGTTTTTAAGTTTTTTCTTTTTCTTATCTCTTGGGTTTTGAATGAAAATACAGAGTTTTAGACAGACAGAACAGGTAATGTCTTTGACAGTGTTAAACAAACTTTTGTAATTAAACTTTTAAAATTTATCCCCAAATTTTAGCCAAGGGAACTAAATTTTAAACAGCCAATGCATTTTTGTTAAGCCAGATAACTTGAGTACAGTGAAAACAGCCTTATGCATTTTAAAATAGCAGATTTTTTAAATTTTTTAAAACTAAAGAATCCTTAAAAAGTCATTTAAAACAATGTGAATTTTTTTTTTTAATTTTTGGTAATGTCCAAACCTCATAACCTTTTAAATTTTAAACTTAAGCTCACAATTGTTACAGCATGCTGATAATTTTTATCTTGAACATGTTCACAAACACATACAAAACACACACAGATCTTAAAGCGTGCAAAAATCAAAATCAGTTGTACGTACATTTAAAACTGGTACCAATTCTAAAACAGAACTAGACAAGACAACAACCAAAGGCTGAGTTGGGACCAATGGGCCCCAGTTTATCTTTATCTCTACCAGAACTCTGTGCTGTTTTCACTCAGCAAGCTGAATCCAAAGTCTGCTGAGTGAGCCTGCCACACTCACCCAGAACTTCCCTACCTCAGAAAACATAGAGCAAACAAACACACTAAAGTAAACAAGACAAACAAGTGGCCACAAAGACAAACTCAGGTCTCAGTGAATGGGGCAACATCTCACCACCATTCACAAGTGGGACTCAAACCCACTTACCAGGGGACTCGGACCCCCTCTATTCACCTCCGGAGGATTTTTCTTTTAGATTTCTGCAAACGTTGACCCAGGGGCCTTCCAAGGTGGAGAAGAATTCCCAGTCATCTTGGGGCAAGGGAAAGAAGTCCCTAGCAGCCGTCCCCTCAGACTGACAGGTTCTCCCCCATACTCAGACCCCCTGGGCCAAGGCCCGAGGCTAAGATCTTGCTGGTGTCACTTGCAGGTGGTCAGTGGCAGTTTTATCTGGCTGCGAGTTCTCCCTGCCGGCCCTTTTAAGTTATTGTTACATACTCCAGCTTTTTCACCACTCATCGCCCCCCTACTTCTGGATCCAGAGAGGGTGGAGGAGGTGGCAGTGAAGGGTAGAAAGGGGGTCAGTTTAAAGTGTAAGTAAAAAAAGGAGCTAGAGAGAAACAGATATTGAGGGGGTGTTAGCCAGTTTCCTCCGGGCTCTGACATCAGGATGAATCTGAGAGAAGAAACATTTTAAGAATTCCAAAATACATACCCACAAACATTGAGAAAAAACACATTTACAGCATGTGTGTTGTAGGCTGTCAGACAGAAGGTGCCGGACTACAGACGGGCCCAAATGTCCACACTAGTGGATAATTTACCCTGATGGGGATCCCGGGGACGTCTCCCACCGGACCAGTTGGCTGTCTTATAGTGCGTCCACCAAGACTTTTGCCAACCCCAATACAGAACCTGCAGGCTACACAGATACCAGACAATTACAAAGCAGCAATGTTTTAACTTACAGGCAATTTGCATCATAGTGTCCCTGAATCCTTTTTTCCATATTTTTTTCTAAGTTTTAAAACTAAAGGTTCCTTCCTCCAGGAACTAGGGGAATACTTCCTCAACAAAGTGAAAGAAACATTCTAACTGACTCTGTCTAACTTTCACTCCTTGAGCGTGAAGCATACCCTAGAGAGCCTGCACCTATAACATGCAGCTGTTTCCTTGCCCCATAATTTCTTACTCCCGACTATACTATCACCCGCTCTTTTTCTGGACGCGTCCTCTTACCTTAGCGGGCTCCTCTGCCTTGATCCCAGGTTTTCAGGGTCCCTGTTCGGGCGCCACTTGCTGGAACCAGCCGGCAACGAAAGGGACTCCTGATTTAGGGGGCGAGGACGGAAAAATAAAGACATAAGACAAAGGATGGGGTCAGGAGGTCTGCAGCTCAAGACTGCAGCTCTGTTTATTTTTAACTCTCCTTATTTATACTATTAGAAGTCAAGAGGTAACCTAAGGTCACCATAGTGCAGAAAAGCAAGGAAAATTTTTTTTTTAATTTAATTTTATTTTATTTGAGAACATACTGTACAGAGGGGTTACAATTACATGGGCAGGATAATGCATACATTTCTTACCAAGCATTGCAGCCTCCTCCTTTGTTTACCCTTCACCTCCCTTCCCAGCCTCCCCCCTCCCTCCCACCCAATCATACCCCCCCTCACCCCCCCCACCGACATTGTAAAGCTGGTTTTGACATGACATTTTGTACTTCTCATTGTTGCAACAGGTCCACCTGAATCCTTAAACGACTTGTTTGTCCCCATCTCCTCCACATGTTATACTGACATCAAATATAGTGAAAGCGGGGGTTACACTGTGGGGGAGGGACATACAAAGCAGCAAAGAAATAATATTATAAATGCGTTAGAAACACATGCATGAAAGAAACAAAAACATTAAAATACATATTTGAGGTTTCGTTTTCCTAACATCACATTATCTGACTTTTTCCGCTTGACTCATACCTATACTAGATATTGCAAATAAGGGAAACCATGGGACCTATGTTTCTCTGGGCCTGGCTTACTTCACTTAATATAATTTTTTCCAAGCCTTTCCATTTCCTAACAAATGGGGAAATGTCATTCTTTCTGATGGAGGCATAGAATTCCATTGTGTATATATACCACATCTTCTTGATCCATTCATCTACTGAGGGGCATCTGGGTTGGTTCCATGTCTTAGCTATGGTAAATAATGCTGCAATAAACATAGTTGTGCTGGTAGCTTTAGTGTGGCCTTGTTTGTGATCATTTGGGTAAATGCCCAAAAGTGGGATTGCTGGGTCATTGGGGAGCTCTATGTGGAGTCTTTTGAGGAACCTCCATACTGCTTTCCAAAGTGGTTGAACAAGTTTACATTCCCACCAACAATGAAGTAAGGTTCCTTTCTGTCCACATCCCCTCCAGCATCTGTTGTTGTTAGAGTTCTTGATTTTTGCTGTTCTAACTGGAGTGAGGTGATATCTCAATGTTGTTGTGATTAAGCAAGGAAAATTTTAATAAAAACAAGGGTGCAGAAAGAAACAAGACAAGATCAACTGATAGAAAGTAAAACAAATTCTACAGACATAGCAAGGCAAACCCGGACACTTGGTGTTTTTCATGAAAGTCAGTTACTTGTACATGCCTTTAAGTGAGCATAAGGATCAAGATGAACTTGGAGCTTTAATGTCGGCTCCCAACACATGATATTCAACAAAAATGAACACAGCAAGATTATGGCAGTGAGTTCCTACATCAACAAATTGGAGAGGTCTGAAATCAACAATTTAATGAGACATCTGAATCTCCTTGAAAAAAGAGCAGAAAGATAAACTCCAATCCAGTAGACAGAAAGAAATAACTAAAATTAAATCAGGAGTAAACTAATTAAAAAAGAAAAAAATAGAATCACCAAAACAAAGAGTTGGGTCTTTAAAAAAAATAATAAAATGGACCGACCCTTCGCAAATCTTATCAGAAAAGAAAACACACCCAAATAAACTCAGAGATGACAACAGAAACATCACCCCAGAAACAACCAAGATTCAGAACATTATAAGGGAATACTTTTCAAACCTTTATGCTAATAAGTTTGAGAACTTGGCAGAAATGGATCTTTCCCTAGCAAATATCGACATGCTGAAACTAAACCAAGATGAGTTAAATCAACTTAATAGGCCCATATCAAGCATTGAAATAGAAACAGCAATAAGAGACCTCCCATCTAAAAAAGCCCAGGATCAGATAGATTTACAGTGGAATTCTACAAGCCTTCAAAGCAGAATTCACAGCAATATTCCACAAACGCTTCAATGAAATTGAAAGAGAAAGTTCACTACAGAACTCATTCTATCAAGCCATCAGAACCCTCAACCCAAACCAGGCAGGGACTCATCAAAGAAAGAGAATTATAGACCCATTTCTTTGATGAACATTGATCCAAAACTTCTCAACAAAATTTTGGACAACTGACTTCAATTCATCCAAAAAATCATACAAGATGAAAAAATAGGATTCATTTCAGAGACACAAAGCTGGTTCAATATAAGCAAATCAATATAATTAATCACATCAACAAGAGCAAGGATTAGAACCACATGGTTATCTCAATATATGCAGACAAAGCATTTGACAAGATCCAACACCTTTATGATGATGGCTCTGTAAAAATTAGGAATCCAGGGAACATTCCTCAATACAATAAAGGCTGTATATCACCTACAGCATCATTGTACTTAATGGTCAAAAACTAAAGCTATTTCTTAACTCAGGAATGAGACAAGCATGTCCACTCTCTCCACTTTTCTTCAATTTAATACTTGAATGCCTCACTACAGCAATAAGACAGGTTGGATACATAAAGGAGATCCAAACAGCATGAATTAAAACTTTCACTCCTTACAGCATGAATTAAAACTTTCACTCCTTGCAGAGCACATGGTCTTATATTTAAAAATAATCGCACGATCTCCACTGCCTAAATTACTTGAGCTGTTTCAAAACTTTGGCAAAGTAGCAGGGTATAAAATTAATCCTCAAAAATCAATGGCTTTTTTATATACCAACAATGAAAAGAGTGTCGCTGAAATCAGGAAAGCAACTTCATTTGTAATAGCCCTACAAAAATATAACATACCAAGCAATTAACTTAACCAAAGAAATAAAGGACCTCTATGAAGAAAATATTAAAATGTGTAAAAGGAAACCAAAACAGAACTCAGAAAGTTCAAAAACCTCCTATGGTCTTGGTTTGGAAGATTCAATATAATAAAAAAAAAAAGCTATCTACAAATTCAATGTGGCTATCAATATTCCAACCTCATTCTTCAAGGAAATAGAAGAGGTAATCCAAAAATTCATATGGAACAATAAATTCCCTGAATAGCAAAAAACGATCCTTAACAGAAAGAACATTGCTGGAGAAATATCCATAATAAATTTAAACTCTACTACAAAGCCATAGTAATAAAAACAGCTAGGTACTGGACTAATGGAATGGAAATGAAAACCCAGAAACTTTATGAAACTAAGGCCAATTTTGTAATCAATATCCTAAATATAGAAAAGACACACAATGCATCTCCCATGTTATCAGTTTATAACCCTGGCATGAAAACTAAAGTATCCAAACTGAATTCTAGGGCATATATTATTGTTTTAACAAAATATTTTAATGTTTAAGAATATTATTAATTTTCATTTTGCTATTAGGTAATGGGGAGGAAAAGGAAACCACCTCTAATGTTTGTGAAATATGGCACACAGTTTGACCTAACTGCACACTCAAAACGTCTTGCCTTCAATTTGCTTTGAATAGGCATCTAGAAATATCTCTATAGAAATAAACAAGTTGGACTTCGATTGCCTTGTTTTCCATTACATGCTGCAGAGTTTTCAGAAGAAATATAAAAGTCTATGACATTTCTCCCCACAATCTCTCACATTTCACGTATATTTCCAACAATTTATCTTAAAAACAATACCCAAATTTATCCAGGAACTAAAACAACTATTTAATATCAACATATACCAATGAAACATTACCTTTCTACATTTCACAAGATGGTATGGGAACCTGCATGATCGGATTTTGTGATTTTTATCATAGGGACACTGCAGTAACCTCTCAGGATTCACAGATTCCTCTGAAAGAGATAAATAGCTTGGGAAAATCACTTTCTGCGATTCCAGAACTAGAACATTTAAAATAATTTCCCAAAATAAATGCGAAAACATGTTTAACTTTTTCCATTGTAACAGACACATAAATACCAACAAGTCCTGAGGATAAAAAAAATTCTCTGAGAGAAAACATGATTAAATACTTCAAAACCACGTGTCTTAAATGTTGTGATTTCCTTAAGAATATGAAAAACAACTGGATAGGACCTATTTATCTCTAATAATTTTTGTTGCTACACACTTGAATTGAAATATATTGATATCTCTGTCTACTTCATGGATTAGGGTCACTTATAACAAGGTATAGAAATGTATAACTTTTTTTTTTATTTTTTTTATTTTTATTTTTAAATTTAATTTTATTTTATTTGAGAACATACTGTACAGAGGGGTTACAATTACATGGGCAGGATAATGCATACATTTCTTACCAAGCATTGCAGCCTCCTCCTTTGTTTACCCTTCACCTCCCTTCCCAGCCTCCCCCCTCCCCCCCACCCAATCATACCCCCCCTCCCCCCCCACCGACATTGTAAAGCTGGTTTTGACATGACATTTTGTACTTCTTATTGTTGCAACAGGTCCACCTGAATCCTTAAACGACTTGTTTGTCCCCATCTCCTCCACATGTTATACTGACATCAAATATAGTGAAAGCGGGGGTTACACTGTGGGGGAGGGACATACAAAGCAACAAAGAAATAATCTTATAAATGCGTTAGAAACACATGCATGAAAGAAACAAAAACATTAAAATACATATTTGAGGGTTCGTTTTCCTAACATCACATTCTCTGACTTTTTCCGCTTGACTCATACCTATACTAGATATTGCAAATGAGGGAAACCATGGGACCTATGTTTCTTTGGGCCTGCCTTACTTCACTTAATATAATTTTTTCCAAGCCTTTCCATTTCCTAGCAAATGGGGCAATGTCATTCTTTCTGATGGAGGCATAGAATTCCATTGTGTATATATACCACATCTTCTTGATCCATTCATCTACTGAGGGGCATCTGGGTTGGTTCCATATCTTAGCTATGGTAAATAATGCTGCAATAAACATAGTTGTGCTGGTAGCTTTAGTGTGGCCTTGTTTGTGATCATTTGGGGAAATGCCCAAAAGTGGGATTGCTGGGTCATTGGGGAGCTCTATGTGGAATCTTTTGAGGAACCTCCATACTGCTTTCCAAAGTGGTTGAACAAGTTTACATTCCCACCAACAATGAAGTAAGGTTCCTTTCTGTCCACATCCCCTCCAGCATCTGTTGTTGTTAGAGTTCTTGATTTTTGCTGTTCTAACTGGAGTGAGGTGATATCTCAATGTTGTTTTGATTTGCATTTCTTTTATGGCTAGGGATGTTGAACAGAGAAATGTATAACTTTTGAACTCAAAAACTTTCATATATTTCAGGCATTTTTCCTTCATCATGCCAAACAGAGGATGATGCATCATGACAATTTTAAGCGAATTTGGAAAAGGTTTAATAAATTATGGATGTCTAAATTAACAAACTTCAAATTCTATTTTACAAATATCTAATACCTATTGAAAATATACACTTACCTGAAGGAGGATTTGCTATTCTCATAGATATATCCTGATTCCTATTCAGATTATAAAATCAGTATGAAATATTATTCAGGTAACTGCTTCTTAGAGAAGATACGTATCACAAAGCAAAGGAATCATTGAGACTCGTTGGAGACAAAGTTTAAGATTAGTGCTGTAGTTCAATGGGTAGTAAATTTCAGTAGTACAGTTCCTTGTGGCCAGGAAGCAGAGCCAGAAGATATTAAACATATGATTGCTTTGACACACATAAAATTGAGGGGAATAAAATTAAATTTCAAGTTCCCTAGAATGGAAATAGCTATTTTCTGAAGTCTAAGGAAGTAAAGAATTTTCATTCTTTTACTCATGGAACAACCCTGCCTAGTTGGAAAAAATTATAAGAACTACATTTGGGATGTCAGGGGTAGAAAGCGAGAAATGTCCCAGTCACATACAGGAGCCTAAAAGATGATACACATGTCTCAGAGGTAAAAGTAGGAAAAGAGGGTAAGGGACTGTTACCTTTTCTCCTTCAGCTAACTGGATTCACCAAACAAGTCAGGATCTCTTCCTCCCCACGAAGGATTGTGTCCCACTAGTAGATTTTCACAGCAACAGCTACTTCTGTATAATGACTTCTCTGGGTGGGGCCACCGGTATTGTGATGTAGCTCATAAATCTCACTTCCGTTTTTCGAACTGACAGAACTCACCCACACTTCCGCATATGACAATGGAAGTGCTGACTTCCGGCCTGAATCCGGAAGATAAAGTTCCATTTCCTTTTAGTATGCATTGGTGGACTCCAGTTCAGTAGAATAGAAATGTGTGAGTATTCAGTAGAGGAATAATGTGAATGGATTGACACACATCAACTACTGATATGTGTAAATTGTTCTGCCTAGACATTTGTACTCTGTGTTTTTTATTGTGAAAATACCATACAGAGCGTTTACAATGACATGAGCACGGTAATGAGTACATGTCTTATCAAGCATTGTTGCCTCCTCCTTTGTTTCCTCTTCCCATCCCTCACCATTCCCCCACCCCTTCCACACACCAAAGTTGTAAAGTTTGTTTTTCGACATAACGTCTTGTACATCTCATTGTTGCAATGAGTCCAACCTTATCCCTATTTAAACAATTTGTTTTTTCCCTTTCCCTCCACAAATTATACCAACATCAAATACAGTATATAAATTTGTTTTTGAAGATTTTTTATTGTAGAAATATTTTAGAGGGTGGTTACAGTTATATGAGCAAAGCAATGAGTACAATTCCTATCAAGCACTGGTGCCTCTTCCTTTGTTTTTCCACTATCATTCCATTCTTCCCACCTCCACAACTAAACTCCTTCCCCCCTCTCCAGCCTAAATTGTAAACTTGTTTTTCAAAATAGTGTCTTGTACATCATTGATACAATGGGCCAACCTGTATCCCTATTTAAACATTGTGTTTTTTTCCTTTCTCTTCCCCAAATTAGAGAAGATGCAGGGCACCGACATCAAATACAGTGAAAACATGGGTTATACTGTGGGGGAGGCATATAAAAATCAACAAGAGAAATCACATGGTACAGTATAAATGCGTTAGAAAATTTACTAAGAAAGAAAAAATCATTTTTGTCCCTATCTTGGGGTTCATTTCACTTAACATCTTTTTATCTTGTCAACTGTACATAGATTTTGAACATTTTTGCTTGTCACAGACATATACTAGTTATTTCAAATAACTAGTATATGTATATGGGCCTGGGTTATTTCACTTAATATAAATTTTCCATGTTTTTCCATTTCCTAAAAAATGGGACGATATAATGCTTTCAGAAGGAGGCATAGAATTCCATTATATATATATATATATATATATATATATATATATATATATTTATACATATACATATATATGTATATATACGTATGTATATGTGTATGTATATATATATGTGTATATATATATATATATATATATGTATATGTATATATATCGCATTTTTCTGATCCATTCATCTACTGAGGAGGATCTGGGTTGGTTTCATATCTTATATATGTTAAATAATGCTGCAACAAATATAGTTGTTCTGGGAGGTTTAGTATGGTCTTGTTTGTGAGCATTTGCTGGGTCATAGGTGAACCCTATGTGGAGTCTTGAGGATCCTCCATACTGCTTTCAAAAGTGATTGAATAAGTTTACACTCCTACCTACAATGCAGTAGGGTTTCCTTTTGGCCACAACTCCTCCAGCATTTGTTGTTATTAGAGTTCTTGATTATTGTCATTCCAGCTGGGGTGAGGTGGATTCTCAATGTTGTTTTGATTTGCATTTCTTTTATGGCTATAGAGGCTGAACATTTCACATTTCATTTGTCTATTGGTTATTTATATTTCCTCTTCAGAAAAGTTTCCCTTATGTCTTTACTGTGATCCACAATGTAGACAAGCTTTATGAAATTCACTAAACAAAATATACAGTTTAAAATAAAATTTTATTAAAAATTGTTAAAATCATCTGAATACTTCTGTGACCTTGGCTGTTTATCTTCATATGCTATTCATCAATTAATAGCACAGGATTAATTCAACAAAGATTACTAAAATTTAAGTTCAAAATGTGTATTGAATAAATATTGAGAAATGGTATCTAAAGCAGGACTTCAAATGAAAATTTAGTACTTATTCATATCTATTATATCCTGAGATAAAAGTGGTAGAGTGCTTGACTTCCATGCATGAGGCCCTGGGTTCTATTCCTCAGCACCACATAAGCAGAAAAAGCCGGAAGTGGCGCTGTGGCTCAAGTGGTAGGGCATTAGCCTTGAGCTGAAGAGCTGAGGGACAGTGCCCAGGCCCAGAGTTCATGCCCCACGACCGACAAAAAAAATCAATTAACCTTAGAAGTCTAATTTTTCATGTCAACATAGTTTCTAAACATGGAGCTACAGGAGACATACCAATGCCCTTGATTTGAGAAAACTGGAAGGTATTTAAACATCTTCTGCAATAATCAGTCCTACTAAGCTTGTAGTTAGTCTGCAGAGAGAAATACAAAAGGCAAGGACATTTCCTGAGTGTGGGAGGGAAGAGAGTAGGAGGGAAGAATAACAAAATCGAGATATTTGTGTTAAGAGAACATATGTAATACTACAGTGGTCCAATTAATACTTTCCATTTTCTCCCCAAAGTGTCGTTTAAATCATTTTGATTTGCTTCTTTGTGATGAACTGTGTTAATGTGTGTACACTCAATCCTGTGTAGTTTCGTGTCAATTACTTTTGGTAATTCTCTTATGTATCTTCCTGGCATATTTGGTTTGATATGGTGCAATCTTGTTTCAACTTATGCCTTCTCAGTTGCAAAAAAATTCTTATATTAATTAGGGAAGTTGAGATGTTCCCATTCTTGTAACAGAATTAACCCAAATGTAAATATGTGCAATATGAAACCTTGAACTAATATTGAAAATAAATTAGTTTTTACAAGTCTCCTGATTGCTCTACTCCCTTTTCATCACTCAATTATGATAACCACTGATAATTAAGATAACTCCATTTCAGTAAAGTTCTGAGGATATAGATATGTTAAAAACATTTTTAACAGGTCAGTCTTTAGAAACTCCTCATTTGCAGTAGTTACTCCTACTAAAGAAAAAGCTACAGAGAGAAAGAACACACGCTGAATAGTTTAAGAATGTGATTTGTCAAAAACTCCATTGAAGCCAGCAATATGTAAAATTATACTACTTGTTGATATGGTGAAATTCATAAATTTTAGACAATATTCCACAGTATGTTACAACTATTGGCAGGTTACACCCGCCCTCACACACATCACCCCCAAAAAATTATACAAAGCCAAGTTGTTGAGAAGTTAGTTTAGCCAATTATGGATCCCATTTTTAACCCTAATTCTAACTCTCTCATTTTCTTGTCACTTGAATCAATTTCTACTTACAATAAAGTTGATAAGCTTACTATACTAGTCATATCAAGAAGAGATAAAACTTGTCTCGTGAAATATTCAGTAGATATTGCTGAGGTATAGTGAGATAAATTTATTACCTGTGCAAATACAACCTCATACAATTTGGTTGAAGACTGCAAAATAATACATTTGGAACTATTTTCATTAATTTTGATATCAATGTTTCCTGACCTTTTGGGATGCTTAAAATTGGAGACCTGGGATTGTGTTCAAAAACTAAAAAGAACACAAAGATTGTTTGACTGATGGTTTGCAAACTGGCAGGAACTAAAATCTATATTAAAATTCAAAGTCTCATCAAATACACTTTGTTTTGCTTAATTTCACGAAATAGTTATCGGGGCCAATACTCTGATATTTCCAGTACCCTAGTAATAAATGCACAAAGAAGAAATGGAATTTGCTTATAGAATATGAACACAAATATGCCAACAAAAACTTCATGACATAGGAAGAAGAAAGTTAGTCAAAGAAGGCTCTTTATCTTTCTGTTTCATAGAACAACGAGAAAAATAAATACCTGATAACATTTTCCTTGAGATCAATGCAATCTTGTTTTTTCAAAATATTTCTTAATGAGGATTTCAGAAAAAATGTTTTGATCATTTCTTACTTGAGACCCCCAAAATTATTGTCTTCTAATATACAATTAGGATAAACACTAAGAACTCCGTTACCTGCACATTTTGAAAGTACTTATGTGCCAGAAGCACATGCTACCAAAGTTCAGACAAATTTTAACAATTTTACACATGGTTGAAGGACTACTACATGTTTTCCATATGAAGTATTTCATTGTTTATACAAACCGTTGTTTTGCATATTTTGTTTTCTGAAATTACAACTTGTTTACAGACAGTATTGCCCATTCATAAATAATACAGTGGGAACAGTCCTGTTGCTAATTGGACTGGATCTACAAGCATATTTTATGTAGTTCTACTTTGTGAAAGATATTCGAACTGTGTAGTTAGGGTATAGGTTAAATATGTGAATTTAGAATGCGATCAGCATATTTTGTGGTTTTGAATAAAGGTTGTTTCTGGAGATGTGCATAATAAGTCATCAGTATATTTCCTATTGAATAATATAAAATATTGGCTGAAATCTGCAGAAATAGAGATAAGCAGATAAGAGACATAAAGTGGCACTTAGTTCTTATAAATTTCCAGGCCCAGAATGTATTACCCATGTTTTGTAGAAATTTTCTTGATAATACCTGACAGAAGAAAACAATTCACATACATATTAGAAATTGTGTGAAACTGTGAGATACTTAATGATGTGTAATAGCCACTAGCCATAATGAATTGTTTTCAAATTCTCTTTTTTTGCAACTGGCCTCTTCTGATACAGACCAGATAGGTCATTTGGCTTGTCCTCGGGGCTTTTCCAATATCTATAATTTTTTTTGTTCAAAGCAACACAGTACTACTTTGAGCTATTTTGATGAATTCTGTGTTCTGCTGTTTCATTGGAAGAAAGATTCTAATATACTTTCCTTTCCCTGCTGGCTTTGACCCACCATCCAAGATTCTCATCCTCCTGAGTAGCTAAGATTGGAGACGTGAGTCACCAGCACCCAGGTAGGAAATTTTACACAACAATATCTTAATGGAAATTCCTAAATGAATGCAAAGTAAAATAGGAATATTAATACTAAAAAGCTGTTCTTTGAATGATTTTCAAATGGTAGGTATCTTTCTGATACACATGTGCAGTGACTCTAAACCACACAATAGAAGAAGTATGAATATCTTCCTGTTTTTCAAAACTATACGGTGAATATCAGTGATTTTTTTTCATTTATGCAAATAGGAAGGGAAGCATTCTGATGCTGCTGCACATAGGACGAAGACTGCAATTTTGAAACAATATTCTCAAAACAGACATGAAAATGTGGAAATAGAAGGATAATATCTGTTAATTAATTGATAATCTGGAAATATTCAAGGGTCATGTGATTTATACAAAAGAATTTGGAAAGTTAACAAAATGATATATTTTAGTTGGTATCTCCTAAAGTAAATCGGATTCAGTAAAGCAGTATCTCTATGAAATGCAGGATGAAAATATTCCCAGTGATTGCTTTTAAAAATATTTGTCATTTTCACGGTGTTGATTCTTCTAATACAGGAGCATGAGAGGTTTTACCAATTTCTAAGTTATGATTTGATTTCTTTTTTCAGGTTTTTAACATTTTCAGCATATAGGTTCTTCACTTCTTTGGTTAAGTTAATTCCTAGGTATTTTATTTTTGTGGGGCTATTCCGAATGGAGTTGCTTTCCTGATTTCAGCCATGCTTTTCTCATTGTTGGCTTACAGAATAGCCATTGACTTTTTAGGGTTTTTTTTTTTTTTTTGGTCGACCGTGGTGCTTGAACGCTGGGCATAGGCACTATCCCTGCACTCTTCAGCTCAAGGTGAGCGCTCTACTGCCTAAGCCACTGCACCACTTCCAGTTTTCAAGTGGTTTATTTGACATTTCCCCATTTGTTAGGAAATGGAAAGACTTGAAAAAATTATATGAAGGGAAGTAAGCCAGGCTCAAAGAAACATACGTCCCATGGTTTCCCTAATTTGCAATAACTAGTATATGTCTGAGATAAGCAAAATACTCAGACAAGTTGATGTTTGATGAAATGAACAGCAAGATAAGGACTCGTGTTTTTTCTTTCTATTGTTTCTAACATATTTATAAGGTGATTGTTTTGTTGCTTTGTATGTCCCTGCCCCACAGTATAACCCATGTTTACACTGTATTTGATGTTGGTATAATTAGTGGAGGATAAGGCAAAAAGCAACTTGTTTAACTAGGGATACAGATGGACCCATTGCAACAATGAGATGTACTAGACGTTATGTCAAAAAACGAAATTTACCACATTCAGGGAGGTGTGGTGGGGAAGGGAATAGGGGAGGGGTAAGGAATGGGACACAGGGATGGTAAGCGGAATCAGAGGAGGAGGAAATAATGCTTGATAAATATTGTATTCATAACCTTGCTCATGTAATTGTAACCCCTTTGTAAGGCATTTTCACAATAAAAAATAACTAATAATGAATAAATAAATAAATGAGCCAAAATCATCAGATAGGGGGAAGGCAGACTCTTCTAAATATGTTACACGCAGAAATAGCTATACATGCGTGAAAAAGTTAAAGTAAATCTTTATATATCAACTTGCACCAGAATCAACTCCAAATGGATTAAAGACCTCAAAGTATGTTTATGTATCATGAAATGTTAGTATGGAATAGAGGATGCCCTATCGACCTGGATACCCAGGTCAAAACTTACTAAATAAAAATCCAGTCACAACAAATCAAGGGAAAGCTGAATATATGGGATTGAGTTCAATAGAGAACTTTTGCATGGCAATAGTCAGAGGTAGAAGGATAAATTCAAATACAAAACCAAGAATTTGGGAGCTCATCTATTGAATTTCTAACTATATAACATGCAAAGGACCCCAGAGCTCATGATATTAAATCACCACTGTAATAAATTCTCCAAGAAACAACCATGCCATTTATATGTGGGCTGAAATATCCCAGATATTTATCTGGCAGTGAAATAAGAATGGCCATAATAGAAATGAACATAACTCCAGTGTACACCAAAATGTTTGTGTTTGGGGCTTGGAAGGTGGCTCATTGTTAGAGCATTTGCCTTGCATGCATGGGGCCCTGGGTTCGAATCCTCAGCACCAAATAAGCAAAAAGAAAAAAGCCGAAAGTGGCGCTATGGCTCAAGTGGTAGAGCGCTAGCCTTGAGCTGAAGAGTTGAGGGACAGTGCCCAGGCCCAGAGTTCAGGCCCCACAACCGGACCAAAAAAAAAAAAAGAAATTTGTGTTTATCTTCACCATGAATTTCTATACATAAAATCTGATAGGAAATATGAGCTTGTTTTAAGGCTTTATTTCACATCGTTATACTAACGCATCTTGCAGCCACTTTTGATAATTTTCTTTGAATTTTGGTATGATATTTGATGAACCCAAATTTCGGTGCATTTTATTTTTTAAAATGGGAGAAAATTATTCTATCCTTACAGTGGATCTTTTTTTTTTATTTATTTTATTGTAAAAGTGATGTACAGAGGAGTTACAGTTACATATATAAGGTAATGAGTACATTTCTTTTTGCGCAATGTGGCCCCCTCCCTCATTTTCTCCTACTTTCCCCACAACTCTCCTCTGTCCCAAGTTGTAAAGTTTGTTTCCAATATAGTGTCTAGTGAGTATCACTCTTGCATTGGTTCACTCTTTTTTTTTTTTAATTTAATTTAATTTTATTTGTGAACATACTGTACAGAGGAGTTACAGTTACATGGGCAGGATAATGCGTACATTTCTTACCAAGCATTGCAGCCTCCTCCTTTGTTTACCCTTCACATCCCTTCCCAGCCTCCCCCCTCCCCCCCAATCCCAATCCTTCTCCTTCCTCCCCCCCCCCCGCACCAACGTTGTAAAGCTCGTTTTGGACATGACAACTTGTACTTCTCATTGTTGCAGCAGGTCCACCTGTATCCTTAAACAACTGGTTTTTCCCCATCTCCTCCACAAGTTATACTGACATCAAATATAGTGAAAGCAGGGGTTATACTGTGGGGGAGGGACATACAAAGCAACAAAGAGATAATCTTATAAATGTGTTAGAAACACATGCATGAAAGAAAAAACATTAAAATACACATCTAAGGGTTCATTTTCCTGACATCACATTATCTGACCTTTTCCGCTTGACTCATACATATACTAGGTATTGCAAATAAGGGAAACCATGGGACCAATGTTTCTTTGGGCCTGGCTTACTTCACTTAATATAATTTTTTCCAAGCCTTTCCATTTCCTAACAAATGGGGAAATGTCATTCTTTCTGATGGAGGCATAGAATTCCATTGTGTATATATACCACATTTTCTTGATCCATTCATCTACTGAGGGGCATCTGGGTTGGTTCCATATCTTAGCTATGGTAAATAATGCTGCAATAAACATAGTTGTGCTGGTAGCTTTAGTGTGGTCTTGTTTGTAGACATTAGGATAAATGCCCAAAAGTGGGATTGCTGGGTCATAGGGGAGCTCTATGTGAAGTCTTTTGAAGAACCTCCATACTGCTTTCCAAAGTGGTTGAACAAGTTTACATTCCCACCAACAATGAAGTAAGGTTCCTTTCTGTCCACATCCCCTCCAGCATCTGTTGTTGTTAGAGTTCTTGATTTTTGCCATTCTAACTGGAGTGAGGTGATATCTCAATGTTGTTTTGATTTGCATTTCTTTTATGGCTAGGGATGTTGAACATTTCTTTTTTTTTTTTTAATTTTATTTTATTTTATTTGAGAACATACTGTACAGAGGGGTTACAATTACATGGGCAGGAAAATGCATACATTTCTTACCAAGCATTGCAGCCTCCTCTTTTGTTTACCCTTCACCTCCCTTCCCAGCCTCCCCCCTCCCCCCCACCCAATTAAACCCCCCTTTCCCCCCCCACCGACATTGTAAAGCTGGTTTTGACATGACATTTTGTACTTCTCATTGTTGTAACAGGTCCACCTGAATCCTTAAACGACTTGTTTGTCCCCGTCTCCTCCACATGTTATACTGACATCAAATATAGTGAAAGTGGGGGTTACACTGTGGGGGAGGGACATAAAAGCAACAAAGAAATAATATTATAAATGCGTTAGAAACACATGCATGAAAGAAACAAAAACATTAAAATACATATTTGAGGGTTCGTTTTCCTAACATCACATTCTCTGACTTTTTCCGCTTGACTCATACCTATACTAGATATTGCAAATGAGGGAAACCATGGGACCTATGTTTCTTTGGGCCTGGCTTACTTCACTTAATATAATTTTTTCCAAGCCTTTCCATTTCCTAGCAAATGGGGCAATGTCATTCTTTCTGATGGAGGCATAGAATTCCATTGTGTATATATACCACATCTTCTTGGTCCATTCATCTACTGAGGGGCATCTGGGTTGGTTCCATATCTTAGCTATGGTAAATAATGCTGCAATAAACATAGTTGTGCTGGTAGCTTTAGTGTGGCCTTGTTTGTGATCATTTGGGGAAATGCCCAAAAGTGGGATTGCTGGGTCATTGGGGAGCTCTATGTGGAGTCTTTTGAGGAACCTCCATACTGCTTTCCAAAGTGGTTGAACAAGTTTACATTCCCACCAACAATGAAGTAAGGTTCCTTTCTGTCCACATCCCCTCCAGCATCTGTTGTTGTTAGAGTTCTTGATTTTTGCTGTTCTAACTGGAGTGAGGTGATATCTCAATGTTGTTTTGATTTGCATTTCTTTTATGGCTAGGGATGTTGAACATTTCTTCATGTGTCTATTGGCCATCCTTCTTTCTTCTTCAGAGAAGTTTCTCTTTAAGTCTTTCGCCCACTTATTTATTGGGCAGTTGTTTCTTTGAGGATTTGTTGTTGGGGGGTTTAATTTTTTGAGTTCCAAGTATATTTTAGATATGAGACCCTTGTCCGTTGTATGGCTAGTAAAGATCTTCTCCCAGTCCGTGGGCTTTCTATTGATCTTGCTAGCTATATCATTTGCCCTGCAGAAGCTCTGCAACTTTATGCAATCCCATTTGTCCATCCTTTCTTTCATTTGTTGTGTTTCCGGGTCTCTATTCAGAAAATTTCGGCCTGAGCCAAGGAGACCTAGGGTTTCTCCTATTCCATCCTGTAATGTTTTCAGAGTGTCTGCTTTGAGTTCAAGGTCTTTGATCCATTTGGAGTTGATTCTGGTGCAGAGTGATATATACGGATCTAGCTTAAGTTTTCTACATGTAGTTAACCAATTTTGCCAGCACCATTTACTGAAGAGGTTGTCTTTCTTCCATTGTATTGTTTTAGCTCCCTTATCGAAGATTAGATGGCTATAGGTCTGTAGGTTCATTTCTGGGTTTTCAATTCTATTCCATTGGTCCTGAGGTTACAGTGGATCTTTTTGTGAGTAAAAACATATTTATTTGTGCTATTTGATGCATCTTACTGTTTCTTTTTTTGTCGGTTGTGGAGCTTGAACTCTGGGCGTGGGCACTATCCCTCAGCTCGTCAGTTCAAGGTGAGGACTCTAATACTTTAGCCGCAACACCACTTCTGGTTTTCTAGTGGTTTATTGGAGGTAGGAGTCTCACGGACTTACCTGCTTGGGCTGGCTTTGATCCTCAATCCTCAGATCTCAAGCTCTTCAGTAGCCAAGATTATAGGCATGAGTCACAGGTGTCTGGCTCTTATTTTGAATTTTATATTTTTAATATTAATACTGTATTTTAAGTTTGTAATCTAGTATCCTATCTGTTGATATATTCTGTTATCCTTGAATATGGCCATTAAATATTCAAATGACTATGTAAGAAAAATCAATTTAGTTAATAATAATAGATATTTGCTTACCTACTGCTAATAAAGGAAAAATAGGCTTCCTTACCCTGACATCAATTTTGTATGCAAATTTGTAAACATTTCTATCAAAAAGAGGATTCAAATCACAACTATACTGAATTTCTTATTTACTCCTGTTAAAATAGGCCATATTTAGAAAAGAATTCATATCAGCAGCTGGCAGGTATGTGACCAAATGGGAACACTGCTAGTCTGTTCTATGAATGTAGACAAGATTCAACTATTTTGGAAAGCACTCTGATGGTTCCTCATAAATTAAAAAAGATGGCCTCTCTGTTATGTAGCATTGACCCATAGGATTACACTCAGCACACAAGAAACATACCAACACAAATATGATCATTGTATCATTACTTACCATAGCTAAGTTATGGAATCAACCCTGGTAGATCAATACATTTTGATATATTACATATAACCATGTCTCAAAATGTTTACATTTTGTAAATTAGATTATGATATATGAGGGCAAGTGGCATGGAGTAGATAACGTTAAAGAGAAAGATGTTTAAAAAAAAGACCAGTACTTAATGCTGGATATGTCAGCTTTTTCCTTAAAAAATCTATTCTTGAAGCCAACATATAAACAATTATACCAAATGATCAAATATGGTTCATAACATAGTTTCTGATTAGAACATGTTAGCCACACACACAGCCACACACACACACACACACACACACACACACACACACACAAATCAACACACACATACATACACACACACACACACACACACACACACACACACACACACACACATTGCCCCACCAAAAACACACTTCATAAATGAATAGACTATGCAGCGTGTTACTAACACAAGTTACTTCAGAATGGAATCCCATTTGAGGAGCTTTTCATTCACTCACTCATATTCTCTTCCACTTTGAAAAATTTTCACTGAACTTAGTCAACTGTAGAAAACCATTGTTACAATGGATAAAGATTGGGGTAAAAACAAAAAGGAGACAGATATTAATTATATTTGACATGTTGTAAAATTTAGATCTACTACAATTTTGTCTATCCATAAAGCGATACAATCTTACTGTGATCTATAAGCCATGTAGACTTTTATAACTACTTCCTTTATAACTACTTCCTACTTTTATAACTTCTTCCTTTGAAAGAATTTGGATTTAGACCAAGAGTAGGCTTCAGAGTATGCCATGGTATAACTGGGCAGTGTGGATAACATTTAGAAAAGATATTTAACTGCTCCCATAATTTTGTAAATTAGAATATTCATGTACAAAAGAATTTGGTTTGAAAATTATCATACGACAGTCACTGTGCATCTTTCTGTATGGAACATATAGATCCATATGAAATTCTAAAGGGATATCAAATATCCTAATTCTACATTGCATACTGTAGGACCTACACACAAAATGAGTCATCCTCAGCACCGAAAAAATGAAACAAAAAGAAAGCACTAGAATGGAGTTTACCATAAAACAAATCATGCAAATATTTTGATGATTTTGTTGTCAATTCCTAATACATTGAAATATGCATTCAAAGCTGAAATGGATGATTTTGACAGTCAGAAATATCTGCAGTTGTTTTTGCCTTCAACAACCATTTAAGGATAATTATCTATATATTTACACATATGATCATATGCATTCATAGTAAATTGGACAGAGTTAGTAGAGATAATGAGAAATTATAGATCTGATTGCATTCACCATATGTGTAGACGAGGCAGTGAGAAAAATTTTAATATCATGGGTAAAGTTTTTAAGTCAAGGCCTTTTGGCAAAGGAATTCAATTAACCCTATTTACATGTTTTTGATAAAATGATGTCAAATATATTTATCCAGTTTGGAAATAAATAACAAGAATATTCATGGGTAGATCGAAAGATACCTGAAAAATTGAAAATGACATTGTCAAATATCCTCAAATAATTATGTGCTCTGTTAACTTGCAGTTCTATGAATATTGCTGTTGCCAAACGAGAAAATGAAGAATAATCATCAGACACTATCTTTATCAAGAAGTAGCCAGGTTATAGTGTATGTGATATGTGCCAGTACTTATTCCGTTGTTTCTATGACATAGTTCCATTTAGAATCTTTTTCTTGCATTATTAAACTGAAAATCACGTATTTCTGTAAGGTGATCATATTCATGTGAATTTTTTGTCATTCAATGCCATTCATATCTTTTACATGGTAAAGCAGTGAAATTGGTTATTTGAAATACACAATAATGCTTTTCCAAAAATTCATATGAACAATATTGCATTGACTCTAGTAAGACAAAGGCATTGACCAGAAGAAACCAAAAAGTATTGTGATGTTACTTAGATATTCACATTCCTTCTTAAGCATGAGTTGATTGAGTAAAGTTTTAATGTAAAGATTTTAAAATGTAGGAATTTATACATATTATCTCTTGAAAATAGAAAATGTTCAAACAAGTATAACAAAAATATTTGTCGTACTCACTCCATTTACTATGTTCTGGTGATAAATACTGATTATCAAACATGTATAATGCTTTTCTTCAACTAGAGAGAGTACAATCCAAGATGGTGATATAGATAGGAAGCAAGAAGTTTATTGTGAACAGTATGCTTGTTAGTCATTATATAACGTTTGTTTTCTGGTTGCGCAGAAGTGAGTTACAGATGAAAACTGCATTTCTGTTCCCTGTTGTTATGACAGTATTTGATTGTGTCCCCAAATTTTGGGCCTAAGACATACCCAATGCTCATTTTAACTGCTAGATGAGATTTGAGTTCAGGCACTATCTAGTGATATTTTCGTTTTTGCAACATATGAATAGGTATATTATCATTAAAAAGTTAGTGAATTTGAAAAAAATACTTGCAAACAAATGATTGTAAAGAATGAAGGAGAAAATAAAAATTATGCCCCTTTTAGATGTTTTTTTTTTTTTTTTCAATTCGGTTCGAAATGCCAGATTTCAAGTAGTGGGTTGGATAGGATTTTAAAGATTTGCAAATGCAAGGAAGAAAATATTGCATAAATTGATGTGTAAACATAACAGAAAAAGTTATCATGATAATTTGAAGTGAGATTTATGAATGATAGAATGGAAAACTGAAGGAGGTCTTTATATGAAACTCAGTCATTCTAAGAGAAAGGCCCTTGCCATGGCACCAAGTAGTATTGAATACATGCACAGAGAAATAGTACATCAACATTAGTAAATGTCTAATGGACCTAAGTTTTTGTAGGACTTGTGCTACAAATATATCTTCATCTTCATCTTCATCTACAAATATATATCTTCATCATTAGACTGTTTTTCCATCAGAATTATCATATGCTTATTGGTTTGATTCTGTGGAACTCATTTGGTGAATATTGAGAAGACACAGCCAAATTGACAAAAATGTCAGCTTGATTCTATGCAAAGAATTTTCTCATTAAGAAAACAATTAAATGTCTATTTTGATTAAAGAATTTTGTAAACCTTTCTAGATTATATGTGACAGCACTAAGCAACTCAACATTAACCACAAAAAAAATTCTCAATCACCCACTGTTGAACTATGAAGGTGTCTTGACTAGTATCATGTTATTTACCCAAATTATACCACAGTCTTGTAACTTGATGAACAGCTAAGAAGTATGACTCACCAAATTCTTATGAAACATTTAAATTTAAATGTGACAATAGCTAGGGAATACTGAGACCCACAATGAGGAATTTCAACTACAGTTCCATAGGTACAAAACATCTTACGGGTGTATTGCTTGGAGTTACAGCAAAATACTGGAAATAGTATAGGACACTGGATTTGTAAGAAGCCAAACCACTGATTTTAGAGAATTGAGGGGAAATTATATTATTTATATCCAGGAGGGTAATGAAGAACATAAACTACTACCTGCTAGAATATTGAAAATAAATTGAGCTTTTTTGATGTGTATCAAAGTAAAGTAGACCATCATGCAGAGCAGGAAACCTTACCCTCAGGAGAGAGAAGGCTTAACATCAAGACGGTATCTCAAGAGCTGTGGTTACTTGCTTCCAGTTGCCTTCTGGATGGGGCTTCATTTACTAAATCATTAATATAACAATAATTTCTTTTTTCATGATTACTCAGTTTCCTGAACCCCACCCCACCTTATGTCAAGTGAAACATTCCCTGCAGGAACAAATTTTAAAAGCAAAAATCCTACAGCATGTCTTTCTGAGACTTTCTGAGAACTGTGCTATTGTTTAGTAGAATTGAATTCTTGATCGCTTTCCTATCCCTTTTAACTCACATATAAAAACATCATTCTGCTTATTTAATTTTGTCTCTGCCTACCGTTCTCTCTGGTTTAATTTCTACACCCATTACCAATCAGATTAAATTATTTTTAATGGAAGAAGGAGAAATCAGGAATTCATATATAATAAATTAGACCTTCACCTGGGTGAATATAGGGAAGTAGAAGAGCCGTCATCATAATGACCCCTCCAAATTATCAATTCCCTACTGAAGACATGTAATTTATCACTATCATGTTATTTATCCAAAACTTACTATACTCTTCCACTTGGATTTAAGACCCAACAGGAAGTACTTCAGAGTTTCTTAAGGAGGAATACAAGGAAGTGAGGGGATATTGCAAGTTGTGAAGGAGTGAATTTTGTTCTGCCTTCAGTTGAAGTAATTGCTTGCAGAATTAATTTTCTTCAAAAAGGGAATATTCATTGAGACTTATTTTTCCCTGTGTAGATAGGACATAATCTGTAGACGCTTTGTCTAATCTTATTAAAGATAGCAGGCTTTTAGAGGAAAATCTGTTGTTGAAATGCAGTAGGTAAAAATGAAAAACATTGGCTACTAATGTAATCTTACTGAGATGAATGAATCCAGTTCAACTCTAAAGACGATCTTTCTACAATATCTTCAACAATTTTGCAAATATAGTTATTGGTTTTAGCTTTCTATATCTCTGAAAATTTTCATTTTGCTGCCCCATTGATATCTGGCTTTCCTCTTCAGGAGGAAGCAACATGAAAGTTGGATGAAACATTCAATGCAAATCTTCTCTTTGAAAATGATGCGAATTTTCTTCAGTGTTGTATAAATATCAGAGGATTATTTCAAAGTTATTTCTTCTTATATATCATAAGATATATAAGAAGAGATAGATCAGCTCAGTGCTGGTGACTCATGCCTTAAAACTAGTTATTCATGAGGTTGAGATCTGAGGATCATAGTTCAAAGCCAGCCTGGAAGTGCAAATCCATGAGATCCTTTTCTCAAAGTAACCACCAGAAAATCGTAAAGTGCGAAAGTGTCTCAATGACTGAGTTCTAGCCTTGAGCTACAGAGCGCAGGGACAATGTCCAAGCCCAGACTACAAACCACATGATAGAAAACTAAAAAAAAAAAAATCAAGAAGAGAAGCATTCGCAACATTTGTGTGTAACATTGAAAGTCTACAAAGCATAGTGTTTGGCAGAAGTGCTTCAAAATATTCACTGTTTCATTATGAGGCACCATTTTTCGATGGAATTTTATAGAAAACTTTTCCAAATAACAAAGTTAAACATCAATCAACTAAAAATTCTCTTCCAAAAGTCTCAAACATATATTAGAATGTGTTTCCCTATGATGGAGAATGTGTAAGATTAATGTTCCTTTCATAGATAGATAGATAGATAGATAGATAGATAGATAGATAGATAGATAGATAGATAGATAGATAGATAATAGATAGATAGATAGATAGATAGATAGATAGATAGATAGATAGATAGATAGATAGATAGATAGATAGATAGATTCTTACCAGATTCCTATGTACTATCAAACAACTTACTGACTACAGATATTTACAATGTACAAAGGAATCTCAGAATTTTGAGACACCAACCTGGAATTTGGAACTCTGTCTTTTCTGAGAACACAAAAGTTTTATGACTGCATGGTCCTGCAATAAATGTGATAGGATTTTCAGAGAATATTCAAGTCAGATAGAAATTATTCTGTTCTTTTTCGTCTGATGTTATGGAGAGTCAAGATTCTTGAGCATTGTACCCAGTGAATAATTGTGCCTAGCTGGAGAACATTCAACCAAACAAAATGAGGGATTGAAGGTCATGAAAGCCAAAAGAAGGTGTGCCAGGAATAATTTGGACATTGCCAAGAGCCCATTAATTAACATGCCCAAGTTGTTGGATGAAGAAAGAAATATAGGTAAGGGCTTTCTCCTAATATCTAAATGTAAGTCGTCCCATCAAAATATTTACATTTCCCTGGGAATAATATTCCATTTCAATTATGATTGCTGTACAACAAAATAAAATATAAGACACGTATAATGATATTGAACCCTCATACAAATTTCCCATCAACTTCTGTTATCCAAAAAGAAGAGTAGGTAGGAAAATTTATTGATTTTTAAACCACAAAATTTTGCAACGATTTCTTTCTCTTTTTTGTACATTTTTATGGTAAAAATCGGTACAAAACGGTTACAATTACATAAGCAAAGTATCAAGTACATTTCCTATTGAGCATTGTTGGCTCTTCCTTTGTTTTCTCCTTACTGTACCTTCCCTCTCACTTCCACAACTACCCCTCCCCGAAATTGTAAAGTTCATTTTCAGCATCTTGTATTGTACATCCCAGTGTTACAATGGGACAACCTGTATCCTTATTTAAGCAATATGTTTTTTTCCCTTCCCCTCACTGAATTAGAGAATTGTATATATGAGTCGCAAGGCACCAACATCAAACGCAGTTAAAATTGTGGTTGTACCATAGGGGAGGAACATAGAAAGAAACAAAAAAGTAAAATGGTTCATTATAAATATGTTAGAAACCATAGCAAAAAAAAAAACATTTTATTATTATTATTGTGAAAATACCATACGGAGGATTACAATTACATGGGGAAGATAGTGAATACATTTCTTATCAAGCCTTGTTGCCTCTTTCTTTGTTTCCCCGTACCATCCTTTCCCGGCTCTACCCTTCCACCGCCTACCACCACGCCCCAACTCTAATCCCCCACCCTGCCAAAATTGTAAAGTTTGATTTTCGACATAACGTCTTGTACATCTCATTGTCGTATTGGTCCGCTTGTAACCCTATTTAAAGTTTTGTTTTCCCCTTCCCTCCACAAATTACATTAACATCAAATATAGGAAAAGCAGGGCTTATACCCTGAGGGAGGTACATACAAATCAACAAAAAAAATCATCCTAAAAATATATTGGGAACTGTCGCAAGAAAGAAAAAATAATTGAATCCTTATCTTGGGTTCATTTCCCTAAGTTGGCGCTCATTTCGCTCATCATCACTTTATATGGTCATATGTACATAGCTTTTTGCCTATTCTGCTTGTCCCACACTTTTACTAGTTATTGCAAATATATGGGATTTATGATTCTTTGAGCCTGGCTTACTTTACTTAACACAATTTTTTCCAAGTCTTTCCATTTCCCAACAAATGGGGCAATGTCATTCTTTCTGATGGAGGCATAGAATTCCATTGTGTATATATACCACATTTTCTTGATCTGTGTTAGTTCCATACCTTAGCTGTGGTAAATAATGCTGCAATAAACAGAGTTGTGAAGGTAGCCTTAGTATGGTCTTACAATGTTGCAATAAAAATAGTTGTGCAGGTAGCATTAGTATGGCCTTGCTTGTGACTGTTGGGTAAATTTCCAAAAGTGGGAATGTTGGATCATAGGAGAGCTCAATGTGGAGTCTTTTGAGGAACCTCCATACTGCTTTCCAAAGTGGTTGAACAAATTTATAGTCCAACCAACAATGCAGTAGGGTTCCCTTCTGTCTACCTCCCCTCCAGCTTCTGTTGTTTTTAGAGTTCTTGATTATAGCCATTCTAACTGGGGTGAGGTGATTTGCATTTGTTTTTATGGCTAGAGAGGTTGAGCATTACTTCATTGTCTTCAAGATAAGGATTCAATTTTTTTTCTTCATTAGCCATTCTTATTTCCTCTTCAGAAAAGTTTCTCGTTATGTCTTTAGCTCACTTATTTATTGAGCAGTTCTTTCTTTGAGGATTTGTTGTTGGGAAATTTAATTTTTGAGTTCCAATACATTTTAGATATGAGACCCTTGTCTATTGTGTGGCTAGTGAAGATCTTCGCCCAATCTGTGGGTTTTTCATCTATTAACCAAAGAATGGAGCACCCAAATTTATCCAAGAAACACTACTCAAATCTCACATAGATCCAAAGACACTAATTCTTGTATACTTTATTACACCACTATCCCCACTAGATAGATCAACTCGACAAAAACTCAACAGAGAAAATACAGATCTAAACAACTGCATAGATCAACTACATTTAACAGATATCTACCAAATATTTCACCCAGCAGCATCAGCACACACTGCTGGGTGAAATATTTGGTAGATATCTGTTAAATTTTGTTGATCTATGCAGTTGTTTAGAGCTGCGGTTTCTTTGTTGAGTTTTTGTCAAGTGGATCTATCTAGTGGGGATAGTAGTGTGTTGAATTCCCCAACAATTAATGTCTTTGGATCTATGTGAGATTTAAATAAAGTAGTGTTTCTTTGATAAATTTGGGCGCTCTGTTGTTTAGGAAATAGATATTTAGAATTGTAATATTCTCCTGAAGGAGAGATCCCTTAATTAGAATGTGGCTATCTTCTTTATCTCTTCTAATTTCAATTTGAAGTATATTTTATCTGATATTAGTATTGCAACTCCTGCCTATTTTTGAAGGCCAGTTGCTTAGTAGATTTTTTTCTAGCCTTTCACTTTCAAAGTACATTTGTGACTCTTGAAGGCAGCAGATAGAAGGATGTTGAGCTGGGCGCTGGTGGCTCACGCCTGTAATCCTAGCTACTCAGGAGGCTGAGATCTGAGGATCGCGGATCAAAGCCAGCCCGGGCAGGAGAGACCGTGAGACTCCTATCTCCAATAAACCACCAGAAAACCGGAAGTGTCGCTGTAGCTCAAGTGGTAGAGTGCTCGCCTTGAGCTGAAGAGCTGAGGGACAGCGCCCAGGCCCAGAGTTCAAACCCCACGACCGACAAAAAAAAAAAAAAAAGAAGGATGTTGCTTTTTCATCCAACTAGAAAGTCTATGTCTCTTAATTGGAGAGATTAGTCCATTAATCTTTTGAGTTAGGAATGAGTGGTGTTTAGTAATTCTGCCATGTTACCCACCTTCTTGGGGGGTGTGATAACAGGGTTCTTCCTATGTTCTTGGATTCTCAGTTTGGGTGCAGTTTCTTGCCATTTATTGTGGTCTGTTGGTTTTCTATGTGTAGGATATCTTTAAGTATCTTTTGTAGTGCTGGTTTTGTGTAGATATATTGTTTCAGTTTTTCTTTCCAATGGTAGTTTATTTGACCTTCTGTTATGAAGGAGAGTTTAGGTCGGTACATTATTCTTGGTTTATGGTTGTTTGTCTTTAGGACATTTCATACATCATTGCAGGCTCTTCTTGCTTTAATTGTCTCTGCTGAGAAACCTGAGGTTATTCTCATTGGTTTTCCTTTATAGGTGATTGATCTTTTATCCTTTCCAGGGTCTGAATTGGTCCTGTGTGGATTATACTGTAATGGTGGAATGTCCAGTTCTGGTCTGGGTTATTTGACATTCTAAATGTCAAATAATAGGCCTAATTTTTTGTATGTTTGGGAAGTTCTCTGCTAGAATCCTGTTAAATAAATTTCCTAGACCATTAACTTATGTCTCTAGTTGCTTCTCTACACCCATTATCCTCAGATTAGGCTTTCTGATAGTGTCTTCCAAGTATTGAATAGATCTATCATATTTCTTGGATTTGTCTTGAATAGTTGTATGTTCTTTATAATATCTAGGCTGAGTTCAATCCCCGAATCCCTGAGTTTCAATCTTCTGCATAGTCTAACCTACTATCAAGACTTTCTATTTTTTCTTTTTTTTTCTTTTCTTTCTAGTTGGTCAGATTTGATGACTTCAACTTCTTTTTTGGAACTTTGTTTTAGATCTTGTATGAACTTCTTACTTCCTTAATATGGTGTTCAGTATTTATTCTCAAATCACTTAGTAGATTGATTATGGTTTCCTTTGAATCCCTTTACTTAGGTCAGGCTATATTCCACATTCCCCTTGTAGTCTCCCTGGATTCCTTCAGCTGTCTGTTTATGGATTCCATGAAATCCTCTATCGATCTTTGTCTATTCTCATCCCCCTCACACAATTCCTGTCTTACTCTTTGGTTAGCTTTCTCACACTCATGCAACTTCTATTATTACTCTTTGACTCTTCTCAGACTGCTTACAGAATTCTTGTCCTTTATCTTTGAGTTCTCAGTCTGCTCATGCAATTTCTGTCTTTCTCTTTGACTGTTTTCAGCCTGATCACACAATTCCTGTCTTTCCTTTTTCTGTGCTCAGCTTGCTCACCCAATTCCTGCATTAGTCTTTGAGAAGCTTCCTCATGCTCACGAGATACTTGTAGTATTTTTTTGAATAGGCTCAACATGATTGTGAAATTTCTGTATTAATCTTTGGTTTGCCTCTTCTCATTGCCTATCATGTTCACACTGAGTCCTTTGCAGATTTTCAATCTTGTCATTCACCATGTCTACCAGTAGAGCTTTTTGAGAACTCTCCTCGGAATTATTCATTAACTGTTCTCTCACCTGATTATTATGAGTGGGAGTTGAGATACATTGACTTGCCATTTTTCTTTTTTTTCCAGCTTGTTCTGCCCATTTGGTATGAAAGTAACACCAATTTTGTGTTAGAACACTATTTTAAGGCAAACATCAACTAGAGTCCTGTCGTAGTGCAGTCAAAATGGCTGCAGATACAATCTAGTTAAACAGATACAATCTATTCAACATCAAACAACTATGGATTAATGGGCTAAGAGCAGTAAAGAAGGGCTTGGCAAACCAGAAATTATTAGGCTTAGGGATATATAGGGGGGAAATAGGATTAGAGGGATGTGGAGAAGTAAAAGGAGAGTGAATTTAACCAAGTCCTGATCTCAGAGAGGGAAATGGATTGGACAGAATGATAGGAGAGGGATTAAAAAAAAAAACAAGAAAAAAAAATTAAATTTAAAAAGTGAAACACTTAAAAATTAGGTAAGCATACAGAAATTTTGTTAAGAGAAGGAAAGGATAGGATGAAAGGAGGGGTGGGATAGAAAGAAAACATGAAAAAATAAAAATTAAAAATTCTTAAAATTGGTTCCTTGAAACTTATATAGGTATAAAGAGATAAAACTTATATTAAAGAAGTTAAGCCTAAGAGGTTGTGAATTGAGTTATAAATTTCTGGATTAAGTATGTACACAATGGGTGATAAGGTCTAATAATTGACAACGGGTATACCTAGAGATGAGCAGAACAGCAATTAAGAGATACAAAAAAAGAAAGAGAAAAAAAAGAAAAGAAAAAAGAAAACAAGGACCAAAAGGTAAAAACAGATGTTTAAAAAGCACACACATATACACCTAAAATAAGAATTATGAGAGAAAAATACAATAGAAAACATTTACAAATAATAAAAATGTAAAAAGGTAGAAAAAAGAGTTCTGTGATGGGGAGGGTAGAAGAAAATCGTGAATCTCCCATGTGTCCATAACTAGTTTCTTGGTGGAGTTTCTGGTATGTTTGTGGTATTTGGTTTTTCTGTGGCTTGATTGGTTTCTTATGTTAGTTTGTTTGGGCAGGCAGAAAAATCCTCTGTGTTGTGCAGGATTTTGGGATCCTCCTCCCAGTCTAGTTCAGTGGGAGGAAGATTGGCTCTGAGTATCACAAATGAGGGAGAAGGCTATTTCCTGTAATTTGGAGATGCTGTGATGAGGTTAGGTTCTGGGTAGGGTTGAGGCCTTTCAGCTTTTCCCTGAGGGGTTAGCTCCTGAGACACTCACAGGGCCTTGCCTGGAGCCATGCTCAGCGTTTATGTTTACTGAGTTTCAATTGTTTGTCTACACTGCTATAGAGAAGGGCAGCCTCTGGGTCTGTTTAACCAATGAAGAAAGTCACTTCTCCCAGGGCAAACCTCCTCTGCCTGGGCAGGGTGACTTTCCCCTGGGTGGAGCTGAGCCTGGCAGGTTAGCTCAGGTTCCTGTGACCTGCTAAATGTCTCTCTTGTTTTCTTCCAAGACCTGATTTGGAGCTAGCTACTCATCCAGGACTTTGATCTCCAAAGATGGAGATCTCCATTGGTGGGGGAGTGGCGGTCTTCCCACCTCTGCTTCTTGAAAAGGGGTGAGGATGTCAGGGTTCTACTCACACCACAGTCTTGGTTCCTGGGCCATCTCTGATCTGTGATCTGCACGATGAGGATTTCTGCTCCTTGTCAGTTCTTGCTGGTGGTGAGAAAAATCCGCCCCCATGTTGTATCTTGCACCTTTGTCCCAAACTCTTTCTGCTGGTATGGTGGCCATGGCCGCCATCTCCACCGCCACTGCTGCTGCAGCTGTAGCTACCAGCAATTGCTCAGATCTGTCACTTTGCCTGGATTTTCTCACTCAGGCCAAACTCTCTGTACTATGATCGTACACTTTGTGTGGTTCTCTATCCTAGGACTGTTCACTGGAACACTAAAACTGCTTTCCATGAGAGAACTTGTTTAGCCACCAGCTTTTCCTCCACCAACTTCCTCTGAAACCTAGAATGGAGTCTTTCTATACTAGAGCTGCAATTACCACAGCCCCAAACTGAGTTGGGTTGCTTCCATGGACCAGGAGAGAGGCACAGGGCT
This sequence comes from Dipodomys spectabilis, assembly GCF_019054845.1. Lineage (NCBI taxonomy): Eukaryota > Metazoa > Chordata > Mammalia > Rodentia > Heteromyidae > Dipodomys > Dipodomys spectabilis. The sequence goes on from NW_024871067.1 coordinate 264,647, forward strand.
GGAGAGTCTAGGTTCTTTGCCACTGCTGCCATCACCTTGGTTGTTGCTGCCACCACAGGCTGGGCTGGCTTGCTTATCTAGCCCTGACCAGGGAGGCACTGTGTCCGGCAGTGAGTCTGGGGTCACCCTGGGCTGGGCCCAACACTTAAAATTGCAGAAACATGTTTGCTGTGCTGCAAGCCTGGCCTTTTGTAAGTTCCACTGCAATTACACCAGCCCCAGAGTTGGGTTGTTTCTGTGGGCTGGGGGAGAGATATATATCGCTCAGGAGTCTAGGGTCCTTCGCTTCTGCTACTGCTGCTGCCACCCCATGCTGGGCTGGGCTGCTTATGCAGGCCAATGAAAAGAGGTACTGTGCCCAGCAGCAAGTCTGGGGTCACGCCAATTTGGGCCTGATACTTATGAGGGCAGGTCGAGAAAGGTGCTCTTTTGTTGTTGCGCTTGGAGCCTGGGGTTGTTTTCTGCTGCTACTGCTGTGGCCTCTGTCCTGGGCTGGCCTGGGTTGTTCTTGAAGGCCAATGTGGAGAGGCAGTGTGCGGCACATCTGGGATGGTTCATCACCACGGCCACTGCTACCACCACCCACCAATGCTCTGTACTCACTGGCTCCGTCTCAGGGCTGGGCTAGGCTCTTTATGTAGGCTGGGCTGAGTTCCTGCACCTTGGGGGGTCTTCAAGCTGGTTCTATGATCTGAGTTTTCTGTTTGTATTCTACGGGGTGGCACTGGCTCTTGGAAGTCTTCCTAGAGTCTTGGGATGCTTGTGGCTTGGTGGTCCCTGGTGGCTCCTGAGCTGGGCTACTTAAATGGCTCAGCAGGGTGTCCTGCCTCTGGAGTGGCTAGGCATGTAGCCCTGCTGCCTGCAGGGGTAGGGGAAGGTTCTTACTACTTTATCTTCTTTGTATAGCTTCTGGAGTGTTTTCTTTTTCTTTTTTTCACTTTCTGTATCTCTCTAGGTAATCACACTTTTGTTGGTGGTACTCTTTTAAAGAAACTGAGTGTTCAAACGCATACTCTATTTGGTTGGAGAGAGCTGTGGTGTCTTCCTACTGTTCCATCCCCATCTTGGACCTCTTCTGGGATAAAATTATTGAGCAAAATATTCGATGAATGAACATGACAGAAAAAGTGGCCATCATTATTTAAAGTGAGATTCATGATGAAAAAAAGGAAAACAAAAGGAACTTTTTATAGTAAACTCAGTCATCCTAAGATAAAGGACATTGCCATGTTACCAAATATTGTTGACTACACGAGCAGGTTAATAGTACATCAAATATTGCAAAGGTATAAGAGGGCTACGTTATTGTAGGACTTGTGCTAGAAATGAAGCTTAAATATACTTTGCTTTTAGACTTTTCTTCCATCAAACATCGCATATGCTGATAATTTGATTCCATGGAACTCAAAGGTGAAATTTGAGAGAATACACAGCCAAATTGACAGCAATGTCAACATAATTCTATGCAACCGATTTTCTTAAACAGAAAAAAATTAAACTTTTTATATTTTGATGACTAAAGTTTGTAGAACCTTTTTACATTATGTATTACAGCACTAAACAATTGAAAATTACTCCACAAAATTCTCAATCACACACTGTGGACCAGTAGAATTATGAAGAGCCCTTTCCCAGTATCATGTCATTTACCTAAATTATAGCATAGTCTTGTAACTCGATTAAGAGCAAGAAGCATAATTTACCAAGTTCTTGTGAAAGATTTACAGTATAAATGTGAAGAAAGTGAGGGAATATTGAGCTTCACTTTCAGAGGGAGAAAACATTTTACATTGTGTAGTTAGTTGCTTGGAGTTACACTAAAATGTAGGAAATAGAATAAGACACTGAATTTGTGAGAAGGTAACCCACTGACTTTAGAGAAACTGAGGACAAATTATGTTAGTTATGCATAAAAGGGTGGTGAAAAACATAAACTAGTACATGCTAGGAAATTGAAAATAAATTGAGCCCTCCTGATGTGTGTCAAAGTAAACAACTAAGCAGAGCAGGAAACCTTAATATCTGGAGAGAGAAGGGCTAACATCAGGTAAGTATCTCCACAGAAGTGGTCAGTTGCTTGCAGTGTGCCTTCAGGATGGGACTGCAGTTATTCCATCATTGATAGAACCATAATATTTTAGTCATGATTACTCGGTTTATTGAACATCATCCCACCTTATGGCAAGTCAATGGTTCCCTGCAAGTACAAATGTTAAAAGCAAAGGTTACATAGCATGCTCTATTTTTTCCCTGTTAGATTTCCTGATAATTCTGCTATTGTTCAGTACAATTGAACACTTTTTGTCTTTTCTACCCATTCTAACTCACATATAAAAGGATCATACTGCTTATATCAATTTGCCTGTGCCTACCTTCTGTCTGGTTTGATTGGTGCACTCACTGCAGTGCAGGTTTTATTCTTTTTATTGGCAGTTTGCATAAGAACAGGAAATCAGAAATTTTTATATTATAGTATTATATTTTTATATTATAATATTATATTATATTAATATGGTCTTTTATTATAAATTAAACCTAAAACTTGGTCTATAGGGCAGTAGAAGACCTTTCTTCATAATGATTCCTCCAAATTCTCAATCACGTACTGAATACATGTACTCATATGAAGAAGCTTTTATCATTATCAAGTCATTTTTCCAAAACTTACCATGCTCTTCCACCTGGACTATGAGGCAATAGGAAATACTTCAGTTCCTTTTTAAAATTTTTATTGTAAAAAATAGTGTGCAGAGGGATTATTACCTCCTCCCTTGTTTTTCCCCTAAAACTCCTTCCAGCCCCACCTCCCCAACTCCCCACATACCCACAAAATTGTAAACTTCATTTTCAACATCTTGTACTTCTCATTGTTAAAATGTGTCAACCAATAAACTATTTCAGCATTTTGTTATTTTCCTTCCCTCCACAAATTAGAAAAAGATATGCAAGATGCAGAGCACTGTCATCAAATACACTAAATCAGGGGTTATATTGGCGCAAGAACATACAAGAGAAACAATTAAATCACATAATACATAATATCAGGAAAGTAGGAACAAGTTGTGTCCCTATCTGGGGGTTCATTTCACTTAACACCTTTTTATATCATCATATATACATTACTTTTGAAATTTTCTGCTTTTCCTCGACTTACACTATTTATTGCAAATAAGGAAAACCATGGGACCTATGTTTCTTTGGGCCTGACTACATCACTTAATATAATTTTTCCAAGTCTTTCCATTTCCTAAGAAATGGGGTGAAGTCATTCTTTCTGATAGATGTATTGAATTTGTTTTTAAATGAGTTTTAGAAGCATAAATGGGGATAGGAAAAAATAGTGAATGTTGTGAAATAATTAGTTTGTCCAGCTTTGTATAAGAGTAATTGTTTACAACATTGTCTTCAGAAAGGGAATATTAGCTGAGAAATATGCATCACTGTGTAGATAGGAAATAGTGTGTAGAAACTGTGTCTAATCTTAAACAGGTAAACGTTAGCACCCTTTTAGAGGTATATCTTTTTCAAAATACAATGGTTAAAAATGAAAAACACAGGCTATTAATATAAAATCACTTAAATGAATTAATTCTGTTCAACAGAAAGATGATTTTTCCTACAATATCTTCAATAATTTTGTGAACAGAGATTCCGGAAGTTGGTGGAGGAGAAGCTGGAGGCTGAACAAGCTTTCGCATAGAAAGCAGTTTTAGAGTTCCAGTGAACAGTACTAAGCCAGAGAATCACACCAAGTGTGCCATCACAAGACAGAGAGTTAGGTTAGAGAGGGAAAATCCAGGCAAGGAGACAGATCTGAGCACTTGCCAGTAGCCGCTGCTGCACTGGCAGTGGTGGCGGCGGCAGCCAAAGCCGCCATACCTGCAAAACAGAGAATCCGGGACAAAGGAGCCAGATGCAGCAGGCAAGCAGATTCTACTCAATATCAGCAAGAACTGACAAGGAGCAGACTTCTTCATCCTGCAGTTCGCAGACCAGATATGATCCAGGAACCAAGACTTGGTGTGAGTAGAAGCCTAACGTCCTCACTCCTTCTCAAGGAGCAGAGGAGGTAAGGCCACCCTTCCTCTAGCCCCCACAATAGGAGATCTCCATCTTGGATACTGACAAAGCTCGGCAGAGCTGCTAGCTCTAACTCAGGCCTTGGAAGAAAACTAGAGCCCTTTAGCAGGTCACAAGAACCTAACCTGACCTGCCAGACTCAGCTCCACCCAGGGAAAAGTCACCCAGCTTGGGCGCCAGCCCCAGGAGTGGCTTTCTTCACTGGGTAATCAGAGCCAGAGGCTTCCCCTCCCTATAGCAGCATCCACAATCAATTGAAATTCAGTAAATATAAACCCTAAGAGTGGCTCCAGGCTGGGCTTTGTGAGTTTCTCACAAACTAGCCCCCGGGAAAAGCTACTGTTTGCCGAAAGGTCTCAACTCTACCCAGAACCTAGCCTCATCACAGCATCTCCTAACTTGAGGAAAAAGCCATCTCCCTCTTTTGTGACACTCAAAGCAGGTCTCCATCCCATTGATCTAACCTTGGAGGAGAATCATAAAATCCTGGGTAAAGCAGAGCGATTTTCTGCCTGTTCAAACAAACTGACTTAAGAAATTAACCAAGCCACAGGAAAATCAAACACCACAAGTAGACCAGAGACTCCAACAAGAGGCTGGTTACAGACACAAGGGAGAGACAGGATTTTTCCCATCCCTCCCCCCAAAAAAAACAAAAGACCTTTTTTTTTTCTTTTGTACCTTTTATAAAAAATAATTTTTTTCTAAAACTTTTTAAAAAATTTTTAATTGTTACCTTTTTTGAAAAAAAATGGTTCTAGTAACTTTATTTCCTCTTATAATTTTTATTTTAGGGGTATATGTGTGTGTGTTTCTCTATCTTTTTTTTCTTTAAAAAAATTTTTTTTTGTTTTTTGTTTAGCTCTACTGAACTTCTGATCTTTTTTCTTATCCTTTTCACCTTGTCTTCTCTTTCGTTCTTCTTTATGTGACTTAATTGTTCTGCACATCCTCAGATAAACCCGTAGTCGATTATTAGACCTTATCCCCCATTGTGTACACACTTAATCCACAAATTTATTACTCAATTCAAAACCTCTTAGACTTAAATTCCTTAATAGCAGTACTACCTCTTTATACATATATAATATTTCAAGTATTTTTATTTTTAAGTTTTTCACATCTCCTTTATATCTCCCCTTCTCTCATTATATCCACATTCTTCTCTGAATATTTTGTTCTTGATCTTGCATAATATTTTTAATTTTTACTTTTCTATTTTTTCTGGTCTCTTTTTTTCACTTTCTCTTTCTTCTTTTTCTCTCTCTCTCTACTTTCATCCTATCCAACCTATTTCCTGCTTTGAGATTGGGAATTAATTAAGTTAACTCTCCCTGTGCCTTCCCACATCACTCTATTCCTATTTTTTACCCACATCTCTCCCTAAACCTAATAATTGCTGGTTTGTCATATTCTTCTTTGCGGTTTGTAGCCCATTAATATATAGTTGTTTGATGTTGAATAGATGTATCTGTTGAAATAGATTGTATCTGCAGACTATTGACTGTGCAATTACAGACTTTGGTTGATGCTTGCCTTAAGATAGTGTTCAGCACAAAACTGGTGTTATTTTCATACCAAATGGGCAGAATAACCCGGAAAAACACAAGAAAAATGGCAAGTCCAGGTATCTCATCTCCCATTCATGATAATCAGGGGACAAAACAGATAATGAATAATCCAGAGAAGAGTTCACTAATAGCTCTACAAACACTGCTGGCAAACATGATAAATGAAAAGATTGAAAACATACAATGGACTCTATATGAGTGTGACAGGGAGAGAGAGGAGGCAATCCAAAGGTTTATACAGGAATATCATGAGCGTGAGGAAGCTACTCAAAACTGATATAGGATTTGTGTGAGCAGCTTGAGAATACTCAAAGAGAAAGGCAGGAATGGTGTGAACAGGCTGAGAACACTCAAAGAGAACTAAAGAAAACTTGTCCAAATTCAGAAACATTGAAGTTATATCTTGCATTCTCTCTGACCATAAGGGAATAAAATTAGAACTCAGCACCAAAAGCCACCAAAGAAATTCTGGTAACACATGGAGGCTGAATAACACACTGCTGAATCACGAGTGGGTCATGGAAGATATTAGAAAGGGAATTCAAATGTTCATGCTCTTTAACAAAAATGAACACACAAATTACCAGCTCCTCTGGGACACAGCAAAGGCAGTACTCTGAGGCAATTTATAGCTCTGAGTTCCTACATCAACAAGTTGGAGAGATCTGAAACCAACAATTTTTTTTTGGTTTATGCAACTTTATTGAAGAAAAATAAATCAATTACTAGCAGAGCTATTAGTTGATCACTCATCCATTAACAACTTGCATCATTTATTCAGTGCTGTATTAAATAGTGTATTGGAAGATAGATTAACTAATAGCTCCAAGCCTCCTAACAATTTAAATGAAAATTACAAAATGTTTGAAACCCTATTTTGGAATACAAAAGGTGTTTCTCTTCCAATTTCCATTCTCTGTAGAACAAGAACAGGTCATTTCTTTATTGACATGCAGAAAATACATCACAATTTCTGTTCTGCTGATGCTATAAATTCAATACCAATTCTCCAGCCACATCAGTTATTAGCATAACGTATATCATGTAACCTCAAATCTCTAATAATGGAAGGCTTAAACGAGAGTGGATGCTGCAAGAATGTTGTTTCCTTTGATGCGACAACTGAGCATCCATCTCCCTCCCCGTCAGATGGCAACTTCAGCATGTTAGAGCAGTGAGGAATAGTTTAGTCTCATAACCGAGTTAAGAGTGAAGATATTGGCCACATAATACACATGCTCCATTAAAAAAAAATTCTGAATCTTGGGCAACTGTTCTCTTGTAGCTACTTTACAGTTTCTAAAAGCAGTTATTGTCCAAACTGGAAGAACTTAAGTCTTCTCAGATGAGCATGTGAATGAATGGATGGCAGTAAACCTAAAATACAATTAAAAAAAAAAAAAGATGAGGTCTGATAGGGGAGCAGCCGGATAAGAAATCAAAAAAGGAACAGTAATTTAAAGTTTATTCCAGTTATAATGCAGGTTATTCTGACTTTAAGGTGGTATCACATGGCATACTTCTGAGTCCATTCCTGAGATATTCTGTTGTACTTATCTCTGTCTGTTTTATAGATCCGTGCAATCTCTGGCACTAGGGGGTCATCAGGGTTCAGATCACATAGCAGTGAACAAATGGATAAAAGAACTTTAGAAATAGTTAAAGCAGGAGACCACTGTGACCTTAGAATATCAAGACAAATGCTGCCATTACTGTTAATATTTGGATGGTAAATTCTTGTTGTAAATGGAAACTTAGGTGGTTTGAAGGGGTAGTCTGTAGGAAAATGAAATGTCAAAAAGTATACACCACCTTGATATGGGCTGTCATTAGGTCCCATAATTGTGGCTTGCCAGTAAAACATGCCATTCCCAACTGGACCTGCAAAGCACTGTGCTAGAGGATCATGGGCCAACTCACTAAGTTCCTTATTAATCCGTTTCAGTGCCATAGTCTTGCTTTTCGCATGGCTCCTCACTCTATCTCGGTGTGTGCTCAAAGGGTCCAACCAAAACTCATGATTATCTGGGCGGCTGGGGAAGAACTGTTTCTTTGTTTCACACTGGTTCTGCCAGACACAGGTGCTTGGTGTTGAGGCGAATCTCGCCAGAACCTCGTAGCCTGCTAACTGGAGCTGGAGCTTTGCAGTTGAAACCAACAATTGAATGAGACATCTGAACCTCCTTGAAAAAGAGCAGCAAGATAAACCCCAATCCAGTAGATGGAAAGAAATAAGTAAAATGAAATCAGAATTAAATGAATTAGAATAAAAAAAACTATAGAAAGAATCAAGAAAATAAAGAGTTGGTTCTTCAAAAAAATTAACAAAATTGACCAATCTCTACCAAATCTTATCAGAAAAAGAAGAGAACATACCCAAATAAATAAACTCAGAGATGAGAATGGAAACATCACCACAGAAACAACCAAGTTTAAGAACATTATAAGGAAATTCTTCTCAAAACTTTATACTAATAAGTTTGAGAACTTGGCAGAAATGGATCTTTCCTAGCAAATATTGACATGCCAAAAGTAAACCAAGATGAGTTAAACCATGTTAACAGACCCATATCAAGCATTGAAATAGAAACAGCAATAAGAGACCTCCCAGCTAAGAAAAGTCCAGGACCAGATGGTTTTACAGCAGAATTCTACAAGACCTTCAAAGCAGAGCTCACACCAATACTCCTCCAACTCTTCAATGAAATTAAAAGAGAAAGTTCACTACCGAACACATTCTATGAAGCCATCATAACCCTCATCCCAAAACCAGGCAGGGACTCATGAAAGAAAGAGAACTATAGACCCATTTCTTTGATGAACATTGAGGCAAAACTTCTCAACAAAATTTTGGCCAATTGACTTCAACAATTCATTCAAAAAATCATACACCACGATCAAACAGGATTCATTTCAGGGATGCAAAGCTGTTTCAATATATGCAAATCAATTACTATAATTCATAACATTAACAGGAGCAAGTCTAAGAACCACATGTTTATCTCAATGGATGCAGAAAAAGCAGTCAACAAGATCCAACACCCCTTTATGATGAAGGTTTTGGAAAAATTAGGAATTCATGGAACATTCCTCAATACAATAAAGACTGTATATGACAAACCTACAGCCAGCATTATACTTAATGGTGAAAAACTAAAGCCATTTCCTCTTAACTCAGGAACAAGACAAGGATGCCCACTCTCTCCACTTCTCTTCAATCTAGTATTAGAATGCCTAGCTACAGCAATAAGACAAGATACAAACACAACTGGGATCCAAATAGGGAAAGAAGAAGTAAAACTCTCCCTCTTTGCAGATGACATTGTCTTGCATTTAAAGACTCCAATAAACTCCACTTCCAAATTACTCCAGCTGATTCAAAACTTTGGCAAAGTAGCAAAGTAATCCCCCAAAATCAATGGCTTTTCTGTATGCCAACAATGAGAAAAGTGTGGCTGATATTAGGAAAGCAACTCCATTTGTAATAGCCCCACAAAAAATAAAATACCTAGGAATTAACTTAACCAAAGAAGTGAAGGATCTCTATGATGACAACTTTAAAAACTTGAAAAAGGAAATCAAAACAGAACTTAGAAATTGGCAAAAACTCCCATGTTCCTGGATTGGAGGGATTAACATAGTGAAAATGGCAATATTTCCCAAGGCTATCTATCAAAATTCCAACCTCATTCGTCAATGAAATAGAAGAGGCAATCCAAAATTCATGTGGAACAATAATAGACCCCGAATAGCAAAAACGCTCCTCAATGGAAAGAACACTACTGGAGGAATATCAATAACAAATTTCGAACTCTACTGCAAAGCCATAGTAATCAAAACAGCTTGGTACTGGAACAAGAACAGACCTCAAGACCAATGGAATAGAATTAAAAACCCAGAAATGAACCTACAGACCTATAGCCATCTAATCTCCAATAAGGGAGCTAAAAAAATAGAATGGAAGAAAGACAACCTCTTTACTAAATGGTGCTGGCAAAATTGGGTAACTACTTGTAGAAAACTAAAGCTAGATCCTTATATGTCACCCTGCACCAGAATCAACTCCAAATGGATCAAAGACCTCGGAGTCAAAGCAGACACTGTGAAATTATTACAGGATGGAATAGGAGAAACCCTAGGTCTCCTTGGAGCAGGCCGAAATTTTCTTAGTAGACAACGGAAAACACAACAAATCAAAGAAAGTTTGGACAAATGGGATTGTATAAAGTTGCAGAGCTTCTGCATGGCAAAGGACATAGCTAGCAAGATCAATAGAAAGCCTACGGATTGGGAGAAGATCTTCATTAGCCATACAACGGACAAGGGTCTCATATCTAAAATATACTTGGAACTCAAAAAAGTAAATCCCCCAACAACAAATCCTCAAAGAAACAACTGCCCAATAAATAAGTGGGCTAAAGACTTAAAGACAAACTTCTCTGAAGAAGAAAGAAGGATGGCCAATAGACACATGAAGAAATGCTCAACCTCCCTAGCCATAAAAGAAATGCAAATCAAAGCAACATTAAGATACCACCTCACCCCAGTTAGAATGGCAAAATCAAGCACTCTAATAATAGCAGATGCTGGAAGGGATGTGGACAGAAGGGAAACCTTACTTCATTGTTGGTGGGAGTGTAAACTTGTTCAACCACTTTGGAAAGTAATCTGGAGGTTCCTCAAAATACTCCACATATAGCTCCCTTATCACTGAGCAATTCCACTTTTGGGCATTTAACCAAAAGTTTACAAACAAGACTACACTAAAGCTACCAGCACAATTATGTTTATTGCAGCATTATTTACTATATCTAACATATGGTACCAACCCAGATGCCCCTCAGTAGATGAATGGATCAAGAAAATGTGGTATATATACACAATGGAATTCTATGCCTCCATCAGAAAGAAGGACATTGCCCCATTTGTTAGGAAATGGAAAGACTTGGAAAAAATTATATTAAGTGAAGTAAGCCAGGCCCAAAGAAACATAGGTCCCATGGTTTCCCTTATTTGCAATATCTGTTATATGTATTAGTCAAGCAGAAAAGATCAGATAAGGTGATGTCAGGAAAATGAACCCTAAGATATTTATTCAAATGTTTTTTTTTCTTTCATGCATTTGTTTCTAACGCATTTATAAGATTATTTCTTTGTTGCTTCAGATGTCCCTTCCCCACAGTATAACCCCTGCTTTCACTGCATTTGATGTCAGTATAATTTGTGGAGGGGAAGGGGAAAAACAAGTCGTTTAAATAAGGATACAGGTAGACCCTTTGCAACAATGAGAAGTTCAAGTTGTCATGTCGAAAACGAACTTTACAACTTTGTTGGGTAGGGAGTAAGATGGGTAGGGGGGGCTGGCAGAGGCTGCGAAGGATGGGAAGCGGAAACAAAGGAGAAGGCTACAATGCTTGATAAGAAATGTACTCATTATCTTGCCCATTTAATTGTAACCCCTCTGTACATTATTTTCACAATAAAAAATATATAAAAATTAAATAAATATATGTAAGTAATGATAACAAATCAAGAATAATGATAATATATTGGGACTGGTCTTTTATTCTATTTTACGATAGTAATAAAACGGTATTTGTAATGATTATATAAAATTACTCTTGTTTGGTATTTGAATTATAATAAGTGATAAACATTTTTAAATCGTTTCCATAGGAAAGGATTATTTTCTTAATGATATCAATTCTTTTATAATTTCAAAACAATTAAGAAAATTATTCCAACGCTGGTTTGCTCTAAGACTACATTTGTTTTGTTGTTCAAGTTTTCATATGTTGGTAGAAATTAAAATTCCAAAATTTTAAAATGGATGTTGGCATTCAGGAACATCTTCATAGATACTAATATTGGAGTCCCTTAAGTGGAATTGTTTTATTTCATTTGTTATGTTTACAAATAAAACAAGGTGATTGAAAATAATAATAATAATTTTGTGAACATGGCTATTGATTTTAGATTTATATGTCTCTGGTAATATTCATTTTTCATCCTCCTTGATGTCTGGGTTTCCTCTTCAGGAGAAAGCAACATGAAAGTGGAATGTTTAACTTCAATGCAAATCTTCTCTTTGGAAATCATGCTAAATTTCCTCAGTGTTGTTTAAATAACCTTGGATAACTAAAGTTACTACTAGGGTATTTTATTAGAGAAGACTAAGAACTGAGCGCTGGTGGCTCAGGCCTGTAATCCTAGGTACTTAGGAAGCTGAAATGGGAGGATGGCGGTTCAAAACCAGTACAAGCATGAAAGTCCATGAGATTTTTTTCTCCAAATGACCACCAGAAAATTGAATGTGGCACTCTCAACGGACAGAACTCAAATCTTGAGCTAAAGTGTGCAGGGACAATTTCCAATCCACAGTGCAAACTGCAAGACAGACAAAAAGAAAAAAAGAAGAAAAAAATCACTCACAATATTTCTGTGTAACATTAAAGGTCTACAAAGCGTAGTGTTTGGCAGAGTATTTCAAGTTACTCACTGCCTGATGATGAGATGGCATTTTTCAAAGGAATTGTATAAAGCTTTGAAAAACTACAAAGTTCAGAGTCATTCCATTCAAAATTTTCTTTCAAAAACTCTCATTTTACAAAGGGGTTTCCTATGAGAGAGAATGTGTGCTATTAATGTCCTTTTCCTGCAAATATCTTGATTCTTAACAATGTGTTATATACTGTCAAGAGTCTTCCATGAACTTCTTACTGACAGATATTTTTCAATGTACAAACGAATCTTTGGGAATATTGAGACCCCAACATGGAATTTGGAATGATGTTTCCCCTGAGAATGCAAAAATTAAATGACTGTTTTGTCCTGCAATGACAGGGACAAAATTTCAAGGGATTGTCAAGGCAGATATAAAAGAATCAATTGGTTTTTTTTTCTGATCTTAGGGGGATTCAAGTATCTTAACTATTTTACAAATGAATAACTCTGGCCAATTGGAAACACTCAATGAAATAATATGTGGAATTGAAAGGCATGCAAGCCATAAGCTAATCTTTCAGGGACATTTTGGACATAGCCAAGTGCCCATTAATAAGCATGCCTAAGTTGTTGAGTGAAGAAAGTAATCTGAGGAAAGGACTGTTTCCTAAGTTCTAAATGTAAGTTGACCCCTCACAATATTTACCTTGGTATGGGAATAAGATGTTCCATTTCAGTTGTTAATAATGTAGAATATAATAAAATATAAGAAAAGTATAATAATATTTGGTTCCTAATAAAAATTTCCCATCAATTTCTGTGTTCCAAAAAGATGAATGGGTAGGATTTTTTTTTTAATTTTATTTTTTATTGTAAAAATACTCTACAGAGGGGTTACAATTACTTAGGCAAGATAATGAGTATATTTCTTATCAATCGTAGCCTCCTCCTTGGTGTCCCCTTCCCATCACTTCTCATCCTCCCCCCGCACTCCCACCCAATCCTCTCCATCCCCTTCCCTTCTCCTTCCTCCCCCCCCAAAGTTGTAAAGTTCGTTTTCGACATAACGATTTGTACAACTCATTGTTGCAATGAGTCCACCTGTATCCCTATTTAAACGATTTGTTTTTCCCCTTCCCCTCCACAAATTATACCGACATCAAATACAGTGAAAGCAGGGTTATACTGTGGGGGAGGGACATACATAACAACAAAGAAATAATCTTATAAATGTGTTAGAAATAATCACATGAAAAAAAATTTGAATACATATCTTAGAGTTCATTTCCCTAACATCACCTTATCTGACATTTTCTGCTTGACTCAGACATATTTTATGGATGTTTTAAACCACCAAATTTTGCAACGTGTTTCTCAAGGCACAAGATTCTAAATCATCTCAATGTTTTCATGTGCATCTAATCTGCAGAAGAAATCTCTGACTTCTTGACATTGCCTATGGAAGGTAGAAATAGATGCTTGCAGTGTTATATACAATACCAGCCAACATTTTTTTAGATAGGGGGGACAACGTGCACTTTTTGAAGATACCATATTTTGTATAATCTGTTATTTATTTATTTATTTATTTATGGTCCTGTCCTGGGACCTGAACTCTGGCCCTGGGCGGTGTCCCTCAGCTCTTCAGCTCAAGGCTAGCACTCTACCACTTGAGCCACAGTGCCACATTGGCTTCTTTTTTCTTTTTGATCATGTGATATGAGGAATGGAACCCAGGGCCTCATGTATGCAAGGCAAGCACTCTACCACTGAACCACCTTCCCAGCCCAAAGAATCTGCGTTTTATCTGACAAGAATACTTGCATCATTTGAGATATTTTGTGCTATATTACTAAAATGTTCTAGGAAGATTAATCTGTAAATTTGGATTGTAATTCAAGACCATTTCACGAAACCATATCTAATGAATATTTGTGTATAAACTGCCCCTTTTATTTATGCACCCCCCACCATCATTTTGTAGTTCATTTGATATTCATGGTCCACAACATTCCTATTGCTAAATGGAATAGCCTTTAAAGTATATTTTGGGAAGATCTACCTTGACAAAATAGTTTATTAGTAGTGAGGATTCTTGTGTAATAAAAAGAGTTGAAGTATTTGACTACAGAAGAGGAAGTTTCACATGTGAGAATCTTGCTCACATTTATGATAGCTGTGAAAATGTGAGGGTTTCTGATTTGAGGCATCTCCTGGTTTGCAATTTCAAATGAAGATTGGGATTCCACAGAAATATTTGAACAAAAATGATTTCAACCTTAATTTTTCAATGTTGACTTGGAACCTAGTGATTTAGGGAAACCTGTCTTTATATGCTTTTAGGAACGTCAAGAGATCAGAACTATTTCCACATGTCTATATATGTAATACAAATACATCTACTTAAGTATCTACATGTAACTTTATGAGAATTGAGAAGTGTATGTATCAATATTCTACTTTGTAGTGGAATCTTGTCAAAGTGATGTACAGAGGGATTAGAATTACATATGTAAGCAATGAATGAGTACTTGTCTCGTCATATGTTCTTACCCACTGTTCATTTTTCCCCACACTGTTTTTGGCCTAAAATCTCCATCTCCTCCCTCCAGGTGTGATGTTTCTTCCCAACGTGTTGTTTTGTTGGGACTATTCTTGTTTAATTTGCCCATTGTTCTATGTCTCAGATTGAGATGTTCCCCTTCCCATGCCTAATTCTCATTATCTTACATATAATACAGTGTTGACCAAAATCAAAGACAGTGACAATATTTTTCCAAACATAGGAAAATAAAGGAAAAACTCAAGTAAAATGAAATGGCTTTACATAGTACATTTTAAAAAATCAGAAACTAACCGATTCGTATATGTTTACTTTGTTTAGCCTAATATTCTATGGTCATATGTATATTAGTATTAAGCTATTATGATCCTCTTCTAGGACTAAAATGGACATATACCAGGTTTTAGAAATAAGAGAAATCATGGACTCTATGTTTGTTTGGGTCTGGACCCCTTTAATTCATGTTATTTCTTTAAGTTTTTCCATTTCCTTACAAATGAGACTAGGTCATTCTTTCCAATGGAAATAGAATTCCATTGTGTTTATACCCCACATTTTCTGATCCATTAATCTACTCTCAGGCATCTGGGGTGGTTCCTGGTTTTCCCTATGCAATCAATATGACTGTGCCATTTTAATGGAATGCTGTGGAATCTCAATGTTGACTTCATTTGCATTGATTTATTGTCAGAGATATTGAGCATTTCTTCATATGTCCTTTGGCCATTCTCAGTTATCAGTGAGGTATTTCTTTAAATAGAATCCTTTTCATAGAGTGGGTTTATCATTTGGGAATTTGGGGGGGGGGCATTAACTTGTTGAATTTTTATTATATTTCAGCTTTAAGACCCTTTGCTCTTTCTAGGCTAGTGAATATATCCTCCCAGTCTTTTGGCTTTCTATTTACCTACTTAGCTATATCCTTTGTTTTGAAGAAGCTGTACAAGTTCAACCAACACAGTTCGTCTAACATTTCTTTGACTTCATGCCTTTGTGCATCTGTAATAAGAAAGTTTCAACCTGTTCTAAGAGACCTAGTGTTTCTCTATTGCCTCCATTCTGAGTATTTTCTTTAACTTCGAGGTCTGATTCACTTGGAAAGTGTTTTGACACAGGGTGATGTATAATCTAACTTTAAGTTTTTATAGGCATTTAGTGGGTATTACAACAGTATTTATTGAATATTGATCTTCTATTTTACTGCATTTATCCTGCTTCTATTTAAACTTATCGAATGAAAGGTCATATTTTTTTTCTTAAGAAATGACATTTAAAATATAGGTGTCCTACTTTCTCTTTTTGTCTTAATTAGTATATATGCAGTTTCATCCTAGAAGAGGATTGCAAGAGCTTAATTGCTATGTATATATCAACAAGATTAGTGTAAGCAAAATGAACTCCAAGAAAGTTGAGTTTTATCATTGTTAGTGTTTTTTAAAAAAATACTATGAAAAAAATTTTCCTTTATTTTGTATAAGCTTTCTCCCTTGTCACTATTTGAATTTGGTAGCCTGTGGATTGATAAATGTTAATCTCAAGAGGTCAAACAAGGGAAACAAAAAAATTGATAGAAGACATGGGTGAACGAATGCCACATAATTCCTACAACATGTTAGAAATTGCATTTGCCACTGGGGCAGGGGAGCTTTGAAGCCGAATAAAGTGTAGAAAAAATGAGGGATAGGGTAAAATATGATAAGAAAACGATTCACTGCCTTATATATAAATTATAATCACTCTGTAAATCACATTGACAAGTTTAACGAAAAAGTAGAGAATTGATACATACATTTTTTTAATTTTCATGTTTACACATGGATATATATGTAGATCAGTTTGTAGACTATATACAGATGTGTTGGTAGATCTGTTGTCTTAACATCCCTACCAGATCAGAAAAAGCACAGGTTTCCCTGAGTCTATAGGTTCCCAACCATCCTTCATAAATTAATGTTGAATTCATTCCTGCTCACTGACTCTGAAGGATAACCAAGACACACTTGAAATTATATTCTAGGTGTACAAATATATCCATAATCAGAAACTCGTCCATTTCAACATTCATAATAAATATGACCCACATTCTCATATCTTTAACTTCCTCGTCTGTGCCCAAATGATTCAATTCTATTTATTGGAGTTCTACCAACAATTTTTGACGAGGTGGCTCTTCCTACGATATGTTTCAAAAAACTATTCCATTTTGCATCAGGATTGTTGTGGACCATTGTCAAAATCAAGTATAAATATGGGGGCATATATATGTGGGGCAAATTACACACAAGTTGAATATGAATATAGTCATCAAATAAGATTCCATGAAACTGTTTTTTTGTTACAATCGACAGTTACAGTCCGGTTGGGACATTTTAGAAATATATTGAGAAATTACCAAAAGATGCATCTCCTCTTGCCCTAAAAACATCACATTTACAGCACAAAATCAAGCTACATTCACAAATTGCAATTCCCTCATCAAAAGAATACATTTTGAATGTTGTGTACACATATATGAACTTGTTTTTTTGTGACACAGGTTTTGGAAAGAACTCCCAGATTCTTTCTTTAGATAAGATTACATGTGGAAATCATTGAGATGGATGAGAAGCTTGTAACATAAGAAACATACTTCAGAATTTTGATTGAAAAATCCCATTGAAATTTTAATGACCATTCTGTATAGAATAGATAATGTGTGTAAGATTTGTATAAGAGGTCTAATATCATTATATTTTTATATCTTTATTAGGCTCTAAATTTAAAACAATATGTGAAATGGAAGATGATATTCACAGGCCAACTTAAAGAGTGACAAATAAAGTATCATTTGTTGGCTATTGGAAAACATACATAGATTTCAATTTGATGATTGAAGTTTCTATATTCCAACCTTAACATGTCTATATGGAAACTGACATGGAGAAGTCCAATAAGGACATAAATACTGGAATTTGCTTCTGGATTCAAGGTAAGGGTGTATAGGTAGTATATATCAAAATGAATTCATTTGGTTGAGTGAGAATTACAATATATTTATAAATTTAAGATGTGGATGAAACAATGAGAAATGGTTTGAACTCATGATTTGTTCACAGAATGATTCCTACAACGAAATAAGAGAAAAAAATATTATGTTACTTTCTGTGGAAAAGACCCAAGTAGATATTTCAGTATTCTGCATATGAACATCATCAGTTATTTTTTAAAAAAAACATCATGCTTGTTTTCACTTCCATTTCCATTGAACTTTGATCATTGTATACATACCCTCTCACAAATTATGCTTGAACACTCTCTGTCTCAACACACTCAAACTTTCATTGAACATTTGAAGTGTGACCTTAGTTTCAATCTATTAGTTGAATGATTATTGTCCAGTTTTTGAAACCTTAATCTAATGTCACCCATTCAACCCTAGCTATGTGTTGGCACAGGTTCTGAAATATGTCTCTAGTTAAATATTCATGGATGTATCGTATGTATTTATTCAGGATAATAGGAAGAAATAGTTCACGTGGTTGTATAAAAAATAAAATCCATAATGGTTTTACTACATAATGTTCTTGCAATAAACTTAAATCAACATGATATTTTGATCTCCATTTCAATATTTGTGAATGGCTATATAAAAACAAAGCAAAAAGAGTCATTATTTCATGAGATACATACTACCAAAGGATACATGCTTTATGATAGGCAAGTAAAATATGAAAGGATACCATGCGAATACCTTCAGGTACAATTACAAGAAATATTCCATGGCTCAAACAAAAATTGGCTTTTCTGTTATGTGTAAACAAAACAAATTCCATTGTGAAGTGACAATCACATTGTGAAGTGGTATCAGCTAAATATATTCAGCAGTGCGGGAAAAATAATTAACCTTTAAGAAACATGCGTGTCAGCTCACAGTATATATTGGACTTTGAAATGACCATTGAAAATTTCCACGTTAAGATTACTTTCTCAATAACCCGATAATTAGCGTGGCCCAATATTCAGCATGGGCACTTGGCCTGGGCTGCTGGAGGGGGCAGGGAATCAAGAGACAAGTCTCACCACTCTACCAACCCGGCAGAGCAAGTATTTGAGAAGCTGAAGTCACCGCCCCACAGGGGCAGAACATCCTAATAAAGGAGTGGGACGCGATGGGAAACGGGCGGGAAACACTGGCAAAAGGGGTCGGAGTGTGCTATTAGAAGGGGTGGGTTGTCGAGCCTCACATGGTGAGCTCCCAAAGAAGGAGAGGGGGAAACTTATGGGAGGAGCATTAATGGTGGTTTCAAACCGTTAGTGGGGGAATTACTGCACCCTATCTGGGTATTTATAAACCTATAAATGCTCAGAGGCCTGAGGGGGACCTAGGGGAAAAACAGAGGCAGGAGGAGAAGCCATTTGGGGTTTCCTCAAGGGGCCATTTGGGGCCTCCTTCGGAAGTCATTTGGGCCACCTCTGGAGGCCATTTGGGATCTTCCTCTAGAGAGGCCTGTGGAGAGATGCCTCCCAGAGCAGAGACGTACAGGCCTGGGGAAAGTGGAGAGGCCTGCGATGGAGGAGGAAGGGAATAAAGGGGAAAATCCTTCTCCTTTGGAGGTTTGGAGCTTTTGAGCTTTGGTGGTGTGAGGATTGGAAGTTTGCAGACCAACTAATAAAGATTGGGGGGTCAGGACTGTCTATCAGAGGCTTGGAGTTTTGGTGGTTGAAACAGCTCTTGGTTCTGGGTATCTATCCCAGTACAAGATAGTCTCAAGGCCGCTTATGGAGTAAATAGTGTAAATAAAATTCTTAGCCAGGGGCTGGCGGCTCATGCCTGAAATCCTAGCTACTCAGGAGGCTGAGATCTAAGGATCGCAATTCAAAGCCAGTCCGGGCAGGAATGTCCGTGAGACTTTTATCTCCAATAAACCCATAGAAAACCGGAAGTGATGCTGTATCTCAAGTGGTAGAGAGCTTGCCTTGACCTGAAGAGCACAAGGACAGCGCCCAAGCCCAGAGTTCAAGCCCCATGACAAAAAAAAATTCTTTTGTCCACCTTTCACCCTCTGTGCCTGGAAGAATTGTCTCACTTTCTGGAGGTCATAGTACACCAACATTTGGGATGTATTGCATGGATCAAACCCAGGGTAGAGCCTTGACTATCAATGGCCCAATCATGGATACAATAGTCATTACCAAGGAAGACAAATAAAAAAATAATCCTGACTACCTGTGATTAATTTTTATCATGATTGTCTAAAGTCAAGAATTGAAGGCAGGGAAAATATCCTGACATTT
Source organism: Dipodomys spectabilis (assembly GCF_019054845.1). Lineage (NCBI taxonomy): Eukaryota > Metazoa > Chordata > Mammalia > Rodentia > Heteromyidae > Dipodomys > Dipodomys spectabilis. The sequence goes on from NW_024871067.1 coordinate 284,579, forward strand.
TTATTCCCAAAATCATAGTACTATGCCCTGTTTCAAATTTTGGGTCTTGAAACAGAATAAGGAAAAATTATACACAATTTGTTTGTATACACACAGAGAGACACAAAATTTGCATCTAAAAATGTACAGGTAACAAAAATATCTGATCACACACACAAATCAGTTCACATATATATAATGACAAAGATAGGGTTGGATAAAACTTTACCAGATAAATCAGCAAGTAACATCGTCTCTTACATTGTCACAGATTCTCTCATGAATTTACCGATTCTCTAGTATGATCCAATTTTTAGAAGCCAGAAAAATTAGGATTCCATAACTGAGACATATTAGAATAAGAGAACAGAATTATTAATGCCACTAAGTCACATTAAGTGTGCTAATAACCAATAAAGTAAGGAAATATCATTTCCTCATCAAACATTACCCTCTGAAATTCATGGTAGAATAAGTAGGGAATAAATAAAATCTAATTGGCTCTTATGTTGAAGGAAAAAATTCAGAGATTTTGGAAATACCAATCAGTATGTGGCACTGTTGATGAATATTGAATTATATTCTTGTCTTTGTTTATTGTTCTTGTTGGTCAGTAGGCTTAAACTTTGGGCTTGGACACAGTGGCTGAGCTTTTCAGAGCTCTAATGCTCTACCACTTCGATCTATGGTGCCATTTCCAGTTTTGAGGTGGATAATTGGTGATGAGAGTGTGACAAATGTTCCTGTTGGGCTACCTTGAGCCTGATCCTCAGATTTCAGCCTCCTACAGGTTCCTAAGTGATCTCTACCAGGCTTCTTTTCTCTGCTTTCCACCGTGTGCTGATAATTTTTGGGGTTGTATGTTCCCAACCTTCATGGACACTGCAGGTCTAGGAGTAACCATGCTCTATAGTATTCGATTTTTAGAGGATTAATTCCCGAAATGAATCTGAAAAAATCCTTGACTTTATTGATCTGTCGTTAGTTCTTTAAATGTCGAATGTGTGAGATGTTAGAATTGACAACTTTATCACCTGGCTTGGCTCAAGTGTGGTTTTCTACCCCAAAATTCATTTCTCATGACATACTCTTTTCCTTTTCATGACAGAGGATGAGAAACTCCCTAACCACAAGAATAAACATATTCTGTTGATCAAATATTGAATTGATCTATTCGGCTTGTAAACAGGATGAATGAATTACAAAATTGTCATAAGATACAAGGGTGAATTTATCTATTCCTATTACTCCTCCTCAGTTAGCACTTCCTTCTCTATACAAACTGCCAAATCATCCTTCACATATCACTGTAATATGCTTGACATGCAGCAGATAAGTGAATACAAATTCTTAGTATGCTTAGAATACGAAGAATATATGAGGCCCTATTGTGATGACAGGCTCACATAAATACAACTTGGTCGTATGTTGAATCAGCTTTTTTTTTTCTGGACTGATTAGAAAAGAAAATACTTGACAATATCAATACATCTAGAATCCATTGTCTCCTTTTAAATGGGTGAGGTCTCATATTGGCAAGTAAGACAAATTACATGGTTCCTAATTGAATAAATGCTTACAAAGAATTCCAAGCAAACCCAATTACTGTTCATTTTTCCTGTATTTGTCACCTTACAATGTCAGAGACTTGATGTTTTAACATTACATAAAAGAACAAGTTCATTCTAGCCATTAAAAAAAAATCTTTAAACAAACTCACTAAGAAAAAGCATAACTTGTAGTCTCACATCTCATTTTGATTTTCAAATATATACCATATCCAATGTGCATTAATACTTTATACAGGAATGTAAAATTTGAAATGAATGGCTTCCCCAATTTAAATTGATTATATAAGAATAAGAAGAACGTTCAGATAAGCTAATTCTGATTTGAAGTAATTTGGGTGATTGCATTTGCTATGCATCCTAGGGAAACTATACTTGACTTTCCCACCAATCACAGGTTCACAAGTTCAGAAACCAATCCAAAACTTTGTTTGAAGTGAGCAAAATATATGGGTACATAGAACATAATATTTGTTATTAATTTATCCCAATTCTTCACTATAATTTTCACAGACAATAGTGTGCCACAAAACCCAGCATTTTCTTTACCTGTTGTTGCCAGAAGATTTGATTGTGCCCCAAACAAATCTTGGACTAGGATCTTCCAATGATTCTGCCAAAGGGAAAAATACATACTTAGTTGGGGTGCTAGATTAGATTGGCTCTAAATTATACATTAATATTGAAAAATTACAATTTTGAAGGCCTTATGAGCCTTACAAGAAACATTTAGCTGGATGATAAAGACTGAAAATAATGAATTCTTAGCCATATGGAAAAACAAATCACTTAGATGTTTCACATGGTTTTTGATCATTTAGGACCGCATATCTTCATATATGTTATTGATGTTAGCATACAAGACATTCCAAGTTGAAGAAAAAATTTTTAATTTCACTCCTATTGGAAAAAGCTTACAACAGCACAAGATAAGTTGAGATTCAATAATGGAAATGGAGAAAAAACAACAGGCTCTTTACCTTTATCCCAATCTTCCTCAAAGGAAACATATTGCCATGTATTTTCAGAATTCTTTCTTGTTTCTCGTTCCAAGTGATGTTGACTACAAGCAAACAAATCTATCATCATGTAGGATTTAAGTGCAAATGTCCTACATTGATTTGCATTGTGTTTCAGATACCAGGCTTACGAACAGCATTAAAAAATGATACAGTGATCTCAAACTCTTGGGTTGATATTATTTCTTTCATGAGGAACCAGTGCCAGGCTCCATAAATTGTATATCAAACTTCAGAAATGTCATTTGTACTCAATTTTGGCCTATGTTTACTCAAATAAGGTTTTATTTATATACAATTTATAAACACATAGTTAGGGTAATTGAAATTATATTTGAAAATTTCCAAAATGGAGGGTCATCACATGTGTCTTCTTTACAAAACACAACAGCAGAAATTGTTTCCCCTACAGCTTTGGAACTTATTGTATCAGTGTTACATGAAGAAAATTATAATTTTCTACCCACAATTATGTCAACATTCAAATATGTGAAATTTTTGATGAAACTAAGAAGGGCAATTTTGTAATCAGTACCTTAAATATAGAAAATAGATACAATGCATCTCCCATGTCATCAGTTTATAACCATGACATGAAAACTAAAGTATCCCAACTGAATTATAGGCTATATGATAATACAATGAGTTGTCTTAACAAAATAATTGAACGTTTAAGAATACCATTAATTTACATTTTTGGACATTAGACCATAGGGAGGCAAAGTAAACTACCTCTAATATTTGTGAAATATGGCACATACAGTTTGACATAATGCCCACACAAAACACCTTGCATTTGTCCTGCATTGAATCTCTATTGTAAAGATGTATAAAAATGCATCTCTAAAAATACACAAGTTGGAATTCAATTGTCTTACTTTCTATTACATGCTGCAGAGATCAGAAGAAATACAAAATTTCTCTGTGGCAATTCTGCTCACAGTCTCTCTCACATCTTTCACATAAATTTCCCACAATTTATTTTATAAAATACTCGAATTTATCCACGAACTAAAGAAATTATGTAATATCAACCTGTTCCAATGAAATACTACCTGTCTATATTTCACAAGATGGTATGGGAACCTGAATGATCTGATTTTGTGATTTTTATCATAAGGACACTGCAATTACCTCTCAGCATCCATATAACTCTGAAAGAGAAAAATCAATATATTGGGGAATGTGCAGGTCTTCAAGTCTTCAAGGTTATTCCCATTATGAACTATAGCTTAACTCAGGAATCCCTATTTGGAGAATGTAGATTCAAATTATGACAGAGTATTACTCTGGAATTTAACTTCTAATCTATTCTCAGTTCCTTTTAGGTAGTTCTTTTTAATATTATGAAAATTATTCATTTTCTAGTTAAAAAATAATAAATTTGAGTCAAATGGAACTGTTAGCTTGTGTTTTCTTCTGAGAGTACACATCCATTTAAGGCCCCTGATTTGCTTTCTTACATTTGAATCTAGAATGTGCCCATAATTAACATTCTTTTTCACCTTTCAATCTACCACATCAAAAGTCAAAGTTATAATTATCAAAAGTTATCTAAAGTTTCACGTTCTAACAGGAGAAATCCTACTATCCTTTTCTGTCTGGTCCTGTCAATATACTTTCCATGATTCCAAAAAATAAAAAAAATAGCATGAACTAGACCATTTAAAATAATTTCCCAAAACAAATGAGTAAACATGTGTACCTTTTTCCATTGTGACAGGCAGATAAAAAATTATCTGTGAGAAAATATGACTACTTCAAAACTACAGGTTTTAAATGGTGAGATTTCCTCAGCAATAGGGAAAACAAGCATGTTGAACCTGTTTATCTCTAATGCATTTTGTTGCTAGACACCCGTGAATTGGAATGTATTGATATCTCTGTCTACTTTACAGATTAGGGTCACTTATAACAGGCTATAGAAATGTATAACTTTTGAGAAATGGCATATTTTTCAGGCATTTTTTTCTATATCATACTAAACGATTAGAGGATGATACATCACGACTACTTCTAAGCCAATTTGGAAAAGTTTTTCTAAATTATGGTTGTCTGAACTAAAAAATTCTGAATTCCATTTTACAAGTATCTGATACCTATTGAAAATATGCACTTATCTGAAGGAAGATTTGCTATTGTCATAGATATGTCATGATTATAAGGTCAGTATGAAGTATTATTCGAGTAACTGCTACTTAGAGAAGATATATATCACAGACTCATGAGAGAATGTAGTTCAATAGGTAGTAAATTTCAGTAGTACAGTGTCTAGTGGCCATGACGCAGATCCAGAAGACATTAAACATATGATTGCTTTGACAGACTTATAGGTGACGAGAATATTAGTAAATTTCAAGTTCCCCAAAATGGAAATAGCCATTTTAAGTTTGAGGAAATAAAGAATTTGCATCCTTTTACTCATGGAACAAAACAGCCTAGTTGGAAAAAATTATAAGAACTACATTTGGGATGTTACAGTTAGAAAGTGAGATATGTCCTAGTCACATACACAAGCCAAAATAATGATTTACATGAATAAGACATGTAAAGAGGGCAAGGGACTGTTACTTGTCTCCTTCAGTTAACTAGATTCACCAAACAAGTCAGGATCTCTTCCTCCCCACGATGGACAATGTCCCACTAGAAGATTTTCCACAGCAACTGCTTCTTCTGTATAATGACTTCTTTGGGAGGGGCCTCCATTATTGTTACGTAGCTCATACATTTCACTTCCGTTTTATGAGTGGATGGAACTCAGCCACACTTCCTCATATGACAACGGAAGATCTGACTTATGGCCTGAACCCAGAAGACAAAGTCCCACTTCCTTTTAGTATACAATGGTGGACTCCAATTCAGTAGAATAGAAATGTATGAGTATTCAATAGAGGAATAATGTGAATGGATTTGTCATATTTTTCATTTCCACATCAACTACTGATTCTTTGTAAGTTGTTCTGCCTAGACATCAATACACTTTCTGTGGTCTATATAGCCATGATAAATCAGTCTGTAAGTATTATGCTTTTTTTCACTTGTTTACTTTCCTTACTCATCAATATTTTCATTAGATAATAGTTTCGCAAAAAGACACTTTTAGAACTTAATCATCTCTGTCAAACACGTTCCTTTGCCTTCATTGTAGATATGCTTGATCTTTTTAATACTTTTTAATTCATATTTTTATTAATACTTATATAAAGTAAGGTAAATACTCTCTAGCATTTCTCAAATCAACCATTCACAAGTTTAAATGAAAACAGCAGGGGAGAGACAAGTTCCCAGATCAAAATTTTCATTTATATATGATATATTTTTTACATATACAAATATTTATGTTACTATTACTATAAAATACACATAAAAGATATAGATATATATCTGTAATAGCTATATATATGTATATGCATATATATAGGCTTTTTGCAGTCTTTCATCAACAATAATATAAAGCATGCAATTTTCCTGGTATATAAATTATGATTATTGAATTTACAACTCGAGTCTATTGACAGCTTAACGTAGAACACCTGAAATGCAATTAGGTTTTAATAAAATATGAAGTTATTGTGCAAACTTTTAGAAAGATGGATTGAAGTGTTTCTGATATATAAAGGTAGTACATAATATATGTCACATTTCTAGTATTATTGAGATTTCCTATCATTATTTTTCATAAATACCAAGTAATTTTATTGAAAAATATACCAAAATTTTTTTGATATACACTAAGGAAACTTTGAATGTATTGAGAATTAAATATCTATGCTGCAATTATGTATTATCAGTGGAAAGATTCTTTATTAAATAACTAGTGTATATGAACAAACTACAGTAAAACTATTTGATGATACAATAATGAGGACAGGATGCATTTTGTTTACAAATTTTTGTTTCAAATAGCTGTTTCATGAATCTCGAGGAACTGAAGCATTTCATTATTTCTATTGGTAGAAAAACATAACGTGGTTTAAAACAATTGAAACAATCCGACATGGGAAAAAAGAAATAGAAGACCATGATTTGTCATTAAATAGAGTATCTGGAAACATCTCTAACTGAAACAAAAAAAAATAGACACTTAGGTACGGATAAAAGAAAGGATGGTATGGCAGTACTTTATATCTCATGAAGTTAATCAGGCTCACCAAAGAAGAACTTCCCTGATGTAGATAGAAATGATTCCCATCAGAAGGCTTCTCAAAAGCAATGATCAGGTTTTGCAAGTGTCTATTATGTGTATGTTCATCATGCTTGGGGTATGACAATCAATGTTCACTTCAGAATCATTTTCTTAGGATTCTAAGGAAATATTGTCCTTCTGTCAATTGAATCAAACTGTAAGACGTTATCCCACTTTTTATGCTTAAATGAACTACAATTCAACTATACCAAAATTCAGTACATTTGATTTCTACATGGAATTTTTCCTGTTATTGATCAGCATGCAATCTGATTCTCATTGGAATTCCTTCTATTAAGCCAACAGTGTTTTCTCTGCCTTCCATGTATTTCAGTAGACTAGTATATACAAAAAATTTATGTTTTCCTTGCCCCTCCACAAATTATACTAACATATATTACAGTGAAAACAGGGGTTATACCATGGAGGACAGACATACAAAGCAACAAAGAAATATCTTATAAATACGTTAAGTAAAATAATAAGAAAGAAAAACCATATGAATCCTTATCTTGGGGTTCATTTCACTTAACATCAACTTATCTGGCTGTTTGCTTTTCTCAGATATATACTCATTATTTCAAATAAGGGAAACCTATGTTTCTTTGGGCCTGGCTTACTTCACTTAATATAATTTTTTCCAAGCCTTTCCATTTCCTAACAAATGGGGCAATGTTATTCTTTCTGATGGAGGAATAGAATTCCATTGTGTAAGTATAACAAATTTTCTCGATCCATTCATCTACTGAGGGGGGCATCTGGGTTGGTTTCATATCATAGCTATAGTAAATAATGCTGCAATAAACATAGTCGGGCTGGTAACTTTAGTGTGGTCTTGTTTGTAAACATTTGGGTAAATGCCCAAAAGAGGGATTGCTGGGTCATAGGGGAACTCTATTTGGAGTCTTTTGAGGAACCTCCATACTACTTTCCGAAGTGGTTGAACAAGTTTACATTCCCACCAACAATGTAGTAGGGTTCCCTTCTGTCCACATCCCTTCCAGCATCTGTTGTTAGAGTTCTTGATTATAGCCATTTAACTGGGGTGAGGTCGTATCTCAATGTTTTAGTGTATTATTTATTCATGTGCAATTCTGTCTGAAAATAAATTTTATTTTCAGAAAGAAAGTTATATATAGAACCAATTTGCATGAACAATGGAAGACTGTCTGGGAAAAACAAATATTAATTGGTGATTGCACTATTATGTAAAGCTGATGGCTAAAATTGGTATTTTGTATCGTGTGCTTATGATATGCAAGTAAATTAATAGATTGCTTAGCGCCAATCCTAATGTTATATTAGAAGATTGTCAAATAGAAGATTGACTCAAGTAAGAAAAATGATGAGAACATTTTATTCTAAAATTCTCATGAAATCCAGGTGCCAGGGACTCCCAACTGAATCCTCGCTGTTCTAGAAGCTGAGATCTAAGGATTGTGCTCCGAAGCCATCCAATACCGGAAAAGCCAGGTCATTCAACTCAAATTACCTACTATAAAATCTGAAGTTGCGCTGTGGCTCAAGTATTGGAGGGATCACCTTCAGCTGAAGAGTGCAGGGATAGAGTTGAATAACCAAAATGGACAAAAAATTCTCATAGAAAGAAACATTTTTGAAAATGCATCCTTGCATTTATCTGAAGTAAAGTAATATCATTTATTCATGTGTCCCATTTCATTCTGAAAGATAGAATGATGGGTTTCTTTAACTCCTTTTCTCCATATTTGATGCCATTCATTGGTGTGGGCATATTTTGTTAATATTCAATAAGCCATTTCCATTTGTTTTTTATGCTTTTATTACTATGATAGTAGAAAGCTCAACGTATTGGCACTGATGATTGTCACCATATATGAAGCATAGAGAAGAATATCTAAAAGGAAAATTTGAAATATTAATATAGATACTTAGCTTCAAAATCGTTCCTGTTATTACATTGTTAAATTCATTATTTCATGCTATAATCAATAAAACTACGTTTTTATAAAAGAACTGTCTATTGATTGTCTATTTAATACATTCTTTTGGACTCTAAACTATACATTCAAACTTATTTTATATTTTTTGCTCTGAAAAATGCTAATAACATACTGAAAAATTACCTCTGATTTTATTATTACACATAAAATGGAAGAGAATAAAACTGCTATATCCAGATAGACAATGGATAATGAGAAAAAAGATATAATATCTATTTGGAGAATTTTGCAGCATACAGAAAATGACACCAAGGAACATATTTTCTAATACTAGGATAAGAAAAGAATAGTAGATGGAAGTTAAACCTGCTGGACAGTCCATGTCATTATTACATGTTTCAGTTGACACAAGCACCAGTTGATCTGAGAGTCCTGGTGTCAGGTACTGAAATTGAGCATTTTTTGTCCTATCTCAAGGAAGACAGTCTAAAAGGTGACAATTGTTGGTTAAAAACCCAACTAGTGGGCATTTGTTCTTCCTTCTTATGGAAGGGATACTGTTTATTTTACTGGCTCCGATTTACTTTAGAAGATATTCCAAGATATACCTTCTTTTCCCACCTTCCAAACACTTTCTGTAGGTTAATTGTTTGGGTCTCTGATGTTTCTAGATTATGCAATAATGAACAGATAATATCATTCTATCTTTCCCATGTCTGTTTTCATCGTATTTTCTCAAAACTACAAGTTTGATCGTATGTGGATCAGTATCAGAATGTTTCTGTTCCAATCAGTTTAGAAAACATCATCAAACAAGTATATGCAAAAGTCACTGATATTCATGTTATAGGTGTGAACACCAGTAAATATTTATATTTCTTCTCTATTGTGGTTCAGAGTCACTGCACATTGTATTAGGAGTTTTGATTCCATTTAAAAGAGAGTCCTAAAAATAGTTTGCAGGGTTATTTTTCCCAAAGTTTCCTTTTTTAAAAAAAATTATAGTATTCTTATGCAAAATTTTGTAGCTGAGTTTGGGTGGCTCACACCTCCAGTCCTACGTAGCTGATACTTTTGATTGGTTGATCAAATCCATTCCAGTGGAACTCAAGTATCTTAGAACACTGAAAACTTCTCAGTGGTTCAATCTAGAAGAGCTCTGGCTTTGAACAAAAAGGCCAGGAAAGGCCTTGAATTCAAGCAAAAGGACCTATCCAAAAGACTTTCTGGTCTGCATCAGAAGATACCAGTTGCAAAAAAGAGAATAATAAAAGATGACATTAATATTTAACATTAGTAACTATTTCAGAAAGTGTTTCCAACCATTTGAAATGCAATTGTGAATTAAACCTTCCTGTGATATGTTATCAAGAGAAGCACTACAAAATATGGGTAACATATTTTAGGCCTGGAAATATATAAAAAGTAACTAGCACTTGAAATCTATTTTTAGTTGATATACTATGTTATAAAAACCTATAAAGTGTACTTCCCTCTTTCTTGCTGGTTTTAATACGCTTATTCAGTATTAACTTTGAAAATATTCCAGATGACTAAGCGTTGTTTCAGAACACAGTTTTACATCCACAAGTCTGATATCATTTTTCTCATGTCGTTCTGACACAGGTTTCACATAGTTTGTTTAATACATCACACAGTGCAAAATATTTCCTAGGTAAAGGAAACTTTAAGATGTTCATATTTGCAAGCACTTCATTTCTTCATTTCTTGCTGGATAAAATTGCTGGAGGAAAGTACACTACCTTCCATTAATACTTTTTCAGTGGCTGAAATATAATCCAACTACTATTTTTTTTCAGGGAATATTATTAGCGCAGGATATATTCTTCCCTAGATCAAACAGATCATGAAAACAAGAGAGATATAAAGTAGTTTCTTTGTAGGTATAAACAGTAGCATTGTAGTTCTAGTGATTAGATGCTTAGAAGACACTGGGAGCACACTTCTATCAAAGCCTAGCAAATTCCAGTGATTTTTTTTGATAAACATCATAGAACTCAGAAATGGAAAATACCCTTCAGTCTTTAGGCCAAGAGGGAACATTTCAATTGAGAGAGATGGTGTGGTGACAAAGGACCCGAGATCCAGAATGGGAAAGGATTATGTCATTTTTACATTAAGTGTGGTCCCAGAAAAGACATTTGAAGGAATCACTGCAAATGAAATGTGTATTTGATTGAAGGACTTCGTGTTGTCTTTGGTGGGTTTTCTTATCTTTAGCAGATACCTTAATGTGCACACATTACTTTTCACTCTTCCTAACTGTACCCATTTATGTTATTACTTTGTTCTTAGATCTAAATATTACTGATATTCAGAACTTTTCTGAATATCAGCTGTTGTCTTCCTACAAGTTCTTTGTCATGTTGAGTTTTCTAGGATTAACGGAAATGTCAGGACACTACACTATGAAACATCGTTTCTATCATGGGATGATAGCATGAATCACTAAATTTCTGTCCGAGTATTCTATCACCTCTCTAGATATACGCAATAGTCTTTGCTAGGATGCTCTTCAGCAATATTTCCTGGCAGGTCTTAATGGAAGGCAGGTAAGTATTAAAGTATAGTTTGGAACAATGACATTATCCAGTCAGATGACAATATATTTTCATAGCTTCCAGAGAATTTTCAGGCATAATTTTGAACTGTGATCTGCAATGCATAAAACACTATGAAATTTAGTAAACACTATATATGTATATATATTAAAATAAATTTTTATATAAAAATGGTTGTAAATGTCATCTGAATATTTCTGTGAATTTGTCTGCTTATCCTTCATATACACAATTAATACCACTGGATTAATTCTGGAAACAGTACTCACTTTTAAGGTAAAAATATGTATTGTGAAAATTCTGTGAATTCTTCATATCTAAAATAAGACTTCAAGTAAATTTAGTAATTGTACTCATATACTATACCCTGAGATAATATTGCAATTTTTTTCATGTCAACATAGGATATTTCCAAGATTTATACATAGGCCACACCGTTTAATTACTCCATGATAACTCAAAACTTAAACCACATAGTAAATGTGATTTGCTCTTTAAATGATTCTTCTGGGAGGGAAGAATTACAATATTCTAGAGATTTGACTTGAGAGAACATTTGCAAACACAGAGGTCAAAATATTTTCCATTTTTTCTCCAAATACTGCTTAAAGCATTGCTTTGCTTCTTAGGGATGGATTGTGTTAATGAGTTCGTGCCAATTTATTTGTTTCTCTTAGGCATGTGTCTGAAATATTTGTTTTGACATAGTACAGTCTTGTTTCACCTTATACCTCCATACTTGCAAAAATAAAAATCTTATATTAATTAGTTGAATCATGGATAGTCCCATTATTTTAATGGGATAAATTCAGACACAGATGTGCAGTATGGCACTTTGCAATATTATTTAAAATAAAATTTTTTTTTTACCCGAATCCTGCCTACACTATTGTTATCCTATCACTTAATTTGGATAACCACTAAGTGCTCTATCATCTGCACTAATGGCAAATATTGATGTCCCCTTCATTAGAGTTTTCAAGATAGAGACATAATAAAAAAATTTAATGGAGTCAGTCTTGAGAAACTCTTCACTAGCCAGACAATGGACAAGGATCTCATATTTAAAATACACCTGGAACTCAAAAAATTAAATCTCCGGGCTGGGAAGGTGGCTCAGTGGTAAAGCGCTTGCCTTGCATGCTCGAGGCCCTGGGTTCGATTCCTCAGCACCACATAAGCAAAAAGAAAAAAGCCAGAAGTGGCGCTGTGGCTCAAGTGGTAGAGCGCTAGCCTTGAGCTGAAGAGCTGAGGGACAGCGCCCAGGCCCAGAGTTCAGGCCCCACGACCGGACCCCCCCCCAAAAAAATTAAATCTCCCAACAAATCCTCAAAGAAAAAACTGCCCAGTAAATAAGTGGGCTTAAAGAGAAACTTCTCTGAAGAGGAAAGAAAGATGGCCAATAGGCACATGAAGGAATGTTCAACCTCCCTTGCCATAAAAGAAATGCAAAAAGATACCACTTTACCCCAGTTAGAATGGCTATAATCAAGAACTCTAATAACAACAAATGTTGGAGGGGACTCTACTGAATTGTTGGTGGGAGTGTAAACTTGTTCAACCACTTTGGAAAGTAGTATGGAATTTCCTGAAAAGACTCCACATAGAGCTCCCCTATGACCCAGCAATCCCACTTTTGGGCATTTATCCAAATGATCACAAACAATACCATCCTAAAGCTACCAGCACAACTATGTTTATTGCAGCATTATATACTATAGCTAAGATATGAAACCAACCCAGATGCCCCTCAGTAGATGAATGGATCGAGAAAATTTGTTATACGTACACAATGGAATTCTATTCCTCCATCAGAAAGAATAACATTGCCCCATTTGTTAGGAAATGGAAAGGCTTGGAAAAAATTATATTAAGTGAAGTAAGCCAGGCCCAAAGACACATAGGTCTTATAGTTTCCCTTATTTGAAATAATGAGTATATATCTGAGAAAAGCAAACAGCCAGATAAGTTGATGTTAAGTGAAATGAACCCCAAGATAAGGATTCATATGGTTTTTCTTTCTTACTATTTTACTTAACGTATTTATAATATATTTCTTTGTTGCTTTTTATATCCGTCCCCCATGGTATAACCCCTGTTTTCACTGTAATATATGTTGGTATAATTTGTGGAGGGGAAAGGAAAACATAAATTGTTTAAATAGGGATACAGATTGGATCCATTGCAATAATGAGATGTATAACATGTTATGTCCAAAAAGGAACTTTACAACTCGGGGGTTGGCGGGTAAGCAGGGGCTGGTGAGGGAGTGGGGAGAAGTTGGGAAGGGATGGTAAGGGGAAACAAAGAAGGAGGCCACTCATTACCTTGCTCATGTAATTTTTAACCCTGCTGTATGGTATTTTCACAATAAAAAATAGAAAGAATCTATTGCAATTGAGGTGTAGAATTGACCTATTCATACAGATACGTGGCTTTCATAAAGTTATGAAAAGATATCATTCCACATCATTCTGAGACTTTCCCTAATAACACTACACAATATTACTGTTATTATTTTGCTAACTTTTTCATTTTTCACACTTCCTAATGGAATCAAAACCATTCTGTGTTTGAACATAGGGGCAGTGTTATGTATGTCAATTCTTTTGTAATATTATTGAAGATTATTTATTACATCAGTTTCATATTTTGCTTATGTTGCTATAATTCTTGAGTCAATTCATGTTAGTCTTCATAACAGAACAAGGCATATCATATCACACTGTGAGATGCAACAGGTTAGGAAAACAGTAATAGAGAACAGGATACATAATGAATTAATATGAAAATACTAATAAACTATTTCCAAAATTAGTAAATTTTCTTGTTTTTTTATATCACACCCTATCATAATTATTGAATACCTCTAATCCTCGATAGTACAGTTGGGTTAATATATAAAATGTATTTCCAAAAGTGTTACAAAAATTTCTAGAGACTGTGCATTCACCATAACATTAAACTGGAAAATGTATACTGAAACAATAGAACTTGCACAATGATTTGCATAACAAGAAAATGGTAAGAAATGACAATGCAAGAACATATGTATTAGAACTACTAACAAGAAAATATGTTGGATATGACCTGTAAAACTTTGGGAGAAGAATATGTATGGGAAAGAGAGAGATAAGAGACAAATGAGGAAAGGGCTACCATGTTCACTAAGAATTGGACTCATTATCTTTCTTATGTAACTATACCCCCTTTCCACCTCACCATAAACATAAAATTAAAAGAAAAAAGAAAAGGTAGACTTAAATCATAGAAATGATGGAATGGCTAGTGGTATATATCCCTTATTCAACTCCCATTCAAAAGGAGAAGAATGATAATATTTATTAGTAATTCTTTGAGTACTACTGTGCAATTAGCTCCTTGTTGGATATACAAGACAAACAGAGACCAAAAGAATTTTAGGCTAATTAGCCAAGGGCTATCTTTAAAATTCTGATATATAGATCAATCCTATGAATAACCTTGTTAGTTATTTCCAGATTATAGGATGTAGGTTAAGGTCTTTTGCACAGGAAATACATAAATATGATTTTGTCATATTCCTTGGCATAAATCCCTCCAGTCCAAAAGGTACACATGATTTTGAAGCATTTTTTCATTTCCAAAACTAAATTTTAATAAATAGGAGATGTCAAAGATCAGAAGAGTTTTATTTTCCCACCCATTCAATATGAACAATTTTTTGAAAGGACATGCTGTTCATTTGCAGGGAGTCAGACAATGGTTCTTCATAATTTTCCCAAAGCAAAATTCAAGTTTCTTTTATTTCTCACAATAAGTTCATTCGCTGTTCATAGGAATTGTAATGTAAGGGTACTGAATCTTCAATAAAATTACAGCGATATATGTATGTATGCTTTGCTGTGTGGTAAAAATCATCATAGTGTCATCACTAGACTATATGTGTCAATTTATGTTATATGTAATTATATGTTTCAATTTATGTATAACTTTATATTTTATTTATTTATTTATGTATTTATTTACTTATTTATTTTGGTCGTTCGTAGGGCTTGAACTCTGGGCTTTGGCAATGTCCCTGTGCTCTTCATCTCAAGGGGAGTGCTCTACTGCTTGAGCCACAGCGCCATTTTCGGTTTTTAGTTGTTTTAAATGGAGATAAGAATCTCATGTACTTTCCTGCTTGGGCTGGCTTTGAATCGTTATCCTCAGATCTCAGTTTCCTGAGTAGCTAATCTTACAGGCGTGAGCCACTGGCGCCCGGCTGGTATAACTTTTTAATATGAAATAAATCATTACAAAATTTGATATATAGAATTTTCATACAGGTATGTATGCTCCATGTACAAGATGCACAGTGACAAATGAGCGAGCACTAACAAGAAAAATTTTCGACATGAATATACTGCTGTCCGGAGTTGTGACAGAGTCCTGCTATAGGAGTTGATCATTAGTAAATTGACTGAAGTAGAATAAAAAGTTTATTTTCCAGTTGTTACTAGTATTAAAGAGGGAACTTATGCTGAATATTTTAAGCACGTGATTCTTCAAAACTCTGTTAGAACTAGCAATACAAAAAATATACTACATTGTTAAATGGTGAAATTCATCAATTTTATAAAATATTCTGCAGGGTGCTTCAGCTTTCTTTTGTTTTGGTGCTTCTGGTGTCTGAACTTAGAGCCTTGCACTTACTTGGCAAGTTCTATAATTCTTTCCCTTAGTATCCATGTGCTTAGTCACATCGTCAGCCTCTTTTTAAATTGGTTATTTTTGAGGTAGATCTCAATCTATGCTTTCCTATTCATTTTTGAGAGGATTCTGCATTCTGTCTAGGCACACCCCTATTTTATATTGCTGGGATGATAGGCCCAGGTTATAACTTCCATTTTTCCTTGGTCAAGGTAGTCTTTCATGGACTTTGCTGTCTGGGCTGGTGTTGAACTTTGATTCTTCCATTCTATGCCTTCCAAGAAACTTGGATTATATGTACCACTTAGTAGTACTCCGGTATAGTTTGTGGTAAAAAGGACTTCATTTCATATGGAAGGTTCATTTTGAACATTTCAAGTAGCCCAGATTCACTTAAATACAATATTCTCCTTTCTATTTCCCAAGTACTGGGATAGGCAATCACCACTATGACTGGAATTATAATATTTGTTTTTATTGTTTTTACTTTTGCATAACATATATGTGTGAACCATCAGCATCTGGATCTGGATATCTGGAACTCCTTGCTTCTCTTCTTCCCTCCTACTTTAATTCCTTCCTCCCTTCCTCCCTCCCTTCCTCCCTCCCTTCCTCCCTCCCTTCCTTCCTTCCTTCCTTCCTTCCTTCCTTCCTTCCTTCCTTCCTTCCTTCCTTCCTTCCTTCCTTCCTTCCTTCCTTCCCTTTCTCCTTTCTTTTGATAGACTCTAGTCTATCTCTGAACTTTCAAGCCTCCTGCCACAGCTGATGTACAAATATTGTTGCTGGGAAATTACCAAGTACAAATCCATCTTTCAATTATATTTTATGTATGTATTTTAATGTAAAAACACTGTAGAGGGGTTACAGTTGCATATGTAAGGTAATAGTACATTTCCTATTGAGCATTGTTACCTCCTCCTTTGTTTTCCCCTACCATCCCTTTCCTGCCCACTTCAACAACTCCTTCCTCTCCCCACAAAGTTTCAAAGTCCCTTTTCAACATAGTGTATTGTACATCTCATTGCTACAATGTATCAACATGTATCCTTATTGAGGCATTTTGTTATTTCCCTTCCCCTCCCCAAATTAGAAAAATGTATATAGAAGATGCAGGGCACCAGAATCAAATACACTGAAAACTAGGCTTATATGCTGGGGAAAGAATATACAAAAAACTCAAAAAATCACATAGTATATTATAAATCTATTGCAAACAATAGCAAGCAAGAAAGAAACACTTGTGTCCCTCTCTTGAGATTCATTTCACTTAACATCATCCTATATGGTCATATGCACTTACTTTTTGAGTTTTTCTGCTTGTCCTAGATATAATACTAGTTATTGCACATAAGGACATAAGGGAAACCATGGAAACTATGTTTCTTTGTGCCTGGATTACTTCATTTAATATATTTTTTCCCATGGCTTTCCATTTTCTAACAAATGAAGTATGTCACTTTTTCTAATGGAAGCAGAATTTAAATATATGTGTGTGTATGAATATATATATGTTTGTGTGTATGTGTGTCTATATATTTGTATATACATATATATCACATTTTCTTGATCCATTCATTTACTGAGGTGCATCTGGTTTGGTTCCATATCTTAATATATAATCCTGCAATAACCTAGGTGTGTTGGTTGCTTTAATATAGAATTGTTTGTACTAATTTGGTTAAATTCCCAAAAGTGGTATTGGAGGCTCATAGGGGATCTCTATGTGTAGCCTTTTGAGGAACCCTCATACTGCTTTCCTAAATGGTTGTACCAGTTTACTCACAATAACAAAGCAGTAGGATTCCCTTTTGGCCACATTCCCTCCCACATCTGTTGTTATTAGATTTCTTGATTGTAGAAATTCTAACTGGGATGAGGTGGAATCTTAATGTTATCTTGATTTGTATTTCTTTTAGAGCTAGAGAAGTTGAGCATTTATTTCTGTGTCTATTGGCCATTCTTATTTCTGCTTCAGAGACGTTTCTCTTTCAGACTTTAGTCTACTTATTTATCGTACATTTGTTTCTTTGAGGATCTTGGATGGGTATTTAATTATTTGAATTCTAATACATTTCATTTATTTATTTTTTATTGTTCAGTCATGGGGCTTGAACTCTGGACTTAGGCCCTCTGCCTGCACTCTTCCAAGGCAGGCATTGTACTATTTGAGCCACAGGGCCACTGCTTGTGTTTCTAGTGGCTTATTGGAGATAAGTCTCACATACTTTCTGTCCAAGATGGGTTTCACCATGATCCTCAAATCACAGCCTCCTGAGTAGCTGATTACAGCCTGAGCCACCGGTACCTGGCGTCTAAGTAGTAAATTTTAGATAGGAGCCTCTGTCTGTGGTATATATAAGATCTCCTAGTTTGTCGGCTTTTTATTGATCTTTCTAACTATGTCCTTTGCCATGGAGAAGCTGTGTACGTTCATGTCCAACCTTTCTTTGAGTTTTTATTTCTGGGTTTTTATTTAAGAAAATTTTGGCCTGTTACAAAGAGCCCTAGAGTTTCTCCTACTTCTTATTGTAATGTTTTCAGAGTGTCTGCATTGACTTTGAAGTTTTTGATCCATTTGCTGTTGATTCTATTGCAGGGTAAAATATAGATATCTATGTATTTTTTTCTGCAGGTGTTCAATCAACTTTGCCAGCACCATTTACAGAAGGGGCTGTCCTTCTTCGTTCTATTTTTTTCTCCTGTATGGACATTTAGTTGAATATAGGTCTGTGAGTTCAATTCTGGTTCTTCAGTTCTATTGCATTGGTCCTCAGGTTGATTATTGTGCCAGTACCAGACTGTTTACTGGGTCTGAAAATCTGGTCCTGGGTCTTGAACTCACAGCTTGGACTTTGATCTCACAATGTTGAACTACAGGAGGAAGTGGGGGCCTGTGCCTCCAACATAGGGCCTAGGACTTAAACTCACAGCCTGGGCCTTACACTTGAACCTGGGCTTTGAAATACATGCCTGGGAATTGTACTGCAGCCTGAGCCTTGAACTTGGTTCCTGGACCTTGAACTTTCATCCTCATACTGGAACTGGGTCATGGGTCTTGAACTCAGGGCCTAGGACTTGAGTTTGCAGCCTCTGTCTTAAATTTTTGGCCTGGGCTTTGAATTATCAGACTGAAACATGAATTTGGGGCCTGGAACTTGACATCTCAGCAAAGGACTACAATTCAGGGCTTGGGCCTTGAACTCATTGCCTAGGAGTTGAACTGTTGGCCTGGGCATTGAATTATCAGCCTGAGATCTTAATCCGGGGCTTAGGAAGAGAACTCACATCCTGGGCATTAAACTCAGACCTGGACCCTGAACTCATGATCTAGGATAAAAACAGTGGCCACTGACTTCCAACTCAAGGGCTGGCCCTTGAACTCAGGGCCTGTGACTTGTATTCTTAGCCTGGAATTTTTACTCATGGTTTAGTACTTGAACTTTTAGCCTGGGATTTGAACTCCTGGCCTAGACTTTGAACCCTTGGCATGAGATCTGAACTCCCTGGACTTTGAACTAACAGCTGGGGTATTGAATTCAATGCTTATGACTTGAAGTCATAGATTGAGCTTTGAAATGTGGTCCTGGGCCTTGAATTCAGGGCCTGGGCCTTGAACTCACCACTTAGGCCTTGAATTGCGGTCCTGGGACTTGAACTCATAGCCTGGTCCTTAGACTCTGGACTTGGGCACTGAACTCCCAGACTGGGCCTAAAACTCACAACTTAGGCCTTGAATTCATGCACTGGTACTTGAACTGGGACCCTAGATCTTGAAATCAGTGGGAAAGGGGGCACTGGAATTTCAAATTGGGGCTGGGGCCTTAAGTGCTAACCTGGACCTTAAACTCATAGGCCCTACTATCAACTTCTGGGCCTGGAACTAAAAGTTTAGGATTTAAACTCAGGACCTGGGTACTGAACTTTTGTCCTGGGACTTGAACTTGAAGCTTGGACCTTGAACTCAAAGCCTACAAGTTAAACTCAGAGACTGAGCCATGAACTCTCAGCCTGGTACTTTAACTGAGCCCTTGGACTTTGAATTCAGGGCTTGTGACTTAAAATCAGGGCTTGGACTTTGGTCTTAAAACCCAGGCCTTGAAATGCTGTTTGGACCTTGAACTGTTTGCCTGGGACTTGAACTTATAGCTGGGCCTGAAACTCTGGGCCTGGGCCTTAAGTCAAAGTGTAGGCCTTGAACTCATAACCTGGGGCATAATCTCATGGGCTGGTAGTTTAACTGAGGCCCAGGACCATGAAATCAGGAACTGAGGATTGAAATCATAGTCTGGGCCTTGAACTCAGGGCCTGCAACTTGATATACAGACCTGTCATTTTTACTCTGGAATCCTTAAGTCCTTAGCTTGGGCAAGCCTGCTGAGGCATGTGTGTCATCTATACTGTGAGCTCCTGGCACTCTACATGCATATCCTGGGGTCCTAGGTTTTGTCAGTGCTGGCAATCCTGCTATTGCACAAGAAACACCTGTATTGAGGACTCCTAGTACTGTGCATGTGTACCCTGAAATGCTTGGGTCTGTTAGTACCAGTGAACCTGCTGACATGCAAGATGATCTGGATCACTGGCATGCTGTTTGATCATGAGCTCTTTTGCTATGACACCCTATTGCCTGTCAAAATTGAAAGAAAAGAAATAGGATAAATGATTAACAAACTTTCGGTTCTCCACACCCATAAAATTTCCTCACTACAAAGTAAGTTTTACACATGAGGCTCTCATTACAAATCAATAAAATCAAGGATTTTTCGGTTTCATTTAGGGAATGAATTCCCTCAAAATGTACTGTTGTAGAGCATTATCCATGAGGAAAATCATGGGCACTTGTAGACCTCCAGTAAGCATGACAGTTGGGAACAAACAAGCAAAAAATCCCATCAACACAGTATAGATACTAGAGAAAAGAAGCCTGATAGAGGTCACTTAGAAACCTGTAGAAGGGCTGGGAAGGTGGCTCAGTGGTAGAGCGCTTGCCTTGCATGCTCGAGGCCCTGGGTTCGATTCCTCAGCACCACATAAGCAAAAAGAAAAAAGCCGAAAGTGGCGCTGTGGCTCAAGTGGTAGAGTGCTAGCCTTGAGCTGAAGAGCTGAGGGACAGCACCCAGGCCCAGAGTTCAGGCCCCACGACCGGACCCCCCCCCCAAAAAAAAGAAACCTGTAGAAGGCTGAGATCTGAGGATCAGGTTTTATGGCAGCCCATTAGGAGCCTCCAGGAGGCTCTCATCACTAATTCATCACCTCAGAATTGGAAGTGGAATTGTTGCTCACTTGGGTAGATCATTAGCCTTGATATGTAGAGCTCTGGGCTTGCACCCAAGCCTAGAGTTCAAGCCCAATGACCACCACTAACAACAACCAGAGAAAGAAATGTAAAGCAACATACACTAATAATGTCCCACACTCACAATATTTCCAAAATCTCTGAATTATTTTTACCCCAAAAAAACCATTTCATTTTTATTCACTCTCTATTTGGACCATCTTGCATTTCCTCTTTGAAACTCAGAGTAATGTTGAGGCAGTGATATTTCCCTAAATTCCTCCTTAAGCTTTTTTGCTAGAAAACTTAATGTGACTCCATGGTAATATGAATCCTGTTTCCTTATGCTTATATATCTTACAGAATCATATTTTTTTCTGGCTTCTAAAAAGTGGATGATACTAGAGAACCAGAGAATTACTGAGAGAGTCTGTGGCAATATAGAAGACCATGTTACTTGCTGATTTGTGTCTTAATCAACCCTATATTTGTCATTATACATATGTGAGTAGATTTGTATGTATAATCAGATATTATTGTTACCTGCCCATTTGTAGATGCAAATCTTTGTGTGTGTGTGTGTGTGTGTATAGAAAATAGAATGCTGTCACAATTTTTCCCTACTCTGTTTCTGCACCCATAAAGTGAAGCAGGGCAAATGACTATGATTTGTGGAATTCAAAACAAAGGAGATTTTGCCTGCCTACAATACTTGATTTAATTCAATCATGATAAACATTAATCATAGATTGTCCAGGATATTTTTCTTATATTTCTTTTTGGTGATGAAGATTGAAACCATGATTGTACCATTGGTTTCAGTTCTTACCCTGGACATGTTGGTATACCTCTGGCATAGAGTTCTCTAAGTCAGACATATTTAGGAAAATAAACTGGACAATTAAATGCTTATTGAAGTTAATGTTCATGGCAAAGTCCAGTATTTCCATGCTCATACTGGCAGATGACATGCATATATTCCTTAAATATTATTTTTTTCTGGACTGATGAACATAGTTACTTGATGCCCCTTCACAATGTGATTGTCACATCACAATAAAATTTGTTTTGTCTACATATAAGAATGAAAAAAGTTTATTGTTTTTAATAAATTGCTTTTAATTGTATCTGAAGGTATTTTCATGCTATCCCTTCATATTTTACTTGTCTGTCTTTAAGCATGTATCTTTGTTATGAAACATCTAATGAAATAATAACCTTTTGTGTTTTGTTTTTACGCATTCCTTCACAAATATTGAAATGAAGATCAAAAAGCCATTAAAGATATTGGAAGGGCCCAGAGTTCAAGCCAAATGAACTTTTCAAAAGCCTATCAGAAGATGCCAGTTGAATAAAAGAGAATTTTGGGAAAAAAGTCATTATGGCTAGTAGCTATTATACACCAGTAAGCATTTCAGAGTTTCAGACAAGTTCAAATATGCCTGTGAATTGTTTTCTTCTTTCAGCTGTTATCAAGAAAAAGTCTACAAAACATGAGTAATACATTCTAGTCATGAAAAGTTGTAAGAACTAACTGCCACTTTTATCTTTTTTTGTTGATTTACTATAATATCAACACCTATATTGAGTTTTTCCCTGTGTCTTGCCTTTACTCTGTAGTAGTAGTTTCACAAAACCACAGGAGGTTTAGAATTACATGAGAAAATGATGTCATTTTCTCTTCACAATCCTTAAATTTCTGAGAACGGTTTTACGTGTACAGGTATGATATCATATACCTCAATGTCAAATTCTAAGGCACAGGTTTTACATACTTTTATATATGTTAAACATTGTAAAATATTTCCTAACTAAAGATATCTTTATTAAGATCTATCTATCTATCTATCTATCTATCTATCTATCTATCTATCTATCTATCTATCTCTATCTTTCTCTCTCTATATATACATATATGTATATGTCTGTCTGTATACATATATATGTGTATACATACATATATATGTATATATAAAACCAAGCAAGTACTTCATTCCTTGCTGCATAAATTTCATTAATGAGAAAAGTATTCTGTGCTTCAGTCACCTGTTTCAGGGGCTGAAATATTACAATCCAGTTATTTGGAGAGGGGGGCTTGGAATATATTTAGGAAAGAGAATAATTATTTCCCTACAACAAACCAATCTTCGAAATAAGAGTGATGTAAAGCACTTCTACATAGGTATGCACACTATGATCCTAGTTCACATGAGTTGGATGTAAAAAAAAAATCACCAGCGTTACCCTTCTGTTGAAGCATAGCAGAATTCTAGTGAATTTTATGATGAAAATCATAGTTCTCAGAAGTGGAATCTCCCTTTCTTTCTTTGGGCCAAAAGGGGCTTGCGGATGAAGGACCTGAGATCATGAAAAGAAAAATAATTATGTCAGTACAACAATAATTAGCACCCTACGTAGAGAAGACAGTGGATGTGACCATTGCAAATAACATGTCTATTTGATGAAGGGCTTCCTGCTATCTTTGGTGTGTCTTCTTAGCTTTCACACACACATTACTGTGTCCACATCAGTTATCAATCTTCCCATGTGTACCCATTTATGTTATTCATTTTACTCTTGGATCTAAACAGTACATATATTCAGAGCTTTATTGAACATCAGCTGTTGTCCGCTAGAAGTTCATTCTCACATTCTATTTTCTAGTTTTGGTTGAAAGACCAGGCCACTATACTCTGAAGTATAGTTTTGATTCTATCATGAAATTATAGCAAAAATGACTAAATTTCTATCCCGATTTTCTGTCAGCTCCCCAAATTTAAGCATTAATCTTTGCTGCAAAGCTCTTTAGAAATATTTCCTAGCAGTTATTTATAATAGGCAGATAAATATCAAATGATAGTTGGAAAAATGATATTATGGGCACATGAACTTTCCTATAACTATACATTTTCAGTACCTTCCTCAGTATTTTCAGGTATAATTCCAACTGTAATCCACAATGTAGAATTATCCTATCAAATCCATTAAACAAAATATACAATTGAATGTAATTTTTATTAAAAATTGTAAAAATCATCTTCATATTTCTGTGAATTTGGTGCTTATTCATATACTGTGCACCAATTAATAGCACTGGATTAATTGTGCAAACATTACTACATTTTAAGGTCAAAATGTATACTGAAGAATATTGGTAAATCTTCATATTTAAAACAATATTTCTATTTTCTTCGTGGAGCTAGAGGAGACTTAGGATGGCCTTTGAATTGAGGGAAAAAGGAAAGCATTTAAACATCTTCTGCAATAATATGTCCTACTATGCTTGTAACAACTCTGGGAATAGGAGTACAGAAGACAAATACATTTTTCTGGCAATCATGTGGGAAATAAAGTGGAAAATGAAAAAGGACACAAGAAACAGTAATGAAGAAAAAATCAATTAGGGTTGATACTAAGGATTCACAATCACCTAAATTGTGAAAAACTACTTAATCATCAATAACCAAATAGTCATTGGCAATTCTGAAAAAGGAAACATTTCATGTATATGATATGAGAAACAACTCCCCAAATAATCTTTTGTTAACTAAATATTGGCAAATGAGTGACATTTTACATCACATGTACTATTTTTTGAATTGAGTTATTTATTCTTTCAATTAATTTCTTGCATGGGAATGGGTAATGATTAACGATGTCCTCCAATGCCCTCCAATAGGATCAACATTTAATGCAGTTAATAGGAATTATACTCATATATTCTCTCTTTAGGTATACGTGTTATATGCATATGTGAGTGGATACAAAATCACCAGCTACTTTAATTTTCAGATGAAGGTAAATTTAATCATAAAACTTTATTCAAACTTCTAAGAGTTGGCCAATTTGAGATAGCACTACATTTGCTGAATCTGAAATACTCTCCATTGTCTCTGAATTTCCTAGAGAGAAAATCCCCAAAGGCAGTTTGCTTGGGGATCATATATATATATATATATATATATATATATATATATATATATATATATATATATACAAAATTTCCCAATGATAAACTTAGGCAACACCGTGTAATGTGACTCCATGATAATTCAAGTATTTTACCTGGTACTGAATATAATTGGCAGCTTAAATTATAACAATAGTCTACATATTAATGTTAAGAGAATGTGTGAAAATGTAAAGACCAAATCGATATTTTCTTCTTTTCAAATATTGTTTATACGTTGATTTCCTTCTTTGTGATGAAGTGCGTTAATTTGTATATGTTCAACCTTTCTATGTGTGTGTCAATTTCTTCATGTAATTCTCTCCCATTTCTGTTTCTGAAGTTTTTGGTTTGACATGGTGCAATCTTGTTTCAACTCATGCTTCCTCAGTTGTGAAAATAAAATTTTTGTTACATTATTTAGGGAAATATCAATCTTCCCATTATTTTAATGTGAATAACTCAAACATACATGTATGCAATTTGGCACCTTGCAATAATAATTAACATAAATCATTTTTTACATAACTACTGCCTACACTTCTCACTTCTTATCATTCATTTAAGATAACTATTAATTTCTCTAGCATACACAGATTTTACAAATATCGATATTCCCTTTCACTAAAGTTCTGATGATATAGGTAAGTTAAAAACAGTTTTTAACCAGAGTCAGTCTTTAGAAACTCCTAATGCTGCACTGTTTAATTGCAATATTCACATCGACACGTATTGATATATTTATGAAAATAAAACTAATTCTACATTGTTCTATATCTTCCCTTAAGATCACTATGTACTGTGAATGTTATTACTTTACAAAGATTTGCATGTTTCACACTTCTATTGGAAACAAAGTGATGACACATCTTTTGTAATTACGTTGAAGATTTTGGATCACATTGCTTCAAATTTTTTCGAATATTTATATAATTCTTGAATGAATTCATTTGAGTCTTCTCATCCAAGTACACAGATTGTTTCACACTGTGATGTGCAAGAGCTTAGGAAATGAGAAAATGAGTACAGAAGTAACATAAACTCATGAATAAAGTAAAGTACTTTCAAATGAGTAAAGTTTTATTATAGTTCTTCATCATGTCCTGATTTTTGAAAGTCTGAAATTCCTGGTGGTATACTCAGTTTTGTCAATGTGATATATTTCCAAAGTTTTATAAAACTGTGTGGAGGCTTGTATGTTCGCCAAGACACAAAGTGTGAAAAGTTAGACCTAAACCATAGATCTTATTCAATGACTACAGCGACGATAATATTGCATGACAAATGACAACAGGGGATCCTGTGTAACAGCAAGACTCACAAGAAAATATGTTGAAAATTATATGTACAACATTGAGGGTTAATGGGTATTGAGAAAGAGATAGAAAAATGAGGAAGGTGGTAACAATTTCAACAAGAATTTGACTAATTACTTGTGTAACTATAACACAAACTAGGTCACTATGACAATAAAATTTAATAAGAAAGAAAAATTAGATGTAAATAATAGAATTGATGGAAACACTAATGTTACATATCACATTTTCAATTCACTTTGATACAGATAATGACAATATCTATTACTTCTTTTAATTCTAATTTTCAATTAGCTTCTTTTTGCATATACAAGACAGCAGAAAATTAGACAATTGTTATTTTTAGAATTGTTGTGTCTATAAGAAGTTCTATGAAACAATTGCATGAAAGCAAAAATATTTGAATACTTATGTTGGGGTTCATTTCACCTAACATGAACTTATCTGACCTTTTCTGCTTGTCTCAGACATATACTAGTTATTGCAAATCAGGGAAAACATGGGACCTATGTTTCTTTGAACTTGTCTCACTTCACTTAATATAATTTTTTCTAAGTCTTTCCATTTCCTAACAAATGGAGCAATATCATTCTTTCTGATGGAGGCATAGAATTTCATTGTGTACATATACCACATTTTCCTTACCATTCACGAACTGAGGGGCATTTGGGTTGGGTCCATATCTTGGCTATGGTAAATAATGCAGCAATATACATAGTTATGCTGGTATGTTAGTATAATTTGAGGAGGGGAAGGGTTCAAGGAGGGATACAGGTGGACCCATTGCAACAATGAGATGTGAAATCGTTATGTCAAAAACAAACTTTCCCACTTAGGCTGGGAGCAAAGGGGATGGAGGGTAGGGGCTGTAATGGGAAGGAATGGGAAGGGGAAACAAAGGAGGCAATAATGCTTGATAAGAAATGTTCTCATTATCTTGCCCATGTAATTGTAACCCCTCTGTACGGTATTTTCACAATGAAAAAAAAAAAACAGAAAAAAAACTTTATGAATATCCTTATCAGTTATTTCCAGATTACAGAAGGTTTGGTAAGGTCTTTTGCACGGAAGATATATAAATATGGTTTTGTTAACAGTGAATAGTATTCTGCAATTTATATACTACTTTTAGTACAGAATAAATAATTAATAATTTGATGTTCTACAGAAATTTCATGTGGATATGTATGCTCCACTCAAGGATGCACACTGATGATGGAATGAGAACTTTCAACACAATTTTTAGACATGAATACAATACTGCCAGGATTTTGATAGAATCATTGTATCACAGGTGAACACTGAGTAAATGGGTGAAAGTTGTATGATAACTTTTGATTGCAGACGTTACTCGTAGGAAAATACAAGCTACAAATACAGAGAGCACATGCCAAATATTGTAAGAATGTGATTTGTCAAAAACACTATTGAACCTAGCAAAACGTATTATTATACTATGGGGTGAAATTCATAAATTTTAGAAAATATTGCAGAGCCCAAAATTACTTTGGGCATGTTGCATTTCCACTCACCCACACCACCCAAAAAATGGTATACTGAAGACCCTGAGAAGTTCTTTAGCCAAATATGAATCCCAATTTTAACACTATCTCTGTTACCTTCTTTCATTTTCTTGTCACTTGAATGAATTACTGCTTATATTAAAGTTGATAAGCTATACCTACATTTGGATGGAGATTACACTATAATAAAAGTGTGTTGTGTTTATCATTATTATTAATATTTTTTATTTTTGTCTTAGGGCACTTTCGTTTCGAAACCACAATGTAATCTTCTCATTTCATAACATTTGTTTTTTTTTTTTAAATTTTAAATCAGAATGTATTTGGCAAGAATTTTTCAGGGGATTAAGTCAATCTGAATATTAATAAATGTGAACTTAACATTATATTTGACTTAAGTTTAATTGCTTTTTACTTTTCTGCATAAGTCAAATTCCACCCTTGAGAATAACAAAAAAGATCATCATTCTTTAACAGAGTTTGGTCGGCTTAGCATTTAGTAAGCATTACACTTTAATGTCAAACATTATATTGACTATATCACCTTTCCATCCTGCTCATGTTTTCATCATCATCCAGGGAACACTACTTTCCCTGGAGAACTTAAATGAAGAAAAATTCTCACAATGCAATAACCGTCACATGTGATAAAGGTACCTCTACCTCATACAGATTAATAGAGCATTTGGATACCATATTCAGTTTGTTTTTGTTTTCTGTTGCTATTTTTCCCTCATTTTAAAAAAAAATTTTATTTTATTTTATTTTTGTGAACATACAATGCAGAGGGGTTACAATTACATGGGCAGGATAATCCGTACATTTCTTATCAAGCATTACAGCCTCTTCCTTTGTTTACCCTTCACATCCCTTCCCAGCCTCCCCTATCCCCCTCCCACCCAATCCTCCCCCCCCACCAACGTAGTAAAGCTCATTTTCAACAAGACAACTTGTACTTCTCATTGTTGCAACAGGTCCACCTCTATACTTACACAACTTGTTTTCCCCATCTCCTCCACAAGTTATACTGACATCAAATATAGTGAAAGCAAGGGTTATACAGTGGGGGAGGGGCAAACAGCAACAAAGAGATAATCTTGTAAGTGCTTTAGAAACAAATGCATGAAAGAAAAAAAACGTTAAAATACATATCTAAGGGTTCATTTTCCTAACATCACATTATCTGACCTTTTCCGCTTGACTCATACCTATACTAGATATTGCAAATAAGGGAAACCATGGGACCTATGTTTCTTTGGGCCTGGCTTACTTCACTTAATATAATTTTTTCCAAGCCTTTCCATTTCCTAACAAATGTGGCAATGTCATTCTTTCTGATGTAGGCATAGAAATCAATTGTGTATATATACATTTTCTTGATCCATTCATCTACTGAGGGACATCTGGGTTGGTTCCATTTCTTAGCTATGGTAAATAATGCTGCAATAAATATGGTTATGCTGGTAGCTTTAGTGTGTTCTTGTTTGTAAACATTTGAGTAAATGCCCAAAAATGGGATTGCTGGGTCATAGGGGAGCTCTATGTGAAGTTTTTTGAGGAACCTCCATACTTCTTTCCAAAGTGGTTGAACAAGTTTATACTCCCACCAACAATGAAGTAAGGTTCTCTTCTGTCCACATCCCCTCCAGCATCTGTTGTTGTTAGAGTTCTTGATTTTTGCCATTCTAACTGGATTGTGGTGGTATCTCAATGTTGTTTTGATTTGCATTTCTTTTATGGCTAGGGAGGTTGAACATTTCTTCATGTGGCTATTGGCCATCTTTCTTTCTTCTTCAGAGAAGTTTCTCTTTAAGTCTTTCGCCCACTTATTTACTGGGCAGTTGTTTCTAGAGGATTTGTTGTTGGGCAATTTGATTTTTTGGGTTCCAATTATATTTTAGATATGAGACCCTTGTCCGTTGTATGGCTAGTGAAGATCTTCTCCCAATCTATGGCCTTTCTATTGATCTTGCTTGCTATGTCCTTTGCCATGCAGAAGCTCTGCAATTTCATGCAATCCCATTTGTCCAACCTTTCTTTGATTTGTTGTGTTTCCGGGTCTCTATTCAGAAAATTTCGGCCCGAGCCAAGGAGACCAAGGGTTTCTCCTATTCCGTCCTGTAATGTTTTCAGAGTGTCTGCTTTGACTTCGAGGTCTTTGATAAATTTGGAGTTGATTCTGGTGCAGGGTGATATATAAGGATCTTGTTTTAGTTTTCTACAAGTAGTTACCAAATTTTGGCAGCACCATTTACTGAAGAGGCTGTCTTTCTTCCATTCTATTGTTTTAGCTCCCTTATCGAAGATTAGATGGCTATAGGTCTGTAGGTTCATTTCTGGGTTTTCAATTCTATTCCCTTGGTCCTGAGGTCTGTTCTTATGCCAATACCAAGCTGTGTTGATTACTATGGCTTTATAGTAGAGTTTGAAATTTGGTATTGATATTCCTCCAGCAGTGTTCTTTTGGTTGAGGAGCATTATTGCTATTTGGGGTCTTTTATTGTTCCATATGAATTTTTGGATTGCCTCTTCTATTTCCTTGAAGAATGAGGTTGGAATTTTGATAGTTATCGCGTTGAATTTGTAGATAGCCTTGGGAAGTATTGCCATTTTCACGATGTTAATCTTTCCAATCAAGGAGCATGGGAGGTTTTGCCATTTTAAAGTTCTGTTTTGATTTCCTCTTTCAAGATTTTGAAGTTTTCATCATAGAGGTCCTTTCTTCTTTGGTTAAGTTAATTTCTAGGTATTCTATTTTTTCGGTGGCTATTACAAATGGAGTTACTTTCCTAATTTTAGCCACACTTTTCTTATTGTTGGCATTCAGAAAAGACATTGATTTTGGGGGGTTAATTTTATACCCTGCTACATTGCCAAAGTTTTGAAACAACTTGAGTAATTTGGGAGTGGAGTCTATGGGATTCTTTAAATGCAAGATCATGTCATCTGCAAAGAGGGAGAGTTTTATTTCTTCTTTCCCTATTTGGATCCCCTTTCTGTCTGCATCTTCTCTTAATGCTGTAGCTAGGCATTCTAATACTAGATTGAAGAGAAGTGGAGAGAGTGGACATCCCTGTCTTCTTCCTGAGTTAAGAGGGAATGGCTTTAGTTTTTCACCATTAAGTATAATGCTGGCTGTAGGTTTGTCATGTACAGCCTTTATTGTATTAAGGAATGTTCCATGGATTCCTAATTTTTCCAAAACCTTCATCATAAAGGGGTGTTGGATCTTGTCGAATGCTTTTTCTGTGTCTATTGAGATAACCATGTGGTTCTTATTCTTGCTCCTGTTGATGTGATGAATAATATTAATTGATTTGCGTATATTGAACCAGCTTTGCATCCCTGAAATGAATCCTGTTTGATCGTGGTGTACGTTTTTTTGAATGAATTGTTGAAGTCAATTGGCCAAAATTCTGTTGAGAAGTTTCGCATCAATGTTCATCAAAGAAATGGGTCTATAGTTCTCTTTCTTTGATGAGTCCCTGCCTGGTTTTGGGATGAGGGTTATGATGGCTTCATAGAATGTGTTCGGTAGTGAACTTTCTCTTTCAATTTCATTGGAGAGTTGGAGGAGTATTGGTGTGAGCTCTGCTTTGAAGGCCCTGTAGAATTCCGCTGTAAAACCATCTGGTCCTGGACTTTTCTTAGCTGGGAGGTCTCTTATTGCTGTTTCTATTTCAATGCTTGATATGGGCCTGTTAACATGGTTTAACTCACCTTGGTTTAGTTTTGGCATGTTAATATTTGCTAGGAAAAGGTATATTTGCTAGGAAAAGGTACATTTCTGTCAAGTTCTCAAACTTATTAGCATAAAGTTTTGAGAAGTATTCCCTTATAATGTTCTGAATCTTGGCTCTTTCCGTGGTGATATTTCCATTCTCATCTCTGAGTTTATTTATTTGGGTATGTTCTCTTCTTTTTCTGATAAGATTTGCTAAGGGTCTGTCAATTTTGTCATTTTTTTCAAAGAACCAACTCTTTGTTTTGTTGATTCTTTCTATAGTTTTTTTGGATTCTAATTCATTTAATTCTGATTTAATTTTAATTATTTCTTTCGGTCTACTGGATTTGGCTTTAATTTGCTGCTCTTTTTCAAGGAGGTTTAGATGTGTCATTAAATTGTTGGTTTCAGATCTCTCCAATCTGTTGATGTAGGAGCTCAGAGCTATAAACTTGCCTCTCAGTACTGCCTTTGCTGTGTCCCAGAGGAGCTTGTAAGTTGTGTGTTCACTTTTGTTGAATAGCATGAACATTTGAATTTTCTTTCTAATCTCTTCCATGACCCACTTGTGATTCAGCAGTGTGTTGTTCAGCCTCCATGTTATACCGGACTTTCTTTGGTGGCTTTTGGTGTTGAGTTCTAATTTTATTCCCTTGTGGTAAGAGAGAATGCAAGGTGGAACTTCAATGTTTCTGAATTTAGACAAGTTTGTTTTGTGGCCTAAAATGTGGTCTATTTTAGAAACGGTTTCATGTGCTGCTGAGAAAAACGTGTATTCTGATGCTGCTGGTTGAAATAGTCGGTAGATGTCTATTAAATCTAGTTGACCTATGCAGCTGTTTAGATCTGCGGTTTCTCTGTTGAGTTTTTGCCGAGTTGATCTAGCTAGTGAGGAGAGTGGTGTGTTAAAATCCCCAACAATTAATGTCTTTGGATCTACAAGGGATTTGAGGGAAAGTAGTGTTTCTTGGATAAATTTGAGTGGCCCATTGTTTGGCAAATAGATATTTAGAATTGTAATATCCTCCTGAAAGAGAGATCCCTTAATTAGTATGTAGCAATCTTCTTTATCTCTTCTAATGAATTTTAATTTGAAGTCTATTTTATCTGATATTAGGATTGCAATTCCCGCCTGTTTATGGGGGCCATTTGCTTGGTAGATTTTGTTTGAGCCTTTAACATTGAAAACGTGTTTGTGTTTATGGGCAAGATGTGACTCCTTAAGGCATCAGATAGAAGAGTCTTGTTTTTTAATTCAACTAGACAGTCTATGTCGCTTAATTGGAGAGTTAAATCTGTTAACTTTAAGAGATAGGACTGAGAGGTATTTGGAAGTTCCTTCAATGTTATCCACCTTCTTGGGAACTGCAAAAATGGGTTCTTCCTATAGTTCTTGGATTCTGTTTGGGTGCAGTTTCTTGCTCTTTTTTATGGTCTTGTTGGTTTTCTATGTGTAGGACATCTTTAAGAATCTTTTGTAGGGCTGGTTTGGTGGATATGTGTTGTTTCAATTTTTGTTTGCTATGGAAGGTTTTTATTTGGCCTTCCGTTATGAAGGAGAGTTTAGCTGGTTACAGTATTCTTGGTTGATATTTGTTTGTTTTTAGGCAATGGCATACATCATTCCAGGCTCCTCTTGCTTTGATTGTCTCTGCTGAGAAATATGAGGTGATTCTAATTGGTTTCCCTTTATGGGTGATTAAGCTTTTCTCTTTGACAACTTTAAGGATCTTTTCCTTGGTCTGAGTTAACCCTGTGTGGGTTATAATGTAGATGGTGTGATATCCTATTCTGGTCTGGTCTATTTGGAGTTCTAAAACCTTCTTGTATCTGAATATGCCTATCTTTTTGCATGTTTGGGAAGTTCTCTGCTAGGATCCTGTTAAGCAAATTTCCTAAACCATTAACTTCTGTTTCTAGGTGCTCCTCTATACCCATTATCCTTAGATTAGGCCTTCTGATGGTGTCTTCCAAGTGTTGGATAGATCTATCATATTTCTTGGACTTGTCTTGGATCGTTGTATGTTCTTTCTCTATAATATCTATGCTGTCTTCAATCCCTGAGTTTCGATCTTCTGCATGGTCTAACCTGCTGTCAAGACTTTGTACTTTGATTTTTATCACTTTTCCTTCTAATTGGTCAGCTTTGATGGCTTCAAATTCTTTGTTGAAGCTTTGTTTTAGATCTTGTATGATCTTCTTTACTTCCTTATTTTGGTGTTCATTGTTTATTCTCAAACCACTTAGTTGATTGGTTATGGTTTCCTTGGACTCCCATTCCTTCTGTTGGGTTCCATTCAGCTTTCCCTTTGTGGTCTCCCTGACTTCCTCCAGCTCTTTGTTAATGGATTCCATGAATGCCTTTAGTGATCTTTGTGTATTCTCTTCCTGCTCTCTCAATTCCTGTATTACTCTTTGATTACCTTTCTCCTGGGATTTCTGCCTTTCTCTTTGAGTATTCACAAGCTGCTCACAGAAATCCTGTATGAGTTTTTGAGTAGCTTCCTCACACTTACGATATTCCTGTATAAACTTTTGGATTGCCTGCTCTCTTTCCCTATCACGCTCATACACAGTCCTTTGTATGATTTCAATCTGTCCATTTATGTTTGTCAGCAGTGTTTGTAGAGCTATTTGGGAACTCTCATCTGGATTATTCATTATCTGTTCTGTCCCCTGATTATCAAGATTGGGATTTGAGATACCCGGATTTGCCATTTTTCTTGTGTTTTTCCAGCTTACTCTGCCCCCTTTGAGATGAAAATAGCACCAGTTTTGTGCTAGAACACTATCTTAAGGCAAGCATCAACCCAAGTCTGAATTTGC
Organism: Dipodomys spectabilis; assembly: GCF_019054845.1. Classification (NCBI taxonomy): domain Eukaryota; kingdom Metazoa; phylum Chordata; class Mammalia; order Rodentia; family Heteromyidae; genus Dipodomys; species Dipodomys spectabilis. The sequence continues at coordinate 319,122 of NW_024871067.1, forward strand.
ACAGTCAATAGTCTACAGATACAATCTAGTTCAACAGATACGTCTATTCAACATCAAACCACTATATGTTAATGGGCTACGAACCGCAAAGAAGAATTTGGAAAACCAGAAATTATTTGGGTTAGGGAGAGATGTGTGTAAAAAATAGGAATAGATTGATGAGGGGAGGCACAGGGAGAGTTAACTAAGTCCTAATCTCAAAGCAGGAAATACGTTGAGTAGGATGAAAGTAGAGAGTGAAACAAAAGAAGAAAGGGAAAGGGAAAAGAAAAGAGACCAGAAAAAATAGAATAGTAAAAATTAATAATATTATGAGGAATAGAAAACAATCTATTTAGAGAGGAACGTGAATATATTGAGAGACGGGGAGGGATATAAAGGAGATGTGAAAAACTTAAAAGTAAAAATGCTTAAAATATTATATAGGTAGTACTGCTGTTAAGGAATTTAAGTATCAGAGGTTTTGAATTGAATAATAAATTTGTGGATTAAATATGTACACAATGGGAAATAGGGTCTAATAGTCAACTACGGGTTTATCTGAGGATGTGCAGGACAAGAATTAAGTCACATAAAGAAGAACAAAAGAGAGGAAAAGGTGAAAAGGATAAGAAAGGAAGAAAAAAGATCAGAAGTTCAGTATAGCTAAACAAAAACAGAAACATAATTAAAATGAAAAGAAAGAGAAAGAAAACAAAAGAGAAAGAAAAACGCACACTCACGTGTCCCTAAAATA